>NC_092338.1:352620000-352947500 GCF_046630445.1 Rutidosis leptorrhynchoides
AGGTTTAACCTATATATATCAAATCGTAACAATAGACCACAAGATTTCATATTTCAATACACATCCCATACATAGAGATAAAAATCATTCATATGGTGAACACCTGGTAACCGACAATAACAAGATGCATATATAAGAATATCCCCATCATTCCGGGACACCCTTCGGATATGATATAAATTTCGAAGTACTAAAGCATCCGGTACTTTGGATGGGGTTTGTTAGGCCCAATAGATCTATCTTTAGGATTCGCGTCAATTAGGGTGTCTGTTCCCTAATTATTAGATTACCAGACTTAATAAAAAGGGGCATATTCGATTTCGATAATTCAACCATAGAATGTAGTTTCACGTACTTGTGTCTATTTTGTAAATCATTTATAAAACCTGCATGTATTCTCATCCCAAAAATATTAGATTTTAAAAGTGGGACTATAACTCACTTTCACAGATTTTTACTTCGTCGGGAAGTAAGACTTGGCCACTGGTTGATTCACGAACCTATAACAATATATACATATATATCAAAGTATGTTCAAAATATATTTACAACACTTTTAATATATTTTGATGTTTTAAGTTTATTAAGTCAGCTGTCCTCGTTAGTAACCTACAACTAGTTGTCCACAGTTAGATGTACAGAAATAAATCGATAAATATTATCTTGAATCAATCCACGACCCAGTGTATACGTATCTCAGTATTGATCACAACTCAAACTATATATATTTTGGAATCAACCTCAACCCTGTATAGCTAACTCCAACATTCACATATAGAGTGTCTATGGTTGTTCCGAAATATATATAGATGTGTCGACATGATAGGTCGAAACATTGTATACGTGTCTATGGTATCTCAAGATTACATAATATATAATACAAGTTGATTAAGTTATGGTTGGAATAGATTTGTTACCAATTTTCACGTAGCTAAAATGAGAAAAATTATCCAATCTTGTTTTACCCATAACTTCTTCATTTTAAATCCGTTTTGAGTGAATCAAATTGCTATGGTTTCATATTGAACTCTATTTTATGAATCTAAACAAAAAAGGTATAGGTTTCTAGTCGGAAAAATAAGTTACAAGTCGTTTTTGTAAAGGTAGTCATTTCAGTCGAAAGAACGACGTCTAGATGACCATTTTAGAAAACATACTTCCACTTTGAGTTTAACCATAATTTTTGGATATAGTTTCATGTTCATAATAAAAATCATTTTCTCAGAATAACAACTTTTAAATCAAAGTTTATCATAGTTTTTAATTAACTAACCCAAAACAGCCCGCGGTGTTACTACGACGGCGTAAATCCGGTTTTACGGTGTTTTTCGTGTTTCCAGGTTTTAAATCATTAAGTTAGCATATCATATAGATATAGAACATGTGTTTAGTTGATTTTAAAAGTCAAGTTAGAAGGATTAACTTTTGTTTGCGAACAAGTTTAGAATTAACTAAACTATGTTCTAGTGATTACAAGTTTAAACCTTCGAATGAGATAGCTTTATATGTATGAATCGAATGATGTTATGAACATCATTACTACCTTAAGTTCCTTGGATAAACCTACTGGAAAAGAGAAAAATGGATCTAGCTTCAATGGATCCTTGGATGGCTCGAAGTTCTTGAAGCAGAATCATGACACGAAAACAAGTTCAAGTAAGATCATCACTTGAAATAAGATTGTTATAGTTATAGAAATTGAACCAAAGTTTGAATATGATTATTACCTTGTATTAGAATGATAACCTACTGTAAGAAACAAAGATTTCTTGAGGTTGGATGATCACCTTACAAGATTGGAAGTGAGCTAGCAAACTTGAAAGTATTCTTGATTTTATGAAACTAGAACTTTTGGAATTTATGAAGAACACTTAGAACTTGAAGATAGAACTTGAGAGAGATCAATTAGATGAAGAAAATTAAAGAATGAAAGTGTTTGTAGGTGTTTTTGGTCGTTGGTGTATGGATTAGATATAAAGGATATGTAATTTTGTTTTCATGTAAATAAGTCATGAATGATTACTCATATTTTTGTAATTTTATGAGATATTTCATGCTAGTTGCCAAATGATGGTTCCCACATGTGTTAGGTGACTCACATGGGCTGCTAAGAGCTGATCATTGGAGTGTATATACCAATAGTACATACATCTAAAAGCTGTGTATTGTACGAGTACGAATACGGGTGCATACGAGTAGAATTGTTGATGAAACTGAACGAGGATGTAATTGTAAGCATTTTTGTTAAGTAGAAGTATTTTGATAAGTGTCTTGAAGTCTTTCAAAAGTGTATGAATACATATTAAAACACTACATGTATATACATTTTAACTGAGTCGTTAAGTCATCGTTAGTCGTTACATGTAAATGTTGTTTTGAAACCTTTAGGTTAACGATCTTGTTGAATGTTGTTAACCCATTGTTTATTATAACAAATGGGATATTAAATTGTTATATTATCATGATATTATGATATATAATATATCTCAGTATGATGTATATACAGTTAAATGTCGTTACAACGATAATCGTTACATATATGTCTCGTTTCGAAATCATTAAGTTAGTAGTCTTATTTTTACATATGTATTTCATTGTTAATACACTTAATAATATATTTACTTATCATTTAACATAATTAACCAAGTGTATCAATATCTTAATATGATTCATATGTACCTAGTAAGACGTTGTTATAACGATAATCGTTATATATATCGTTTTCGAGTTTCTTAAATTAATAGTCTCATTTTTATGTATATAACTCATTGTTAAAATACCTAATGAGATACATACTTATAATAAAAACATGTTAACTATATGTATAACCATATATATGTCATCGTATAGTTTTTACAAGTTTTAACGTTCGTGAATCACCGGTCAACTTGGGTGGTCAATTGTCTATATGAAACATATTTCAATTAATCAAGTCTTAACAAGTTTGATTGCTTAACATGTTGGAAACATTTAATCATGTAAATATCAATCTCAATTAATATATATAAACATGGAAAAGTTCGGGTCACTACAGTACCTACCCGTTAAATAAATTTCGTCCCGAAATTTTAAGCTGTTGAAGGTGTTGACGAATCTTCTGGAAATAGATGCGGGTATTTCTTCTTCATCTGATCTTCACGCTCCCAGGTGAACTCGGGTCCTCTACGAGCATTCCATCGAACCTTAACAATTGGTATCTTGTTTTGCTTAAGTCTTTTAACCTCACGATCCATTATTTCGACGGGTTCTTCGATGAATTGAAGTTTTTCGTTGATTTGGATTTCATCTAACGGAATAGTGAGATCTTCTTTAGCAAAACATTTCTTCAAATTCGAGACGTGGAAAGTGTTATGTACAGCCGCGAGTTGTTGAGGTAACTCAAGTCGGTAAGCTACTGGTCCGACACGATCAATAATCTTGAATGGTCCAATATACCTTGGATTTAATTTCCCTCGTTTACCAAATCGAACAACGCCTTTCCAAGGTGCAACTTTAAGCATGACCATCTCTCCAATTTCAAATTCTATATCTTTTCTTTTAATGTCAGCGTAGCTCTTTTGTCGACTTTGGGCGGTTTTCAACCGTTGTTGAATTTGGATGATCTTCTCGGTAGTTTCTTGTATAATCTCCGGACCCGTAATCTGTCTATCCCCCACTTCACTCCAACAAATCGGAGACCTGCACTTTCTACCATAAAGTGCTTCAAACGGCGCCATCTCAATGCTTGAATGGTAGCTGTTGTTGTAGGAAAATTCTGCTAACGGTAGATGTCGATCCCAACTGTTTCCGAAATCAATAACACATGCTCGTAGCATGTCTTCAAGCGTTTGTATCGTCCTTTCGCTCTGCCCATCAGTTTGTGGATGATAGGCAGTACTCATGTCTAGACGAGTTCCTAATGCTTGCTGTAATGTCTGCCAGAATCTTGAAATAAATCTGCCATCCCTATCAGAGATAATAGAGATTGGTATTCCATGTCTGGAGACAACTTCCTTCAAATACAGTCGTGCTAACTTCTCCATCTTGTCATCTTCTCTTATTGGCAGGAAGTGTGCTGATTTGGTGAGACGATCAACTATTACCCAAATAGTATCAAAACCACTTGCAGTCCTTGGCAATTTAGTGATGAAATCCATGGTAATGTTTTCCCATTTCCATTCTGGGATTTTGGGTTGTTGAAGTAGACCTGATGGTTTCTGATGCTCAGCTTTGACCTTAGAACACGTCAAACATTCTCCTACGTATTTAGCAACATCGGCTTTCATACCCGGCCACCAAAAATGTTTCTTGAGATCCTTGTACATCTTCCCCGTTCCAGGATGTATTGAGTATCTGGTTTTATGAGCTTCTCTAAGTACCATTTCTCTCATATCTCCAAATTTTGGTACCCAAATCCTTTCAGCCCTATACCGGGTTCCGTCTTCCCGAATATTAAGATGCTTCTCCGATCCTTTGGGTATTTCATCCTTTAAATTTCCCTCTTTTAAAACTCCTTGTTGCGCCTCCTTTATTTGAGTAGTAAGGTTATTATGAATCATTATATTCATAGATTTTACTCGAATGGGTTCTCTGTCCTTCCTGCTCAAGGCATCGGCTACCACATTTGCCTTCCCCGGGTGGTAACGAATCTCAAAGTCGTAATCATTCAACAATTCAATCCACCTACGCTGCCTCATATTCAGTTGTTTCTGATTAAATATGTGTTGAAGACTTTTGTGGTCAGTATATATAATACTTTTGACCCCATATAAGTAGTGTCTCCAAGTCTTTAATGCAAAAACAACCGCGCCTAATTCCAAATCATGCGTCGTATAATTTTGTTCGTGAATCTTCAATTGTCTAGACGCATAAGCAATCACCTTCGTTCGTTGCATTAATACACAACCGAGACCTTGCTTTGATGCGTCACAATAAATCACAAAATCATCATTCCCTTCAGGCAATGACAATATAGGTGCCGTAGTTAGCTTTTTCTTCAATAACTGAAACGCTTTCTCTTGTTCATCATTCCATTCAAATTTCTTCCCTTTATGCGTTAATGCAGTCAAGGGTTTTGCTATTCTGGAAAAGTCTTGGATGAACCTTCTGTAGTAACCAGCTAGTCCTAAAAACTGGCGTATGTGTTTCGGAGTTTTCGGGGTTTCCCACTTTTCAACAGTTTCTATCTTTGCCGGATCCACCTTAATACCTTCTTTGTTCACTATGTGACCGAGGAATTGAACTTCTTCCAACCAAAATGCACACTTTGAAAACTTAGCGTACAATTCTTCCTTCCTCAATACTTCTAACACTTTTCTCAAATGTTCACCGTGTTCTTGGTCATTCTTTGAGTAAATAAGTATGTCATCAATGAAAACAATGACAAACTTGTCAAGGTATGGTCCACACACTCGGTTCATAAGGTCCATGAACACAGCTGGTGCATTAGTTAAACCAAACGGCATGACCATAAACTCGTAATGACCGTAACGTGTTCTGAAAGCAGTCTTTGGAATATCATCTTCTTTCACCCGCATTTGATGATACCCGGAACGTAAGTCAATCTTTGAATAAACAGACGAGCCTTGTAGTTGATCAAATAAGTCGTCGATTCTCGGTAGTGGGTAGCGGTTCTTGATGGTAAGTTTGTTCAACTCTCGGTAGTCGATACACAACCTGAATGTACCATCTTTCTTCTTGACAAACAAAACAGGAGCTCCCCACGGTGATGTGCTTGGTCGAATGAAACCACGCTCTAAAAGTTCTTGTAATTGGCTTTGCAGTTCTTTCATCTCGCTGGGTGCGAGTCTGTAAGGAGCACGAGCTATTGGTGCAGCTCCTGGTACAAGATCTATTTGAAATTCAACGGATCGATGTGGGGGTAATCCCGGTAATTCTTTCGGAAATACATCGGGAAATTCTTTTGCAATGGGAACATCATTGATGCTCTTTTCTTCAGTTTGTACTTTCTCGACGTGTGCTAGAACAGCATAGCAACCTTTTCTTATTAGTTTTTGTGCCTTCAAATTACTAATAAGATGTAGCTTCGTGTTGCCCTTTTCTCCGTACACCATTAAGGGTTTTCCTTTTTCTCGTATAATGCGAATTGCATTTTTGTAACAAACGATCTCCGCTTTCACTTCTTTCAACCAGTCCATACCGATTATCACATCAAAACTTCCTAACTCTACTGGTATCAAATCAATCTTAAATGTTTCGCTAACCAGTTTAATTTCTCGATTCCGACATATATTATCTGCTGAAATTAATTTACCATTTGCTAATTCGAGTAAAAATTTACTATCCAAAGGCGTCAATGGACAACTTAATTTAGCACAAAAATCTCTACTCATATAGCTTCTATCCGCACCCGAATCAAATAAAACGTAAGCAGATTTATTGTCAATAAGAAACGTACCCGTAACAAGCTCCGGGTCTTCCTGTGCCTCTACCGCATTAATATTGAAAACTCTTCCACGGCCTTGTCCATTCGTGTTCTCCTGGTTCGGGCAATTTCTAATAATGTGGCCTGGTTTTCCACATTTATAACAAACTACATTGGCATAACTTGCTCCGACACTACTTGCTCCACCATTACTCGTTCCGACACCATTTGTTCCTTTCGTTCTATTAACCCCTGGTCCGTAGACCTCACACTTCGCCGCGCTATGACCATTTCTTTTACACTTGTTGCAAAATTTGGTGCAGAACCCCGAGTGATTCTTTTCACACCTTTGGCATAGTTGCTTCTGATTGTTGTTGTTGTTGCGGTTATTATTGTTGTTGGGATGATTGTTGTAGTTGCTGTTGTTGTTGTTGTTGTTGTTGTTGTTGTTGGGCCGTTTGTTGTAGTTGCGATTGATGTTGCGATTGTTGGGATAATTGTTGCGATTATTGTTGTAATTGCTGTTGTTGTTGTATTGGTGATTCTTATCACCGTTTTCCTCCCACTTTCTTTTGACTTGCTTCACATTGGCCTCTTCAGCAGTCTGTTCTTTAATTCTTTCTTCAATCTGGTTCACTAGTTTGTGAGCCATTCTACATGCCTGTTGTATGGAGGCGGGCTCGTGTGAACTTATATCTTCTTGGATTCTTTCCGGTAATCCTTTCACAAACGCGTCGATCTTCTCTTCCTCATCTTCGAATGCTCCCGGACACAATAGGCACAATTCTGTGAATCGTCTTTCGTACGTGGTAATATCAAATCCTTGGGTTCGTAACCCTCTAAGTTCTGTCTTGAGCTTATTGACCTCGGTTCTGGGACGGTACTTCTCGTTCATCAAGTGCTTGAATGCTGACCACGGTAGTGCGTACGCATCATCTTGTCCCACTTGCTCTAGATAGGTATTCCACCATGTTAACGCAGAACCTGTGAAGGTATGCGTAGCGTACTTCACTTTGTCCTCTTCAGTACACTTACTTATGGCAAACACCGATTCAACCTTCTCGGTCCACCGTTTCAATCCAATCGGTCCTTCGGTTCCATCAAATTCCAAAGGTTTGCAGGCAGTGAATTCTTTGTAGGTGCATCCTACACGATTTCCTGTACTGCTAGATCCAAGGTTATTGTTGGTATGTAGCGCAGCCTGTACTGCGGCTATGTTTGAAGCTAGAAAAGTACGGAATTCCTCTTCATTCATATTCACGGTGTGTCGAGTAGTCGGTGCCATTTCCTTCAAAATAGTTAAATGGAACAAGTTAATCATACAGAATATTAAGAGTAGTTAATAGTATTTCGTAGCATAATATGAACTCATTTATAAAAGCTTTTTCTTCATATTAGCGTTTTATAAGTTTAAATTCGGGTAGTACCTACCCGTTAAGTTCATACTTAGTAGCTAATATACAATTCAACTACTACAATTCTATATGAAAAACTGATTATAATAATATTTCGCGTTCAAACTTTTATACAATATTTTACAAACTTACAATACCGCTTATTTTACATAAAGCATGAAATATAGCACACAATAACTTTGATACAAGATAGTTGTGAAGACAATTCTAGCTAGTACACAAGTCGTTCAGCAAAGGCAATAAATACACGTAATTCATACGTCCAGAAACAAGTCATGCATTCTGGTTTTACTAGGACTACTTCCCATCCTTGGTCTTGTGCAACATAACCGTTATGGCCGTTGATAAGACAGCGTGTTGTAACGTCATCAAAGGGACGAGGGTTACGTAATGTCCAACAGTCCCGTAATAATCTAAAAACCTCATTTCTTACCCCAATTACCGACTCCGTCACTTGTGGAAACATTTTGTTTAATAGTTGTAGCCCGATGTTCTTGTTCTCACTTTGGTGAGAAGCGAACATTACTAATCCGTAAGCATAACATGCTTCTTTATGTTGCATGTTAGCCGCTTTTTCTAAATCACGAAGTCCAATATTCGGATATATTGAGTCAAAATAATTTCTTAACCCGTTGCGTAAAATAGCATTTGGGTTCCCCGCAATATATGCGTCAAAGTAAACACATCGTAACTTATGGGTTTCCCAATGTGATATCCCCCATCTTTCAAACGAAAGTCTCTTATAAACCAAGACATTCTTGGAACGTTCTTCGAATGTCTTACAAACTGATCTCGCCTTAAATAGTTGTGCCGAAGAATTCTGGCCGACTCTAGACAAGATTTCATCAATCATGTCTCCGGGTAGGTCTCTTAAAATATTGGGTTGTCTATCCATTTTGTATTTTTAAACTGTAAAATAGACAAGAGTTAGATTCATAAAAAAAAATACTTATTAATACAAGCAATTTTTACATATGTCATAAAGCATAAGAACACTATATTCCATATATTACACCACACGAATACAACTATCTTATTCCGACTCGCTCGTTTCTTCTTCTTCGGTTTTGGTTCGTTTTGCCAAGTTTCTAGGGATATATGATGTTCCCCTAATACGAACCGTCGTTGTCCACATTGGTTTAGAAAAACCTGGTGGTTTAGAGGTTCCCGGGTCATTGTTACAACTTAAGGACTTCGGGGGTTGACGATACATATAAAGTTCATCGGGGTTGGAATTAGATTTCTCTATTTTTATGCCCTTTCCCTTATTATTTTCTTTTGCCTTTTTAAATTCAGTTGGGGTAATTTCTATAACATCATCGGAATTCTCGTCGGAATCCGATTCATCGGAGAATTGGTAATCCTCCCAATATTTTGCTTCCTTGGCGGAAACACCATTGACCATAATTAACTTTGGTCGGTTGGTTGAGGATTTTCTTTTACTTAACCGTTTTATTATTTCCCCCACCGGTTCTATTTCTTCATCCGGTTCCGATTCTTCTTCCGGTTCCGATTCTTCTTCCGGTTCCGACTCTTCTTCCGGTTCCTCTTCGGGAACTTGTGAATCAGTCCACAAATTATTCCAATTTACATTTGACTCTTCATTATTATTAGGTGAGTCAATGGGACTTGTTCTAGAGGTAGACATCTATCACATAATATCAAACACGTTAAGAGATTAATATATCACATAATATTCATATGTTAAAAATATATAGTTTCCAACAAAAATGTTAAGCAATCATTTTTAAAGAAAACACGGTCGAAGTCCAGACTCACTAATGCATCCTAACAAACTCGATAAGACACACTAATGCAAATTTTCTGGTTCTCTAAGACCAACGCTCGGATACCAACTGAAATGTCCCGTTCTTATTGATTAAAAACGTTCCATATTAATTGATTTCGTTGCGAGGTTTTGACCTCTATATGAGACGTTTTTCAAAGACTGCATTCATTTTTAAACAAACCATAACCTTTATTTCATCAATAAAGGTTTAAAAAGCTTTACGTAGATTATCAAATAATGATAATCTAATATATCCTGTTTACACACGACCATTACATAATGGTTTACAATACAAATATGTTACAACAAAATAAGTTTCTTGAATGCAGTTTTTACACAATATCATACAAGCATGGACTCCAAATCTTGTCCTTATTTAAGTATGCGACAGCGGAAGCTCTTAATAATCACCTGAGAATAAACATGCTTAAAACGTCAACAAAAATGTTGGTGAGTTATAGGTTTAACCTATATATATCAAATCGTAACAATAGACCACAAGATTTCATATTTCAATACACATCCCATACATAGAGATAAAAATCATTCATATGGTGAACACCTGGTAACCGACAATAACAAGATGCATATATAAGAATATCCCCATCATTCCGGGACACCCTTCGGATATGATATAAATTTCGAAGTACTAAAGCATCCGGTACTTTGGATGGGGTTTGTTAGGCCCAATAGATCTATCTTTAGGATTCGCGTCAATTAGGGTGTCTGTTCCCTAATTATTAGATTACCAGACTTAATAAAAAGGGGCATATTCGATTTCGATAATTCAACCATAGAATGTAGTTTCACGTACTTGTGTCTATTTTGTAAATCATTTATAAAACCTGCATGTATTCTCAAAAATATTAGATTTTAAAAGTGGGACTATAACTCACTTTCACAGATTTTTACTTCGTCGGGAAGTAAGACTTGGCCACTGGTTGATTCACGAACCTATAACAATATATACATATATATCAAAGTATGTTCAAAATATATTTACAACACTTTTAATATATTTTGATGTTTTAAGTTTATTAAGTCAGCTGTCCTCGTTAGTAACCTACAACTAGTTGTCCACAGTTAGATGTACAGAAATAAATCGATAAATATTATCTTGAATCAATCCACGACCCAGTGTATACGTATCTCAGTATTGATCACAACTCAAACTATATATATTTTGGAATCAACCTCAACCCTGTATAGCTAACTCCAACATTCACATATAGAGTGTCTATGGTTGTTCCGAAATATATATAGATGTGTCGACATGATAGGTCGAAACATTGTATACGTGTCTATGGTATCTCAAGATTACATAATATATAATACAAGTTGATTAAGTTATGGTTGGAATAGATTTGTTACCAATTTTCACGTAGCTAAAATGAGAAAAATTATCCAATCTTGTTTTACCCATAACTTCTTCATTTTAAATCCGTTTTGAGTGAATCAAATTGCTATGGTTTCATATTGAACTCTATTTTATGAATCTAAACAAAAAAGGTATAGGTTTCTAGTCGGAAAAATAAGTTACAAGTCGTTTTTGTAAAGGTAGTCATTTCAGTCGAAAGAACGACGTCTAGATGACCATTTTAGAAAACATACTTCCACTTTGAGTTTAACCATAATTTTTGGATATAGTTTCATGTTCATAATAAAAATCATTTTCTCAGAATAACAACTTTTAAATCAAAGTTTATCATAGTTTTTAATTAACTAACCCAAAACAGCCCGCGGTGTTACTACGACGGCGTAAATCCGGTTTTACGGTGTTTTTCGTGTTTCCAGGTTTTAAATCATTAAGTTAGCATATCATATAGATATAGAACATGTGTTTAGTTGATTTTAAAAGTCAAGTTAGAAGGATTAACTTTTGTTTGCGAACAAGTTTAGAATTAACTAAACTATGTTCTAGTGATTACAAGTTTAAACCTTCGAATGAGATAGCTTTATATGTATGAATCGAATGATGTTATGAACATCATTACTACCTTAAGTTCCTTGGATAAACCTACTGGAAAAGAGAAAAATGGATCTAGCTTCAATGGATCCTTGGATGGCTCGAAGTTCTTGAAGCAGAATCATGACACGAAAACAAGTTCAAGTAAGATCATCACTTGAAATAAGATTGTTATAGTTATAGAAATTGAACCAAAGTTTGAATATGATTATTACCTTGTATTAGAATGATAACCTACTGTAAGAAACAAAGATTTCTTGAGGTTGGATGATCACCTTACAAGATTGGAAGTGAGCTAGCAAACTTGAAAGTATTCTTGATTTTATGAAACTAGAACTTTTGGAATTTATGAAGAACACTTAGAACTTGAAGATAGAACTTGAGAGAGATCAATTAGATGAAGAAAATTAAAGAATGAAAGTGTTTGTAGGTGTTTTTGGTCGTTGGTGTATGGATTAGATATAAAGGATATGTAATTTTGTTTTCATGTAAATAAGTCATGAATGATTACTCATATTTTTGTAATTTTATGAGATATTTCATGCTAGTTGCCAAATGATGGTTCCCACATGTGTTAGGTGACTCACATGGGCTGCTAAGAGCTGATCATTGGAGTGTATATACCAATAGTACATACATCTAAAAGCTGTGTATTGTACGAGTACGAATACGGGTGCATACGAGTAGAATTGTTGATGAAACTGAACGAGGATGTAATTGTAAGCATTTTTGTTAAGTAGAAGTATTTTGATAAGTGTCTTGAAGTCTTTCAAAAGTGTATGAATACATATTAAAACACTACATGTATATACATTTTAACTGAGTCGTTAAGTCATCGTTAGTCGTTACATGTAAATGTTGTTTTGAAACCTTTAGGTTAACGATCTTGTTGAATGTTGTTAACCCATTGTTTATTATAACAAATGAGATATTAAATTGTTATATTATCATGATATTATGATATATAATATATCTCAGTATGATGTATATACAGTTAAATGTCGTTACAACGATAATCGTTACATATATGTCTCGTTTCGAAATCATTAAGTTAGTAGTCTTATTTTTACATATGTATTTCATTGTTAATACACTTAATAATATATTTACTTATCATTTAACATAATTAACCAAGTGTATCAATATCTTAATATGATTCATATGTACCTAGTAAGACGTTGTTATAACGATAATCGTTATATATATCGTTTTCGAGTTTCTTAAATTAATAGTCTCATTTTTATGTATATAACTCATTGTTAAAATACCTAATGAGATACATACTTATAATAAAAACATGTTAACTATATGTATAACCATATATATGTCATCGTATAGTTTTTACAAGTTTTAACGTTCGTGAATCACCGGTCAACTTGGGTGGTCAATTGTCTATATGAAACATATTTCAATTAATCAAGTCTTAACAAGTTTGATTGCTTAACATGTTGGAAACATTTAATCATGTAAATATCAATCTCAATTAATATATATAAACATGGAAAAGTTCGGGTCACTACAAGGTGAGTCAATGGGACTTGTTCTAGAGGTAGACATCTATCACATAATATCAAACACGTTAAGAGATTAATATATCACATAATATTCACATGTTAAAAATATATAGTTTCCAAAAAAATTTGTTAAGCAATCATTTTTCAAGTAAACACGGTCGAAGTCCAGACTTACTAATGCATCCTAACAAACTCGATAAGACACACTAATGCAAAATTCTGGTTCTCTAAGACCAACGCTCTGATACCAACTGAAATGTCCCGTTCTTATTGATTAAAAACGTTCCATATTAATTGATTTCGTTGCGAGGTTTTAACCTCTATATGAGACGTTTTTCAAAGACTGCATTCATTTTTAAAACAAACCATAACCTTTATTTCATAAATAAAGGTTTAAAAAGCTTTACGTAGATTATCAAATAATGATAATCTAAAATATCCTGTTTACACACGACCATTACATAATGGTTTACAATACAAATATGTTACATCGAAATCAGTTTCTTGAATGCAGTTTTTACACAATATCATACAAACATGGACTCCAAATCTTGTCCTTATTTTAGTATACAACAGCGGAAGCTCTTAATATTCACCTGAGAATAAACATGCTTTAAACGTCAACAAAAATGTTGGTGAGTTATAGGTTTAACCTATATATATCAAATCGTAACAATAGACCACAAGATTTCATATTTCAATACACATCCCATACATAGAGATAAAAATCATTCATATGGTGAACACCTGGTAACCGTCAATAACAAGATGCATATATAAGAATATCCTCATCATTCCGGGACACCCTTCGGATATGATATAAATTTCGAAGTACTAAAGCATCCGGTACTTTGGATGGGGTTTGTTAGGCCCAATAGATCTATCTTTAGGATTCGCGTCAATTAGGGTGTCTGTTCCCTAATTCTTAGATTACCAGACTTAATAAAAAGGGGCATATTCGATTTCGATAATTCAACCATAGAATGTAGTTTCACGTACTTGTGTCTATTTTGTAAATCATTTATAAAACCTGCATGTATTCTCATCCCAAAAATATTAGATTTTAAAAGTGGGACTATAACTCACTTTCACAGATTTTAACTTCGTCGGGAAGTAAGACTTGGCCACTGGTTGATTCACGAACCTATAACAATATATACATATATATCAAAGTATGTTCAAAATATATTTACAAACACTTTTAATATATTTTGATGTTTTAAGTTTATTAAGTCAGCTGTCCTCGTTAGTAACCTATAACTAGTTGTCCACAGTTAGATGTACAGAAATAAATCGATAAATATTATCTTGAATCAATCCACGACCCAGTGTATACGTATCTCAGTATTGATCACAACTCAAACTATATATATTTTGGAATCAACCTCAACCCTGTATAGCTAACTCCAACATTCACATATAGAATGTCTATGGTTGTTCCGAAATATATATAGATGTGTCGACATGATAGGTCGAAACATTGTATACGTGTCTATGGTATCTCAAGATTACATAATATACAATACAAGTTGATTAAGTTATGGTTGGAATAGATTTGTTACCAATTTTCACGTAGCTAAAATGAGAAAAATTATCCAATCTTGTTTTACCCATAACTTCTTCATTTTAAATCCGTTTTGAGTGAATCAAATTGCTATGGTTTCATATTGAACTCTATTTTATGAATCTAAACAGAAAAAGTATAGGTTTATAGTCGGAAAAATAAGTTACAAGTCGTTTTTGTAAAGGTAGTCATTTCAGTCGAAAGAACGACGTCTAGATGACCATTTTAGAAAACATACTTCCACTTTGAGTTTAACCATAATTTTTGGATATAGTTTCATGTTCATAATAAAAATCATTTTCTCAGAATAACATCTTTTAAATCAAAGTTTATCATAGTTTTTAATTAACTAACCCAAAACAGCCCGCGGTGTTACTACGACGGCGTAAATCCGGTTTTACGGTGTTTTTCGTGTTTCCAGGTTTTAAATCATTAAGTTAGCATATCATATAGATATAGAATATGTGTTTAGTTGATTTTAAAAGTCAAGTTAGAAGGATTAACTTTTGTTTGCGAACAAGTTTAGAATTAACTAAACTATGTTCTAGTGATTACAAGTTTAAACCTTCGAATAAGATAGCTTTATATGTATGAATCGAATGATGTTATGAACATCATTACTACCTTAATTTCCTTGGATAAACCTACTGGAAAAGAGAAAAATGGATCTAGCTTCAATGGATCCTTGGATGGCTCGAAGTTCTTGAAGCAGAATCATGACACGAAAACAAGTTCAAGTAAGATCATCACTTGAAATAAGATTGTTATAGTTATAGAAATTGAACCAAAGATTGAATATGATTATTACCTTGTATTAGAATGATAACCTACTGTAAGAAACAAAGATTTCTTGAGGTTGGATGATCACCTTACAAGATTGGAAGTGAGCTAGCAAACTTGAAAGTATTCTTGATTTTATGAAACTAGAACTTTTGGAATTTATGAAGAACACTTAGAACTTGAAGATAGAACTTGAGAGAGATCAATTAGATGAAGAAAATTGAAGAATGAAAGTGTTTGTAGGTGTTTTTGGTCGTTGGTGTATGGATTAGATATAAAGGATATGTAATTTTGTTTTTCATGTAAATAAGTCATGAATGATTACTCATATTTTTGTAATTTTATGAGATATTTCATGCTAGTTTCCAAATGATGGTTCCCACATGTGTTAGGTGACTCACATGGGCTGCTAAGAGCTGATCATTGGAGTGTATATACCAATAGTACATACATCTAAAAGCTGTGTATTGTACGAGTACGAATACGGGTGCATACGAGTAGAATTGTTGATGAAACTGAACGAGGATGTAATTGTAAGCATTTTTGTTAAGTAGAAGTATTTTGATAAGTGTATTGAAGTCTTTCAAAAGTGTATAAATACATATTAAAACACTACATGTATATACATTTTAACTGAGTCGTTAAGTCATCGTTAGTCGTTACATGTAAGTGTTGTTTTGAAACCTTTAGGTTAACGATCTTGTTAAATGTTGTTAATCCAATGTTTATAATATCAAATGAGATTTTAAATTATTATATTATCATGATATTATCATGTATGAATATCTCTTAATATGATATATATACATTAAATGTCTTTACAACGATAATCGTTACATATATATCTCGTTTAAAAATCATTAAGTTAGTAGTCTTGTTTTTACATATGTAGTTCATTGTTAATATACTTTATGATATGTTTTCTTATCATAGTATCATGTTAACTATATATATATCCATATATATGTCATCATATAGTTTTTACAAGTTTTAACGTTCGTGAATCACCGATCAACTTAGGTGGTCAATTGTCTATATGAAACATATTTCAATTAATCAAGTCTTAACAAGTTTGATTGCTTAACATGTTGGAAACATTTAATCATGTAAATATCAATCTCAATTAATATATATAAACATGGAAAAGTTCGGGTCACTACACGTTAGATCTATCTTTAGGATTCGCTTCAATTTGGGGGTCTGTTCCCAAATTCTTAGGCTACCAAGCTAAAAAGGGGCATATTCGGCTTCGATCATTCACCCATATAATGTAGTTTCATTTACTTGTGTCTATTTCGTAAAATATTTATAAAGTTGCATGTATTCTCATCTCAAAATATTAGATTTTAAAAGTGGGACTATAACTCACTTTCACAGATTTTTACTTCGTCGGGAAGTAAGACTTGGCCACTGGTCGATTCACGAACCTATAAAAAATATGTACATATATATCAAAGTATGTTCAAAATATATTTACAACATTTTTAATACGTTTTAATGTTTTAAGCTTATTAAGTCAGTTGTCCTCGTTAATAACCTACAACTAGTTGTCCATAGTTAGATGTACAGAAATAAATCGATATATATTATCTTGGATCAATCCACGACCCAGTGTATACACGTCTCAGGCTAGATCACAACTCAAAGCATATATATTTTTGGAATCAACCTCAACCCTGTATAGCTAACTCCAACATTACTGCATATAGAGTGTCTATGGTTGTTCCAAATAATATATATACATGGGTCGATATGATATGTCAAAACATTTGCATACGTGTCTATGGTATCCCAAGATTACATAATATATTAGAATACATGTATAATACAATATAAGTTAGCGAGGATATGATTTGTATAGAATTGTTACAATATTTCCAGTAGCTACAACAATCAAAAAATATTAAATCTTGTTTTACCCATTACTTCTTCGTTTTAAATCCGTTTTGAGTGAATCAAATTGCAATGGTTTCATATTGAACTCTATTTTATGAATCTAAACAGAAAAAGTATAGTTTTATGGTCAGAAATATAAGTTACAAGGCGTGTTTGTAAGAGGTAGTCATTTCAGTCGAAAGAATGACGTCTTGATGACCATTTTGAAAAACATACTTCCACTTTGAGTTTAACCATGATTTTTGGATATAGTTTCATGTTCATAAGAAAAATCATTTTCCCAGAAGAACAACTTTTAAATCAATGTTTATCATAGTTTTTAATTATCAAACCCAAAACAGCCCGAGGTGTTACTACGACGGCGTATGTCCGGTTTTACGGTATTTTTCGTGTTTCCAGGTTTTAAATCATTAAGTTAGCATATCATATAGATATAGAACATGTGTTTAGTTGATTTTAAAAGTCAAGTTAGAAGGATTAACTTTATTTGTGAACAAGTTTAGAATTAACTAAACTATGTTCTAGTGATTACAAGTTTAAATCTTCGAATAAGATAGTTTTATATGTATGAATTGAATGATGTTATGAACATCATTACTACCTTAATTTTAGTAGGTAAACCTAATGGAAATGAGAAAAATAGATCTAGCTTCAAAGGATCCTTGGATGGCTTGAAAGTTCTTGAAGCAGAATCATGACACGAAAACAAGTTCATGTAAGATTTCCACTCGAAATAAGATTGTTATAGTTATAGAAATTGAATCAAAGTTTGAATATGAGTATTACCTTGTATTATAAAGATATATTACTGTAAATAAGAAAGATTTCTTGAGGTTGGATGATCACTTTACAAGATTGGAAGTAAGCTAGCAAACTTGGAAGTATTCTTGATTTTATGAAACTAGAACTTATAGAATTTATGAAGAACACTTAGAACTTGAAGATAGAACTTGAGAGAGATCAATTAGATGAAGAAAATTGAAGAATGAAAATGTTTGTAGGTGTTTTTGATCGTTGGTATATGGATTAGATATAAAGGATGTGTAATTTTGTTTACTTGTAAATAAGTCATGAATGATTACTAATATTTTTCTAATTTTATGAGATATTTCATGCTAGTTGCCAAATGATGGTTCCCACATGTGTTAGGTGACTCACATGGGCTGCTAAGAGCTGATCATTTGAGTGTATATACCAATAGTACATACATCTAAAAGCTGTGTATTGTACGAATACAAATACGGGTGCATACAAGTAGAATTGTTGATGAAACTGAACGAGGATGTAATTGTAAGTATTTTTGTTAAGTAGAAGTATTTTGATAAGTGTATTAAAGCCTTTTAAAAGTGTATGAATACATATTAAAACACTACATGTATATACATTTTAACTGAGTCGTTAAATCATCGTTAGTCGTTACATGTAAGTGTTGTTTTGAAACCTTTAGGTTAACGATCTTGTTAAATGTTGTTAACCCATTGTTTATTATATCAAATGAGATGTTAAATTATTACATTATCATGATATCATGATGTATTAAATTATTACATTATCATGATATCATGATGTATTAATATATCTTAATATGATATATATATATATATATATATATATATATATATATACATTAAATGTCGTTACAACGATAATCGTTACATATATGTCTCGTTTCGAAATCATTAAATTAGTAGTCTTGTTTTTACATATGTAGTTCATTGTTAATATACTTAATGATATGTTTACTTATCATAATACCATGTTAATTATATATATATATATATCTCCATATATATGACATCATATATTTTTTACAAGTTTTAACGTTCGTGAATCACCGGTCAACTTGGGTGGTCAATTGTCTATATAAAACCTGTTTCAATTAATCAAGTCTTAACAAGTTTGATTGCTTAACATGTTGGAAACACTTAATCATGTAAATAACAATTTCATTTAATATATATAAACATGGAAAAGTTCGGGTCACTACAGCTGTGATAATTCCTTTAACATTATTATTACCGAAAATAACTTTGCAACTCCTGTTCGAGATAGCCAATTTTGTCACAGCTCCAGCAAGCCAACTTCGAATTTTCGTTCGAAACAACCTTATTATAACCTTGATATATATGCGTGCTCTTTTATTGTTAACGGGGAACCTTTTATGTTCCACCATATTACCAGCAACCTCGTTGCTCCTTGGCTTAAATATCTCGTACAAATCACTATATTTATCTATTGAAGTCTTATCATGAACTCATCCGCACCTTGTAACAAGAATTGCCATACCAATTATCGAAAATCATCAATCATTATTTTGAATCTCGTAACGTTCTATATCAACAGTTATATGTATACATATAACATTTATCTCTTAGAATCGTGATCTTCTATTCTGAAATTCTGAAAATGTTGGGATCGACACCTTCCGTTAGCAGAATTTTCCTACAACAACAGCTACCATTCAAGCATTGAGATGGCACCATTTGAAGCACTTTATGGTAGAAAGTGCAGGTCTCCGATTTGTTGGAGTGAATGGGGGATAGACAGATTACGGGTCCGGAGATAATACAAGAAACTACCGAGAAGATCATCCAAATTCAACAACGGTTGAAAACCGCCCAAAGTCGACAAAAGAGTTACGCTGATATTAAAAGAAAAGATATAGAATTTGAAATTGGAGAGATGGTCATGCTTAAAGTTGCACCTTGGAAAGGCGTTGTTCGATTTGGTAAACGAGGGAAATTAAATCCAAGGTATATTGGACCATTCAAGATTATTGATCGTGTCGGACCAGTAGCGTACCGACTTGAGTGTTATTATCGAATAACACCATTCAAGATTATTGATCAATAACACCCAGTCTACGAATCAATACTCGAAATGTTGAAAATGCTGATGAAGCAGCAAAAACTGTAAACGACCTTAACAGTCGAAAGTTTGATGATAAAAAGTAATGTGTTAGCAAAGCTCAGCAAAGAGAAGGTTTGAAACTGGAAAACGGATTGAGCAAACTATGAAGAAGGCTGTGGGCAAATCACAAAGACTAAACCTGCCTTCAAAGAATCCAAATGATTCAGTATATGCTGAAGTCATTAACGAATACCTTGTTCCTAATTCTAAACCCTTACGGACAAATCTTCTTCATCATCCTTCGATATTAGAAATTCTAAGATATCATTGTATCCTTCATTATAAATATCCTCGATATGTCTGAAGATATTTTCATAACTATTCTTATCTGAAATCATTTATCTCTTCACGATATTAGTGTTACATCAGAAAGGAAATTGTTTTAGTTTCTAAATTCTGAAGAAAAAAAATCGAATTTAAAATATGAATGCTTTTGAAGTAGTGTTGGGAACTGAAGCATGAGTTAGTATAATATAATGACACTTGATCAACGTGATTATATTACAGTAAGTCATGATGAGTTTCTAATGGAACTTGATGGTTCACAGACCATAACGTCATCAGGTACCATGTTACACGACACTTACATTCTATCTAATATATAAACATATCAAGAACATAATTTCTTGATAGTTCTATCTTTTCTCTGGAATTCTGGTAATTTAACCAATCAAGATCGTGCTATTACAATTTCTCTCTTAGAACGTTAGTCATGTTCATCCGAAACTTCCTACCTACGAATTTTGGACCATTATTCGCTTGACTTAAAGTCGGGAAGAGAAAACAAAAGGATAGAACTCCAAAATATAAAGGAAACGAAGAGGGTGGAATTATAGTGGAAATATCAGACAGAGCAATTGAGACAGATCATTGCATTTAACCAAAGAAGATCCTAAATTTCCTTAATTACCAAAGGACCAAATCTTATTACTAGATTTTCTTCAAATTCCTTGAATTCCGAAAATCAACTGTGACTACGTCACCGATTAGGATGAACATGCATTTACTCATCTCACTCTTTTGTAATAACTTCACTCGTATGCTTCACATAAATGAATTGTTTTATCCATATTACTCACTGATGATAAAAACTCTAATTTCTAGCTCGTATGAGTCATGAGAACATATTTATTGTCAGCCATGACCATTCCGATCAAATTTCAGGACGAAATTTCTTTAACGGGTAGGTACTGTGACGACCCGAAAAATTTTGACTAATTTTAAACCAAACTCTCGATACGATTTAATATCTTCGACACAATAAGCAAAGTCTGTTATGTTGCGTCTCAAAAATTTTGAACTGTTTAAATATATCATTTAACCTGTGACTACTTCCGACGATTCACGAATAACTATTTGTAAATAGATATGTGTGTATTTATATAAATAATAATTGGAAGTATAATTTGAAATATTAAATGTTGTTATTATGAGATATGATATATAATAATTATTATTTAAAAACATATCTATATATATAAATAAAGTATATTAAAAATAAATATTAAATGACTGTAATATTAATTGATGTTCCAATTGATATTAAGCAAATTAAATTCAAACTTATATGATTTTAAAATAAACGGTGATCTGAAAATAAACTAAAAATGTATTTAGGATCTAGTTATTAAATTTTAACACTTTTTATATTTTACCCAGAATCGAGCGGGACAGTTGATGTAATTTTTATTTAATAAATTAATGATCAAATTTTATACCATAATGACAGAAATAAATAAATATAATTGTCCTAAAAATTTGGAATTTATCTGAGTATTTTTTTTATCCGCCATTGATTAATAACGGAGTATGTTATATTATCCGAGAAAAACTGTCGGCACATTAATCCAATAAAGAGGCTGCTAAAACAATTGAAATATTAAATTATTGTTTTTCAATTCCCACGTTCTATATGTATCATGTTGTAATAATATATTACTATATATATGCAGTAACTTAAAAGATGATATCAATCATCACATTCTATATATATATATATATATATATATATATATATATATATATATATATATATATATATATATATATATATATATATATATATATATATATATATATATATATATATATATATATATATTCATGCTTATATACGAGTAAACATCTTCATATAACCACACCACTATCATCTATAAACCTGAATCTGTTTCAGTTGAGAACACCACAACTATTCAAACTCGTTTTCTTCTTATTCTTTTTTGGTTCGGTGAACAATTATCACCACCTCCTAACCCCACAGTTTTATTTCTGTTTTGGGGTCAAGAACGAACAATCACTCACCACTAAACCCACTTAATGTTTTCTGTTTTGAACGACCCGCCAACCACGACACCATGAACACCCACGAAACACCCAAACCTTGTGTTATTTTCCTATTCGATCATTCATGACCCATTCAAACAACCATTTCATTTTCTGTTTCTTCTCGTTGTTAAAACACCAACCATCATCATCTTCATTAAATGAAACCACGAAGAACTGCTTGACCGCTGCTGCGTTTTCTTTCCTTCTTCATGTTATATGCGAACCACAAACACCATCTCAAACACCACTAACCACCGTGAAATTCATTCTAGAACCACACCTCCACCATTAAAAACACCCTTCGAAAAACTGCTATAAATATTTCCCATTTTCAGTCGTGAACTATCACCACCACCATCATCATCTTTATCTTTCAATTTTCTATTTTTGTGCGATGAACAATATACCCACTTAAAACCATCTATCTCTCTTCTTCTTTCTTATTTCGTGAACTATCACAAATAACCCTACAACCTTGTATTCTATTTCCTGTGAAACCGTTGCAACTCACCACTATTCAGCTTGCAAACCCACCTGCTACTGCAGCTTCTCTTTTTTGTTGCTGTACGAAAGTTACTGCTGCAAATTAGGTTCGAAAGCACCATTGTTGCGCTACTGTTTTGCTGTTATTCTTGTTTCTGTATAACAATTAAAAATGGCATGATAGATGATGGTGGAAATAAAGATGATAAAGGTGATAATGATTGATGATGCAGTTGTGTTTTTTTTATATACCAAGTGAACCCCGCACCCACTATACCATAACAATTGATTTAATTTATGTTGTTGGGCTTTTAAAACCAACAGCTAAAGTAATGAAGATGAACTAATTGGACTAAGTCTCTTGGGCTGTTAATGGGCCATTTCTTTTGGACTGATAACTGGGTTTAATATTTGTAAAGGGCCGATATTATCTTCTTGTATTGGGCCCTGGACACAATAGCATAGCTTGGCCCACTTTGATTATACATGTTGCTCAGTCACAAAATGATGGTGAGGCTCGATGACAGTATAATACACGATGATAAGATGATGAGTCACGAAGGTGATTAGATGATGTTAGCAAGTGTGATGATGGTGTGTGGTAATAATAATATACGTACAACTGAAACTTAGGATAATGATAATGATTATAGATGTTACCTTAATCCAATGATGATGTTGATCTGGTAAAGACTATGGTGTCGAGAAAGATAGTCTAAGTATGATTGTGATTATGATAACGATATTATTAATGATGAAGATGAGACTTCGATAGAATTTTGATGAATCGTATGATAAGGAGGACGATGATACATGTTAAGGATGTTATTGGGTTAGCGGGATGTCGCGGGTTCAAACCCGGACTTGGGCATTTTTTTAGGACTACTTCTTTGCGGTAGTACACTTATTACTCATTATTATTATTATCATTATTATTATTAATTATTATTATTATTATTATTACACATATTAAAAAATATAATTATTAGTATCATTCATACAATTAATATTATTATCATTATTGTTAGTATTAGTAATATCATTATTATTGTTATTATTACTATGAATATTATTATCATTAGTAATTAGTATTAAAAAGATTAATAAAATTTTGTTATTATTATTATTAACATTAGTATTAGTATTAATATTATTATCAGTATTATTATGATTGTTATCATTATTATTATTATTATTAACATTATTAGTATCATTATTATTAAAAATTATCATTTTCATTTTTGTATTAGTATTATCATTATTAATAAAGTTATTATTATTATTAGTAAACCAATATTTTCAAACTATCATTCTAACAAATAAATATTTTGTACATTAAATATATTTATTACATAAGTATACTAATATTACATAAAATTATGTTTTAACTAATACAATATTATAACATTAATTGAATTATATATCAAATAAGTATTATAACATATTATAAGTATTAATAAAATATATATAAGAATATTAATCATAATACATAACAAAATAAATATAAAGTTGTTCGATTACAATTATGTGTGTTAATATATATATAAATGATATAGGTTCGTGAATCTGAGGTCAACCCTGCATTGTTCAGTTCCGTCGTATGCATATTTTTACTACAAAATATCGTATCGTGAGGTTCATTTGCTCCCTTTTTAAATGCTTTTGCAATATATATTTTTGGGACTGAGAATACATGCGCTGCTTTTATAAATGTTTTACGAAATTGACACAAGTAATCGAAACTACATTCTATGGTTGGATTATTGAAATCGAATATGCCCTTTTTTAGATTGGTAGCCTAAGATTTGGTGTTTATGATAATTGCCACGAATTGACGTGAATCCTAAAGATAGATCTATGGACCTCGACACGTCCCATTCGGGTTACGAATGCTTTAGTACTTCGATTATCATGTCCGATGAGAGTCCCGGAATGATGGGGATATTCTATATGCATCATGTTAGTTCGGTTATCAGGCGTTCACCATATGAATGAATTTTAATTCGCGGGTTACGCGTGTTATTATGTACTCGGGTTACGTGTATAATTAAATATCTGAAATCTTGTGGTCTATTAAAATGATGGAAATAAATGTTTACGATAAATTAATGAACTCACCAACCTTTTGGTTGACACTTGAAAGCATGTTTATTCTCAGGTATTAAAGAAATCTTCCGCTGTGCATTCACTCATTTTAAAAGATATTACTTGAAGTCATTCATGGCATATTTCAAAAGATGTTGCATTCGAGTAGTTGAGCTCAACAAGATTATTATTAAGTCATTGATAGTTGATATAATATGAAATGGTATGCATGCATGTTAACTTTCGATGTAATGAAAGTTTGTCTTTTAAAAATAAATGCAATGTTTGTAAAATGTATCATTTAGAGGTCAAATACCACGCAATGTAATCATATGTTATTGTATTCGTCCTTATGGATTAGGACGGGTCGTCTCAGTATCTCACACGCTCGACGTCCAAAATACACACTTAGAAAATACGGAAAACACCATATATTCCTTCAAATTCTCTCGGCTATAACTCGCAACAAACTACATCCATAACTATATCACCCAACGTGATCTACTGGGTCCACTACGCCATGAATCAAGTCTTGCATTAATCCAAATCGAGAAGGACCCATGCCTCATTGAAACTCTGTACTTCATCGGTTCATAAGCGTACCACTCAACGATCGCACATCCGCTTATGTGCAAACATTTATTTTCCACCCCATAAAACCCGTGATTCTCAATTTTACAAGTAGTTGCCAATGGGGCAATCGACACACGCCTCCGACGAGTACTTCTTACAGTCACCACAACCGGGTTATTCCTTCGACGAAGAAATTTCGGTATTGCCAAATAATCACACTGGGAACACAAACTTTCCCATCAATCGCTCTGCACGCGACCAACAGTCTCTGGATTAATCCAGGACGACAACAATTTACCACGAGCTATACAAAACATCAGTACTCGACACAGGGTTTCTCCCCTAAACCCTCCAACGCATCCTTACAATTACGGCTTCCTAGTACTAGCATGGAAACTATCCATGCACTAGAACCCCGTCATCCATGATTTATCATCATAAAAATTCGCAATTCGTCACGCGACCCACAAAATATCCACCAACGCCTGGTGAGTCCTCTTGCCCCAACCGTCCGTTAAGGATGGCCTCGACATTTCAATGCAACCAGCGGGTAGCATCACTAGGGCACACACTCTCGCAAACAAACAAAAACTGTGTGTCTCTATATGAGACAATCGAAACCGGCACTCCCCGTCTCACAATCATCCATAAAGTGGAATCATCCACTGACGATTTCCACGAACACATTTCCCGATAGGGAAAAATACAGTAGTAACCACGATATCGAACTCGTACTCACTCAACAGTACTACCCGAGTTTCACACCAACTTAAATTTACATCAAGAGAGCACCTGTATTAGCAGTTACATTTGCTCACTTCCGTGATCTTAAACTTTACACTCGGTCTTATACCGCACTTTGGTGCTACACGACCACATTACATAAGAAGTCTTACACTTCACTTTATCTAACACCACCGGAGCTTCCTCAAGCGACAGTATAAACTCCCCCACTTAGGATTCAGCTCCACATTCTCACCGATAAGATGATAACATCCCGCAGAATTGTCATTCCACGACACACATGATCAATCTCATCATTGGTCACAAACATCAAATCACCACGAATTCACTTCAGGCTCTCAGAGCCGACATACTAATTCACTTAAAATGTCGTACACGCGACGACATTACACCTTTATACCACAAATCGCATTTAACAGCTCTCCTTCGTTCGCAAAGCGAACTCCACCAAAGTCCCACATACGCCTCTAAGCCTAGACATATGCCACTCCGCTTAATCAGTCGTGCATCTCAGTCGAGATCACCCAACCTTCTACGCAACAAATCTTTATCAACAGTTACTCACTCTCATGGAGAAGAGTGACCAACCGACATAATACTTGCATCGACCGCAACATCAACACTTCGTCATACCCTTCGGTCTAGCCGACCATTAAGTCCATCACCGGATCACCGGTCACCTTTACCCGTCTATCACTTAAGAGCTACAAGATTCGCTCATCCGTTACTTCATAAGAACTATTTACCGCAATGCTCTTAAACTTTGACTTTCGCAACTGTCGAATTACTATCACCCATCGATCACTATTACAATCTTCGATGCTTCCAAGGGTATCTCACGGTCACCCTAAGCACAAAGTGATCACACCACTATCGGAGTTAAACATTACACTTAGCCAGTATAAAGGGGCACCTGACGCAGTGTCATGCAGACTCCCACCATAATCTACCGAAATTTTGAAACCCGATCTTTGGGTTCCATACACCCGATGGCACCCGTCTCTCTATAAATAATGACCCGAAGTCATACCTACGCGACAAACCTTACGGTTATTATCTTATCGAAAGTTCCTAACGATCACATGCTACCCACAATTCACTATCACCGTCGTCATTAAACGGGTCCCACTCCCATGAGTTTAACGACCCGAATACTCCTTGATTCACCAACTCCAAGGCGACTCACAACAAGAATCCTAACACGATTCTCTAACCACACACTTTACCGAGTGTAACTCAAAACTACAATCATTAGACTTGTCACATTCCATTACGGAATTCAAGTCCTCGTCGCACACACGCACACGTAAATCGGTCATCCTAGTTACGATGGGTAACTAAAACCAATAACAATCTCAACAGTGCACCCACTACTTAGGGTGACTAAGTACGTGCCGAACTCGTGAGTTGGCTCACTCACTTAACTAACCGAATCCACCGTAACACTTCCCGACTCGCAATGAACCCAATGTGACTACAAGCACATCACCCAAGGCAACTATATCCTAGGAACCAATAAAAGAGTCCTATTTCGTCCCGAAAATACCCCAACCATGCCACGTTTCCTCCGTTCGGTACTAGTCATGTCATGCTTGGTGTCAAGATACACGGTTGTAATAATGGTGATCAGTCACTATTACAATTGCGTACCTTACCATTTCCACATGGTCACGCAAAGTACTTTACCCGGACTGACGCAACATTCACACAAAATAAATAACTCCTAGTATCCGAATGACCAAAGTCCTTATGGTGAACTTGATCACTCAAAACTGCCAAACATCTGAATCTCTCCAATAGATTCGTCTCTAGGACACCGCAACAATAGATACCTGTATATGCACCTATATACAATATAATAACAATTATACACAAGTACTCCGCAACAACAAGTCAACCTACAACCTAGGTGACTATCACTAAAGCAACGTCCAAGTTCGCCTACTTATATTAGGTACTAGCTATCTAAGGCACTAATTTACACACGAAATAAGGCCCCTCAAAATCACGCTTTGGACAAACACAAGTCTTAGTTAGTCACCTACTCTAAGGCACTAACAAATCTCAATCCAACCCGTATTCCTACAAGTCCCGAAAATAATGCATAACCGCCAATAAGTCTAAGACTATGCACCTATTCCAAGGTCACCTAATTCCCTTAGACTATGCTCTGATACCACTTGTAACGACCCCAAATCCGTTTACCAAAAATGAAGCACATTCTTTTTTATAAGTTAGGTCCCATTAATACACAATAATTCCAACTTTTTTTTAACCAAAAACATAATATCGTGACATTACGTTTAACAACATACAATGACCCTTGGTACCTATAAAGACCCGTCCTAATCCATCTGGACGAAGTCTTCAACATTTGGTCCCATTGCGAGGTACTGACTTAAATATGCCATGAACGACTCCATGTAATATGAGCAAATGCACAGCGGAAGATTTCTTTCATACTTGAGAATAAACATGCTTAAAAGTGTCAACCAAAAGGTTGGTGAGTTCATAGATTTATCATAACAATCATTTCAATATATTAATAGACCATAAGATTTCCGTTTATAAATATATGTACACTCGCAAGTGTATAAAAGTATTCTATAAGTTGTTAAGCACTTCGGTAACCATACTTAACAATTAATGTGGCATATTCCCTTTATTATGAAATCCCCCTACACTGTACCAAGTGTAGTAAAAACGAAGTACTATGCAACCGTTTATAATACTAGAGCGACTAGCCCAGTTGGGGTGGTCAAACCCGATAGATCTATCAATAGGATTCGCGCTTACATGTTCTCACAACATGTAAATATTAGTTACCAAGCTATTAGGGAAGATATGCAAGGTGGTACAACTCAACGTAGAATATATTTTAAGTACTTATGTCTATTTCGTCAAACATAAAAGCAGTGCATGTATTCTCAGCTCAAATATATATATTGCAAAAGCAATTAAAAAGGGAGCAAATGAAACTCACAATACGATATTTTGTAGTAAAAATATGCATACGACGATACTGAACAATGCAAGGTTGGCCTCGGATTCACGAACATATATCATTTATATATATATTAACACATATAATGGTGATCGAACAAACTTATGTATTATTAGTGAATTAATTGTTATTTTAATTATGTGTTTCATTAATAACCTAATTAATTACATTTATTATAAAAATATTAATATAGTCATGTTATATGTAGTAAATATGGTTTTATATAACTAATAGTTATTTGATAAAATAATATTGATAATAAATAAAAATTTGTTTCATCCTATAATGATAATAATAATGGTTATAATAATGAAAATTTTTATAAGAATGATACTTTTAATAATAATGAATACTAATAATAATAACTATAAAAATAATGATTTTACTAATAATAATATTAATATTTATATTAATAACTATAATAATAATAACACTACTAATAATAATAACCATAAAAATAATGATTTTAGTAATAATAATACTAATTTTTATATTTAATAACTATAATGATAATAATAATAATAATACTTATAAAGTTATTAATAATACTAATAGTATAATATTAGTAGTAATAATAATGATACTAATAATATTAATTATATTAATGATAATAATAATTATCATAATATTAATGTTATAAATAATTAACATAACAATAACAACAATAATTAATGATAATAATAATAATAATAATAATAATAATAATAATAATAATAATAATAATAATAATAATAATAATAATAATAATAATAATAATAATAATAATAATAATAATAATAATAATAATAATAATAATAATAATAAAAATACTACCTTTGAAAGATCAAGCTTTTTTTTAAAAAACGCCATTGCCCGAGCTCGAACCCAAGACCTCTTGATTACCAAAGACACCTTTAATCATCGCTCTATCTAATTCTTTCTGTTTTAATCACGGATTACATCAATATAACCTCTCGATGGTTTGCAAGTCTTAGCCTAAATTATATTAGGTTCGTTAGGTAAAAGAAACCCAATTAGTCACTATCATCATCATCTTTACAGCTCATCATTATCATAACTATACCGTTTCGTCATATTCATTTTATTTTAATAGAAGAAACAAAAAAAAAGCTGCAGTAGCAGTCACAAAACAATGATATTTCACGATGGTTTTAACGGTGGTGAACGGTGGTGGTTTGCTACTGTTAAACGAAAACAATACAGCAGCCATAAACATATAGCAGGAATCTGCAAATGATGATGTTTCGTTTTGTTCCTGGGTCTGTACGGCAACAGCAAAAAAAAATAATTTGTTACGAGTAGCTTGATGGTAGCTTGGTTAAATGATGAGTTTTCGTGGTGGTGGAATATCGAGTGTGGTTTATGAATGGTGGTGGTGGTTCTTGATAGTGGTGTTCTACGGTGGTTGTTCTGGATGGTTGTGGTGTTTCGATTAAACAAAAAAAAATTAGAAATGAAATGGGTTTGTGGTGAAAAGTGATGGTAGAGGGTGGTGGTTGGAGATGATGCTTATGGTGGTGGTGGAGTGGCCGGAGTAGGTTGAGTGGTGGTGGTCTGATTTTGTGAACAATGATTAGAAACAGAACCTTAGCAGCTGTCGTAGAAGTTCGGTTATGGTTCGTGGTGATTGGCTCGTTTGGTGGTGATAGCCGATGGTTAAGGGGTGATGGTTTTCGGATGGTGATAACAACTTAACCGAAGGTGAAGGTGTTTAAGATGGGTGGTGGTTCTCGTAGGTGGAGGAAGTGGTGAAGTTCATGGTGATGGAGATTTGTTTAGGCCATTCATGATGGAAACCGAGAGACAAAAATAAAATCAAAGGTGGTGATGGAGGTGAGGTGGTTACCGTTAGTTGAGAGGTTGATGGTGCGGGATAACTGGGTTTCTAATCGGAGGGAGCATATCGCTTGTAAGTTGTTTCTTATTTTCAAATGCATGACATTAATGCTGGAAGCTTGTAGTTAAGGAAGACAATTTGTTTTTGGTTAACACACATGTATATATATAGATGATATTCGATGGTTAGTATACAAGTGCTTAAAAAATGACTAAATATATCCACCACATCTTATTTGATGCATGTGCAAACATGCAGATACATATGTCCAGATTCATAATAGAAATTATTCATCTACTTTATATTATTGTATGTATATATAAAGATAAAGAGTTCAGTGGAACCAATTAGAAAAGTATAGACTCACACGTTTTTAATTCAAGAGAAAGCTGTCACTTTTGTATTCACTCTACCGATGCTTTTCCACAGTGTGTATATCGTGCTCCCTTGTTAATTAGTGACGGATAAAAGTCTTTGAAAAAATCCCAAATTTTTGTATTAACTATCTTTATTTATTTTGGCCATTATGGTGTAAAATTTGAGCATTAACTATTAAATAAAAATTACATTAATTATTCACTCCCAACCCCAAGTAAAATATAAAAAATTTTAAAATTCAACAATTAGTTCCTAAATACATTTTTAATAAGTCTATAATTTGTAAAACTCATTTTTGGATCACCGTTTATTTTAAAATCATATAAGTTTGAATTTAACTTGCTTAATATCAATAAGAACATCAAACGAGTATTACAATCATTAAATATTTATTTTTAATATACTTTATATATATATATATATATATATATATATATATATATATATATATATATATATATATATATATATATATATATATATATATATATATATATATTTAAATATATGTATTTATTTACATATAGTGGTTCGTGAATCGTCGAGAATAGTCGAAGGGTAGTTGCATATATGAAAATAGTTCAAAATTTTGAGACTCAACATTACAGACTTTGCTTATCGTGTCGAAATCAAATAAAGATTAAGTTTAAATTTGGTCAAAAATTTTCGGGTCGTCACAGTACCCAAATGACACCTTACAAAAACATTTGTAATAATAATCCAATCACACAAACACGGGTTAATACTCAATAACCCAACCCGATACCAAGAGCATAATCCCGAGGACTATAAAATCTCCCATTCCGCGTTCGAATATCCAAAAGCTAATCCTCCAAGCTTAAGCAACGTTTATCAATCCTAGTCTAGCAACTAGGTAACTCCGCATCAACAATACCTATAAAAAGGTAAACAACGAGAGGGTAAGCTTGAAGCTTAGTGAATGCAATAATATATATATACGTATACAATTTACCTACGTGCACCCACTTACACAACCACGCATAAATTCCACATATCAATGCATACAAGCTAGCATTTTCAAACGTACAAACTAGCATCATCATTAGCACATAATCTCAACAATGTAAATGCTAAATAATAAGCAACACACAAAATATCGATGTTCAAAACATCTGTTAGTATTCAAAGCTAGCCCCGCGAATGGTATCGTCAACATCGAACTTAAACCCCATCTGCCCCATTTAATGTGGTATCGTCAACATCGAACTTAAAACCCACATATGAGGTATCGCCAACATAGAACTTTAACCCCTCATCAAATCACTACAATAGCGGTATGGCATCGTCAACATCGAACTTTAACTCCATACATGAGGTATCGTCAACACCGAACTTTAAACCCTCATCCAACAAACAATAGTGGTATGGCATCATCAACATCGAACTTTAACTCCATACATGAGGTATCATCAACATCGAACTTTAAACCCTCATCCAACAAACAATAGTGGTATGGCATCGTCAACATCGAACTTTAAATCCATACCCCACAAGCAAATAAATCATATACATACATATATAATTATTCCACTCACCTTGAGATGTTCGCACAAGTCATGTATGTAATTCGCATCCAAATGCAACCGAGCAAGCTTTTACCTATAATACACATATAGGTACAATATACACATAAATACACATCCTCTAAAAGTGACCCCGAAACAAACATTCCCTTAGTCGAGGGATCAAACCTTGCTCGCCAAAACCCGCCAATTTAAAGCCTAATGGACACAAACCAATTACCACTTCTGGTGGTAATTCAAACCAACACAGCAAAGTACAATTTAACCCCAAATCATACTTTACACCAATTAGACCAAACCTAGGTCTTAACACTAAATTACTACTTAGGTAGTAATCATTCCAAATGCCAAATACACCAAAATCCCAACACGTGCAATATTGACCCATATTGCTTTTGACCACGTTTGACTTATGTTAAAAATATCATTTTAACCCAAAATCACTTTCAACGATTAATTTCATCTAAAACATCCTTTAACACTTAACAAAAGTGTTTAAACATCCATTAGCCCAAAACTAGTGTCATCGTCAATTTTGACCCAATTCAAAGTCAACCCATTTTGACATAAGTCTCAAAAACAACCAAATTTAGTAACGACTAGTGAGTATATTTCCAAAACACTAATTAACACTTGAATCAAACATCTATATGCTTGATTCGTCAAATCTTGACTCATAACTTATTTTGACACCAATTCAAGGTTAACACTCATTTTGACCAACAAACATGTTCTTATGAACATCTATACACTAACACATTTATAATCTAGTGATTTACACCCAAAATCATGAACAAATTCATCACCAAATCCTAATCCACCAATAACGGGTCAAAACCCATCTACTAACCACAACAAACCCATTTCACAACCATTAAAGGGTTTCTAACAAAATCAAGCTCAAACCCTAATTTGAATATCAAAATCAAATAATGAATTTCGGAGTTAGAACTTACCACTACTACCAAAATGTAGCCATGAACGAGGTGAACAACATTAACTCTCACAACTTGACCCGATTCACTCTTCTTCCTCCTCAATCAAAGCTTTCTCCCTCTAAAACTCTCCTCTCTCTCTCTAAGATGTTTGGTGGGAGAGAAATGAGTGATAAATGAGTTGAGGATAAGTTTGGATCAGTTTTGAGGCTAAAAAACCGTCTACAAAGTGAAAAGACTAAAACACCCCCAAAAGATACCCTTAAAAACGGGTCAATTTAGTCAGTTCTGCGAAAATGTCCCGTATCGCGACACTACGTCGCGTTTCGCGACAACCTGGATGAAAAGACCCGGAAAATTTCGACTAATTTTGAACCAAACTCACGATACGATTTCATAATTCTGACATGATAAGCAAAGTCCGTTATGTTGTGCCTCAAAATTTTTGAACTATTTTTGTGCATTCATTTGACTTCGACCATTTTCGACGATTCACGAACAACTATTTGTAAATAGATATATATATATATATATATATATATATATATATATATATATATATATATATATATATATATATATATATATATATATATATATATATATAAAATAATTTGAAATAATTGTTGGAAATAAATATGTAAAATAATATGCGATGTAATGAAAACTATTATTATATATATATATATATATATATATATATATATATATATATATATATATATATATATATATATATATATATATATTTCTTTTAAATATATAAAATTATATTAAATCTAATTGTTTAAAAATATATAATATATTTATTTTAGTAGTTAAATTTACTATTTAAAACTGTTTATATATAAAAAGGGAATATATTAAAAATAAATAATTTCAAGCTTAATTAGTAAACGTCAGTAGCACTCGGTTGACATTTTGCTAGTGTTCATATAGATCTAAAACAAGTTCATGAAGATTTAAAATAAAAGTTGGAATGTAAATCGATTACGAAGATTATAGATTTGACAAAAATATTTTTACCTTTTTAGTTTAAATATTAGTACTCCGTACATATTATTTGGAACAGAAAATAAATAATTAACGAACCTTTTTGATCAGGTTTCAAACAGTTAATGAGTGAAATAACTAAATATATTTAATCTAAAAATTTGGGATTTTTAGGAACACTTTTATACGTTAACTGTTTAGCAATGGACACGATATAGCATTCCGTGATAAACTGTCGGTAGAATAAACCAAAAGAAAGGCTGCTTCACTGTGTCTACACGATTGATATTTTGATATTATGAATTATTACTGTGCGCTTTGTGACTTTCTTCATCAAGTGTATATATTATATATAACCATATACATTATGCATTATCTCATATATTCACTACAAGAGTTATATCATTATTACATGTATGCATATATCACACATATACATGATCACCTCAACCTCCTTCATCACTGGCTTCTACCATGATCCACCACCACCAACCACCACCCTTTCCATCTCTACCACCTTTCAACACCATAACCGCCACCCATGAACCACCTTCTTCAGCCCCATCTTCATAAACCCACACCCATCCTCATCATTTTTCTGTTTCCATTAATGTTCGTAGATCACCTGCGAATGTCACGAACCCATCATCACTACCAAACTGTTACAACTACGGTCTTCTTCTTTGTTTTCTGTTTGAATCGTGGTAAACAACCACCATCATCATCATTGTAATTAATTCATTTCTGTTTTTATAAACACCACCACAACCATCGGAAAATACCTTATCACTACCCTAACATCGAACCACCTTAAACCCATCATTATACAATCAACACCACCACCTGAGATATTTTTCTTTTCTGATCGAACAAGTTTACTCCTTCTTTTCTGATTCATTCCTTTATTTTACAACTGAGAAACCACCACTAAATCACTTTGTACGAGTACTGTAGCACTAACGATGAAGATGATGAATAGTGTTTATGATTTTATGTGAACGTGATGATGATGATATCATTTGCTACTGCTGCTCGTTGTTTTCTTCTGTTTTCTATTTCGATCAAACACCCAAACCACCATACACCGTCGCTAATACTACTACAAATACAGCTGCTAGTTTTTATGTTTGTTAGCAACCCAAACGAAGCCCCAAAACCATCTCCTAAACCCACCCTATATGTGATGATTACTGTCCAGATCTTTGTTGCTGTTATTGAATATAACCTCCATAACATGTACTACTGCCATACAAGCTCCACAAAATCACCAACACCTTTATTTTTTTATTTTTTTTTTAGAACACCATTTGAACTACTGCTTGTTATTTCCTGTTTTGATCACAAACCGATAACCATCACATAACCTCTTCAATTTCTACGTACTGCTACATATTCCTGTCAATTGCACTTGTTGTACGTTTCTGTTAACTGATCACTACAACCATGATGATCGACTGCTACAGCAAACCGTACCTTTTGATCTTATTTTCTTGTTCAACAATTATTGTAACATACATAAGAAGTTATTGTAATTGGGCTTCTGTTTAAAAATATCACGAATTGATATTTAGACTTGTCAAAGTTGGGCTTTGATAAATATTGATGGACTATAGACAAAATTGGACTGAATTGATTTGGGCCGCAGGCCACTAAACTAGGAATTGGGTTATTTAGTTTTGATTCGGAACTAAAACAGAAAAGTATCAGCAGAGCAGTTGGTTATGGGTGTTTTCGAGTGAGCGAGAGGTCTCGGGTTCGAGCCTGGGCAGAGGCATTAATTTTTTTAAAGCCTATTTCTTTGAGGTAGTATTACTATTACTATTACCATTATTATTATTATTATTATTATTATTATTATTATTATTATTATTATTATTATTATTATTATTGTTATTGTTATTGTTATTATTATTATTATTATTATTATTATTGTTATTATTATTAAAAGTATTATTAAAATTATCATTTTTATATCATTATTATTAAAAGTATCATTTTTATAAAAATTATCATTATTATTATTATTATAACTATTATTATTATTAATATTATAGGATGAAACAACTTTTTATTTGTTATTATCAATATTATTTTATCAACTAACTATTAGTTATATAAAACGATATTTACTACATATAACATAACTATATTAATATTTTATAATAACTATTAATAAATGTAATTAATTAGGTTATTAATGAACACATAATTAAAATAACAATTAATTCACTAATAATACATAAATTTTTTTGATTACGATTATATGTTAATATATATATATATATATATATATATATATATATATATATATATATATATATATATATATATATATATATATATATATATATATATATATATATATATATATATATATATATATATATATATATATATGATATAGTTCGTGAATCCGAGGCCAACCCTGCATTGTTCAGTTCCATCGTATGCATATTTTTTACTACAAAATATCGTATTGTGAGTTCATTTGATTCCCATTTACTCTTTATATTTTTGGGACTGAGAATACATGCGCTGTTTTTACAACTGTTTTATTAAATGCCTTTGAAATCTATATTTTTGGACTGAGAATACATGAGATGCTTTTATAAATGTTTGATGAGATAGACACAAGCAAAACATTCCTCGAATGAATTATTATACAGACAGAAGTTCTGTTGGTTATTATTGAATTAGTTGGACGTTATAATTGCCACTAATTGATGTGAATATTTTCCCTTAATTATTATAGCTTGGTAACCTAAGAATTTGGGAACTGGCCCCTAATTCACGCGAATCCTAAAGGTAGCTATCGGGTTTAACACCCCCACCCAGAATGTTCACTAGACGGAAGAGCTAGTGGACGTGGTGTTTAGTACTTCGAGGTTTATATATTATTACAGACTGAAAGTTCTGTTTATTTTGGGGATATGATTGATGCGCATTAAATGTTAAGGTCAGTTACCAAGCCAAGAAAAGAAAGTAAAGTGAATGTTATATATCGAGAGAATGATTTTATACACATGTTATGTGTATGTTATTTTGTACACGAGATATGTGTACGGTTATTAAAAATTGAGAGGCAACCTACGGGGGAGAAAAAGATACGAACCTACTCTGCCAAGCATTTATGAAAAATGGTTTCGTACACGAGATAGGTGTACTGTATTTAAATCTTGTGGTCTATCAAAATTACTAAATTTTATGATAAACTTATGAACTCACCAACCTTTTGGTTGACACTTTTTAAACATGTTTATTCTCATGTATGAATGAAATCTTTCGTTGTGCATTTGCTTATTTTAAAGATATTACATGGAGTCGTTCAAGGCATACTTAGGACAGTACCTCGCAATGGTACCAAATGTTGATGACTTCGTCCAGGTGGATTAGGACGGGCTATCACACCGGACGCGACAAGGGTGACTACAACGCGATAAAATGACAGAAGGGAGGGTTTTTGAGCCATCGTGTTCCAGACCAACATGTCACGTCTCGCGACTCACCCAAACGTGATAAAACCCCTTAATACGCGACAGTTTACCACTTCTTAGAAGTTCAGGGACTGAAGTTGATAGATTCTGATTCTGATGTAAATTCTGAAAATGCATAAGTGTTAGGTTCACTTTTAATGGCGCTTTCTGATGCACACATTTACTGACACTTTCAGGAACATATTCTGATGCACAAAATTTAGGATCTTACACTTATTCAAGAATGACTTAACTTCAATGTCTCTACATACTTCATGATTATCTTATAAAGACATTATTCAATTAATCTCTATCTAAACTCAAATGGAACATAACTTGTGATTAATTGAAACTAGAAAGTTAATGACATGGTGACTAGTCTTTAGAATTGAACCAAAGGCATTAATGTGACTAACTAAGTCATGACCAAACTGAGATTTCCCAAAATATCAATCAAGACACTTCTCCAAGAATGTTGGATTTGCCACTTTTAGAATGTTAAGTCACTTTCATGCAAAAAGACCAAATCTCACACACTTAATGCATATAGTACTTGTATAGGATGTTTGGTTTCTTTTGCAGGTGCTAGAAGGAGTAAAGGTGCCAAATTTGGACTGAGCATGCACGGTCGAACCACGATCGACCGTGATGGCAACCGTGTGTCAACGGCTAGTTTTTGAATCCCACTATAAAAGGCAAACTTTAATGAGCATTTGAAGCTGACCCTCTTGCATATTTCTGATAGTGCTCCAAATGAACATATATTTAGGCACAATATCCTTCCAATATGTAAAGTTTTCAGTTGCAATTGTTCTATTTTCAAGTAATATTCGTTTAAATAAATAAGTGCGAAGACAAAAGAAGAAAATGACGATTTGAAGACGCAAATGACCAAAAAGCTCAAATGTACAAGATACAATCTAAGTGGTTCAATTTATTGATGAGAAACGTCTAAAACTGACAAGAGTACAAGTGGCGAAACGCAAAGTACAAGATATCTAAGCATACGAAAAGGCGTTCGAAAATTCAAAACCGAGACGTAAACCAAGCATCAACGCGCGAGTCAACGGACCTAAAATTACAAGTCAACTATGCACAAGAATATAATATAATATATAAATAATTATATATATATTATATATTAAAAAATTAACAGCAGCCCATGTTTAAATCAATTGGTGACCTGGAGTGCGAAACTCCGCGATCGCGGAGCTCCAAGGCACAAAAGTACCATGATCGCGGAGCTGCCTAGGACAGAATTGCCTATAAAAGCCAACGCATTCGGACGATCAAACACACACCAATATCAATATTACTCTCCTCTGTAATATATATATATATATATATATATATATATATATATATATATATATATATATATATATATATATATATATATAATATATTTTAGTTTTATATTAGTTAGTTTGGGCAATGTAACGGTTATTTATGGGTTTTAAAGTCAGAACTCTGTCCATGTAACACTACGCGATTAATAATCACTGTAAGCTAAATTCTCTCTTTTTAATTATGTATCGTACTTAAGATATTATTATGCTTATTTGAGCCGAAGTAATCGTGATGTTGGGCTAAATATTAAGACGGGATTATTGGGCTTTGGACCATAATTGGGGTTTGGACAAAAGACCGACACTTGTGGAAATTGGACTATGGGCTATTAATGGACTTTATATTTGATTAACTAAATGATATCTTGTTAATTTAATATAGAGATTTATAATTTGACGTATCTATATATAACCACATACGCTTGACTGGGTACGGTGAGCGGGATATTTATAAATACTAATAATTATTCATTTTACCGGACACGGGAATGGATTAATAGTCAATGGACTCATTAAAACAGGGGTGGATTACATCCTACGGAAATTGGTGTAATTGTTAATAAAGTATTAAAATCTTGGATTACACGCAGTCGATAACCTGGTGTAATCATTAACAATTTATTAAAACCTTATTACAGTTTAAGTCCCCAATTAGTTGGAATATTTGACTTCGGGTATAAGGTTAATTTGGCGAAGACCCTCGCACTTTATAATTATGACCGATGGACTATTATGGGCAAAACCAGATGGACTTATCAAATAATCCAGGACAAAGGACAATTAACCCAGGATAATAAATTAAAATCAAAACGTCAAACATCATGATTACGGAAGTTTAAATAAGCATAATTATTTTATTTCATTTCTTATCGCAATTTTATATTTCATCATTTAAATATCGTTATTTATTTTACGCTTTAAATTAAGTTATATATAATATTTTGCATTAGGTTTTAATTGTGACTTAAAATATAAAATCGACAAACCGGTCATTAAAAGGTAAACCCCCTTTTATAATAATAATAATAATAATTGTAATATATATATATATATATATATATATATATATATATATATATATATATATATATATATATATATATATATATATATATATTGTACAAATATAGTTATATAAAAATATAGTGTAAAATAAGCCGTCTCCCTGTGGAACAAACCGGACTTACTAAAAACTATACTACTCTACGATTAGGTACACTGCCTATAGTGTTGTAGCAAAGTTTAGGTATATCCCATCTGTAAATAAATTAAATAAAACTTGTGTAATATTTCGTCATATTTCGTAGTAAACAATAATAGTATTTCGTAGACCTCCGCTGCATCATCAAGTTTTTGGCGCCGCTGCTGGGGAACGCTAAACGCTATATTTTTAATTTTTATTAATAATATAATTAAATATTTATATATATATAATTAAAAAGAAAAAAATTATATTTTAAAGATTTGTCTATAAAAATTATTTTTATTTTTTAAAAATATAAGTTTATTTTTATTATATATATATATATATATATATATATATATATATATATATATATATATATATATATATATATATATATATATATTCTATCATATATTTGTAAAAAAAAAACCTCGTTTGAACCTGCAACTTATTCTGAATCTGTATCTTATCATAATCGCGGAGCCGGGAGATAGAAAACCAAAGCGAAGGCGGAGCCTGGTCTGACAGGTCTGAACCATACATTAAATACGAATTAGGGTTTTATTATTATAATTATTATTATTATTATTAGGGTTTAATTATTATATAGTTTTAATATAATTTGTATTTTAAGTATTAATTATTATTATTTACATATTTATATTAATACTTTTATATAAATAATATTTTTATAAAAAAATATATTTTTATAACTTTAGTTTTATCTTTATATTTTGTATCTTTTTATTCGTTAAAATTCGTGATTTTTATATTTGTCGTTCATATTTAGTTTTAAGTTTAGTTTTGCCGTAGTTATTTTTATACTTCTAGATTTTTAGGTTTTGCCGTAAAAACCTTTAAGTTCTTTTTCTTTAGATTTAGAATTTAGGCGCTTTAGGATTTTGCGACGCCGTTATAGATTTTATTGCCTTTTAAGTAATTACCGTTTTCCGAATAGAATTGTATTTAAGTTTTAATACCTTTAGGGGCAACTTTTTAGATTTAATTTTTAGACTTTTAAGTTTCGACGTTTTTCTTTCTTATTATTATTTTTCGACTTTATTGTTTTTCGACGTTTGTTTTTCGACTTTTTGTATTTCGACGCGCTTTTTCTTTTTCGTTTCTACGCTCTAGTTTTTAGGACCTAGAATTTTTCTTTATTTTCTTTAAATTTCGACGAAAAATTATTTTAAACAATTAAATTGATAGACATCTAAAATTTCCTGGTTCGTAGTAATCGTTGGATTTGTTAGTGGCGAGTTGTGGGGTTCCGATTTAAAGGGTCCTGGCTACCTGCTGCATCTATTGGCTATTTGAAACGTGGGCAAAAGTAGAAAAGTCTATTAATTTGATAACTTATATAATTTTTAGTTTTATAACTAATAGAATAATTAGTAAATGCACCACATTGTAGCTAAATTTTGATAATAAGCGCATTATGGAAAATTTCGAAATTATTTTGGAAACTCTTTTTAATTTCCAAAATCAATTAAATCAATACTCTCAAATGAGTGTTGATGAAAATTCGTTCGGTCAAACTTAGATCACGAATGATGAAACAATAACTGGTTGTGAAATCTGTGGAGATTATCACTCAACATGGGAATGTTATTATTAAGTTCCTATGGAAAATTATGCACCCATGGAACTTGAATGGAATGATTATGAGGAATACAATTCAGTTTGGATTATTCCGAAGAATATATCCAAACTCAACAACTAGAGGACGAGGAAAATTATGTGTCTGAAAATTTATTAGATTATATGAAAATCAAACTCGAAGAATTTGATGCTCAAAATGAACAAATGAGAGAGTTTGCAAATTGGCAAGCTGAAACTCTATCAGACTACACACCTATTGATCTGAGGAGTCGTGTGCAAGAAAATCTCATATCATCGAATTTTGATGAATTCGAGAGCTCCGAAATCACCAATTATCCCGATGATACTTTTTATTCAGTTTTACCAATTTCACAACATATCGACACATTAACCTCTACCAACGAAATCATCGATCCATCAATGAATGAAGAAGAAGTAAGGGTGACAAATTGGTACTCTTGGGAAAACGATAACGTTAAAAATTTTACCTCCGAGACCAAAGTGGTGGGACCGATAAGAACCGTTAAAGAAGAAGAATTTGCTTCAATCCCGAAATTCACCATTCCACAACCTTCCAACCCAATATTCTCAATAGACGAATCATCTACCGAAGATGAACTACGAGCTGTAATAGATAATGACACCTCGGATTTCACCCAATTGCGTAATAGAGGTGAAAACTTTGATCCCGAGAATGAACGGAAGGAAATGTTAGGAATTGTCCACTATATAGAAATATGTATGTCGGTGTATATCGATCCATTTGACCAAGAACCAGAAAAGAGACATATCCATTTACTAAAAGCTACACTTAAAAAAGAATTAAGTAGTGACGATCGGGTGAGTCTAAACTTAAAACCCATTGATATATTATACACCACCCGAGATGTAAATAACTGGCTCACTATTCTAATTCGTGGAACTTATTCTACTGACTTCACATGTCGTCAGCTAAGTGTGGGGAAGTCTAACCCCACTTAACGTTAAATTAAGGGTTCGGGTTAGTGCATAACTCGTTAATAAAAATGCATGATAAGTTAGGGTAAAATACGCATTTTCAAAGATTAGCAAACAGTTCAGAAAAGCAACAGTTTTTGAAGAAAAATATATGTGATAAAACAACAAAAGGAATGAACGATGAGGCGCGCCTTCTATCATTCGACGAGCTTTGTAATTACAAACTGGGTATTTTTAATCACTTTTCTACACTAATCACCCTCATGAATTTATAATTATAGTCTGATTTCATGCATATGAGGGCATTGCTTGATCTTAAGTGTGGGGAAGGGTTATAAATTCTCTCGGATTTATACTTGGTTTATTTTCTAAATTTTATGATAATTTGAAGAAATTTCAACTAAATGAATTCAAAATCATGTTTATACATATTTATGGACGATAAAATCAGGTGATAGTACTGAAATTATTGTTACCCTAAAAAGAGGACATAAATTGAGAAACAACTAAAACGCTTGAATTTATTTATTAAGATATAAAAAGACGCATGAAAAAAGCCAAGTGTGGGGAGAATTCACCAAGTTATCTTTAAAACATATATCACATATTTTTGTACAAGATTATTGCAGGTACTTTTGCTTTGGACTAAACTAATCTGTTTTACCCGAATTACTGTAATATATTTGAAAGAAAGATGGATCTACACGATGAATCAATACCATCATTAAAAGGAAGTAAAGTATTCCGAAAAAGACACGCGCTTCTTGATTTAGGTCAGGAAGTTGTCGTCCAGACCAGCTCTAGGTTGACGAAAAATCTAGAAAAGTCATCTCTAAAATCAGCAGGAAATTCACGGACCTCAGCATCAAACAGGGTCGCTAAGTGGTCAGACTTATCCTAACCATGAGAGGATCTGTCTCGTAAAATGGGGAGGGCGCCGTGCAAATTAGCTTGATAAGACTAATGAATCAGACCCCCAGAAAGGATAATCTCCTTAAAGATTAAAAATCAGCTTTTAAGCCTGATATTACTCAATCCTTGAGATTGACTTTAAAGATTGAGAATTACAAACTCATGGAATTCGATGATATCTAAACTCGAGCTTGAACGAGAAAACATTTTGATCAAACTAAAAATGATTTGTTTTCTGAAAACCTATTTTCAATGCGTTCATTACCATTGAACGGAAAATCCTAAGAATTCATCAGAATTCATTAGGTCGCCTGAACTAAATCGGGTGTCAACCGTAAGAATGGTGGTTGCATAGCATGGTCGAAGACAGGACCTTGTGCCAGACTAAAAAATTATAGGGTGATCTTTACTATTGCTCCTACAAAGGATAGTAATTGCATCCGACACGTTATGGACCATGAACATCTGCATGTCATTAGACATTGCCTTAACAGTTGCTTATTCAACGCTTTCCTTTATAACCGGACGGTAGTTTACTGAAAGGTAATATACGGAGCAAGTATACTGGATGTGTTGCTTTCCTAATACAATGTTAGCAAGTGGGTGACACAAAATCGTAAAGTTTAGAGCTAAAATTTTCAAATCTGAAACCCACAAAACTCACAAAAATATTTTGCAAACACCGGTGAAGGGTTATTCCGAAAAACTTGTCTAGGGTAAAATCTAGCTTGAATTTTTAAAAGATCAAATGTTTTCATAAAGATCCAATTTCCTTAAAGGATCTAAATTTTCATAGTCATGTGAGACTGTAAACCATATCGTTACTATCATTGTTTATACCGCCGTATCAAAATCACTGATGTATAAAGTGTGAAAATAAAAAAGTGATTCGAGTGAAGTGTGATTTAATTTCAAATTCTGTATTGCTAGAGGACAAGCAACGCTCAAGTGTGGGGATATTTGATAATGCTCCAAATGAACATATATTTAGGCACAATATCCTTCCAATATGTAAAGTTTTCAGTTGCAATTGTTCTATTTTCAAGTAATATTCGTTTAAATAAATAAGTGCGAAGACAAAAGAAGAAAACGACGATTTGAAGACGTAAATGACCAAAAAGCTCAAATGTACAAGATACAATCCAAGTGGTTCAATTTATTGATGAGAAACGTCTAAAATTGACAAGAGTACAAGTCGCGAAACACAAAGAACAAGATATCTAAGCATACGAAAAGGCATCCGAAAATCCGGAATCGAGACGTAAACCGAGCATCAACGCGCGAGTCAACGGACCTAAAATTACAAGTCAACTATGCACAAGAATATAATATAATATATAAATAATTATATATATATTATATATTAAAAAATTAACAGCAGCCCACGTTTAAATCAATTGGTGAGCTGGAGTACGAAACTCCGCGATCGCGGAGCTCCAAGGCACAAAAGTACCACGTTCGCGGAGCTGCCTGGGACAGAATTGCCTATAAAAGCCAACGCATTCGGACGATCAAACACACACCAATATCAATATTACTCTCCTCTGTAATATATATATATATATATATATATATATATATATATATATATATATATATATATATATATATATATATATATATATATATATATATATATATATAGTTTAGTTTGATATTAGTTAGTTTGGGCAATGTAACGGTTATTTTACGGGTTTTAAAGTCGGAACTCTGTCCATGTAACACTACGCGATTAATAATCACTGTAAGCTAAATTCTCTCTTTTTAACTATGTATCGTACTTAAGATATTATTATGCTTATTTGAGCCGAAGTAATCGTGATGTTGGGCTAAATATCAAGACGGGGTTATTGGGCTTTGGATCATAATTGGGGTTTGGACAAAAGACCGACACTTGTGGAAATTGGACTATGGGCTATTAATGGGCTTTATATTTGATTAACTAAATGATATCTTGTTAATTTAATATAGAGATTTATAATTTGACGTATCTATATATAACCACATACGCTTGACTGGGTACGGTGAGCGGGATATTTATAAATACTAATAATTATTCATTTTACCGGACACGGGGATGGATTAATAGTCAATGGACTCATTAAAATAGGGGTGGATTACATTCAAGAGAAATTGGTGTAATTGTTAATAAATTATTAAAATCTTGGATTACACGCAGTCGATAACCTGGTGTAATCATTAACAATGTATTAAAACCTTATTACAGTTTAAGTCCCTAATTAGTTGGAATATTTGACTTTGGGTATAAGGTTAATTTGGTGAAGACCCTCGCACTTTATAATTATGACCGATGGACTGTTATGGACAAAACCAGATGAACTTATCAAATAATCCAGGACAAAGGACAATTAACTCAGGATAATAAATTAAAATCAAAACGTCAAACATCATGATTACGGAAGTTTAAATAAGCATAATTATTTTATTTCATTTCTTATCGCAATTTTATATTTCGCCATTTAAATATCGTTATTTATTTTACGCTTTAAATTAAGTTATATATAATATTTTGCATTAGGTTTTAATTGTGACTTAAAATATAAAATCGACAAACCGGTCATTAAACGGTAAACCCCCTTTTATAATAATAATAATTGTAATATATATATATATATATATATATATATATATATATATATATATATATATATATATATATATATATATATATATATATATATATATATATATATATATATATATATATATTGTACAAATATAGTTATATAAAAATATAGTGTAAAATAAGCCGTCTCCCTGTGGAACGAACCGGACTTACTAAAAACTATACTACTCTACGATTAGGTACACTGTCTATAGTATTGTAGCAAGGTTTAGGTATATCCCATCTGTAAATAAATTAAATAAAACTTGTGTAATATTTCGTCATATTTCGTAGTAAACAATATTAGTATTTCGTACACCTCCGCTGCATCATCTATTTCAAAGGCTTATTTCCAGAGATCACAAGGGCTATAATTACTATTCAAATGTGATCAAGCAAGAGAAGATTCTATGATCTTATAGATATAGAATTTGGTTGTTGTAAACTTACTAATCAAAATCATTAATCTTGTGAGTTTACTTAGTGTAATGTATGTCCTAGTATTGTCTTAGGATCATCATTACAAAGTATATAAGTCTTGTAACTTTAATTAGTAGAAGCATAGGCTAGCTTAGTGATCTACTTTCTTAAAGGGACTTAGGAAGTTGATTAATCTTATTTGGAGATTAATACTTGTCCAAGGTGAAGACAAATTGATCTAGGTTGGAGTTGATCTTTCAAAGAGATAGAGAGATTAGGTTTGTTGTCTACCAAAGAAGTTGAAAACTTGTAAATTGGATCTCCACCGGGTTTGGAGAAAAGTGCTTAGTGAAGCAACAAATCCCGATTAGTGTAATCGGGGAGTGGATTCAGGTGGATTAGTTAACATCCACCCGAACCACTATAAATCCTTGTGTCTATGTTCTTTACATTGCTTCATTTATTATTTTGAACATATACAACTACACACATCAAGTTTGAATTGAATTGGTTAATCAAAGTTAATCGAATTTGGTGATCAATCAAAAAAGTGTTAAAAACGTATTAAGTAACTATTCACCCCCCCCCCCCCCCCTCTAGTTACTTACAAACCCAACCTTCTTGAACCGCCTCATTTTGCCACCTATAGTCTAAACGTCTTTATTAAGAGCAACTTTACTAAGAAATCTTATATATACAGGCAATATCTATGCAAATGTCTTGTATCTACTTATCAAGGTCAATTCTAAATCAACGAATGCTCATTTAATCGCACCTGAACCACTGAATTACCGGATAAAACTGCAGAGAGCATATTTTGTAGAGATTCCACTTGCTTTTAAGGTACAAATGTTGTCCCCTGCACCGCACAAACATAGTTGATGGTCCTTGTTTACAACGCAACCGAATGTAAACCATTAAACTTTAGGTAACTGCAATTAAAAGTTAAATGTTTGTAAATTGCCACCATTTAGCATAGCTAAACATTTACGAATACAGAAACGGTCAAATACAGTAGCAGTCATTAAAACAGAACATTACAATGTGACAACCCAGAAATTTCCAACCAAATTTAAACTTTAATCTTTATATGTTTCCGACACCGGAAATTTCCAACCAAATTTAAACTTTAATCTTTATATGTTTCCGACACGATAAGCAATATTTGTTAAGTCAAATTTCAAGAATTTTAAACTATGTTCATACATTCATTCAACCTCGACCAAGTTCCAACGATTCACGAACCATTAAATGAATATGATTATATATGTATATGTGTATATATATTATAACTTGAAACGTAAACAAAATATTAGATTAAATACTTTATATGATTGTATCTGTTTCAAAATGTTTATCAATGGAATTAGAAGATAAGATCAAATGATTGAATTATTAGATATATTGAATTATGATTACAAGTCTCTGTTGAAAGGCCCACGTTGATTTGAGAAATCTTTCCATTTTAACAATATTCGAAAAATGGTAAAGTGATTTATAAATAAGAACAAATTGTCAATCATTGAGAACTAGACAAAGGATAGTGGAAGATTGAATCTCATAAAGACTCGATTGATCTATTTAGTTTCAAACGTATAAAAACGTTTTCAGTTTAAAAAGAACTTTATTATTAAAACGTATATAACTTTTATAAATATCTAGAACCACTTTTGACAACTCATTACTTAACTAGTATGATAAAGATAACGATATTTATACTTTATTTTATTAAATATATATAACGATTTAAATTAATATTATATATATTTATACGCGTATTATACGTACATAGTTTTATACTTTTACTATACTTAAACTTTACCTTTACTTTATTTTTACTTTACATTAACTTTAATAATTCACTTTAATAATTCATACTTTAATAATTCACTTTAATAATTCATACTTTAATAATTTACTTTAATAATTCATACTTTAATAATTCACTTTAATAATTCAAAAATCTATTATAAATAGAATTCAATAGGTTTCATTATTTCATAGAAACTTGAAAATATTTTTCTCTAAACTCTCTTAATCGATTTACATATATATATATTTACTCCGTATTATTTCAAGATATTATTAGTATACATAAAATATTACGACGGAGTGCTGTCCGAGTGATTTCGAAATTGTTTTTCGAGTAGGATAGGATTAAGGAAATTATGGGTTATAGCTATGGAGGTGATTGAGTATGGTTCATGGGTATGCTCGTGAGATCAATATAGTATTTATCATTTTCGTTGCGTCTACGTACCTTTCCTGCAATATTGAATCTCAATATTGATACGTGAGTACTCATAATTTAACTTTTACATACTAATAGTGTATCCCTGACTAGTGCTTGAGTATTTAGGATTATGCATGCTTGTACTTTTGATATTGCCCTTAGACAGGTTAGGTTGAATCTTGAATTAGTTACACTTGCGGTTGAGATAAGGTATAAGATATGCATGTCCTTGGAAAGCTAGCGAAAAATTAAGAACTTTTCCTTTAGATGTCGAATGGTTTCGATGAACGGATTAGAAGTTATAATCAATTGAATTTTCGATATTTTTATTAAAAATGATTATTATTATCGTCGTTTTTATCGTCGTTCTAGTTTTATCTTATTATTATCATTATTATTATCTTTATCAATAAAAGGGATTTATCATCAAAATTTGTTTTTTTTTATTATTACTATAGTTATTATCGTTAAAGTTATAATTAGTATTATTATTATTATCCAATTATTATTATTATTATTATTATTATTATTATTATTATTATTATTATTATTATTATTATTATTATTATTATTATTATTATTATTATTATCATTATTAATATGTATATCATTATTTAAAAATGGTTATTGTTATTGTTATTATTATTATTACTATATTATCATTAAGATAATTATTAGTATTATCATTAATAATGTTATAGTAACTATCATTATTAATATTAGTGTAATTAAAACAAATATTTGTAACACCTAATTATTTTGATTACTATTATTATCATTATTATGAACACGATATAAAAGACGATTAAAAGCTATTAAACGAAACGATTAGGAAATAATGAGTAAGAATATCATGATGAAATTGAAATATTATAAGATATTGATTTAGATAAAATTATCGTTCTTATTATTTTTATCATTACTATTATTATTAAAAGTATCGTTAGTATTAAAACTATCATTTTAACAAAAATTATCATTTTAATAGAAATGTCATTGTTACTATAAAATATCATTATTATTATTATTTTAAATAGAATTATTATTTTAAAGATAATATTAAAAATTATCGTAAATATTAAAGTTATCATAATTAGAATTATCGTTTTATCATAATGTCATCTTAGTAATTATAAATATTGATATTTTTATAATAATAATTATTATTACAAAATAATACAACTTTTACTTACTATCATTATAGATATTATTTTATCAAATAAATATGTGATACAAACATATTTTACTACGTGTAATAACTTACTTTAATAATACCTATCATATTATCTTTATGATATTAAATGAATCCTATAAATTTTATTACTTAATATATATAAAAGTATATTTTATTATATAAATTTAATATAAAATTTTATTTATTAATAAATAAATTATATTATTTACTCTAATAAATCTTTTAAAAATATTTAAAAATATAAAATGATGATATTTAAACTATATATTAATCATGTATAGATTTTTGAAAATTATTTTGAGTCAAATTTACTTTTGTTGACTTTTGCATATTAGTCTCGAGCATTAGGATTGTGGTACACTATGACTTGACCTAATTTGTTAGACAAATATTGACCAACACATAAATATATATAATTAATTTAGGTTCGTGAATCCGAGGCCAACTTTGCACTTGTTCAATGACGTTATATGTATTTTTGCTACGAAATACAGTATGGTGAGTTTCATTATTCCCTTTTTAAATGCTTTTGCAATATATATTTTTGGGACTGAGAATACATGCGCTCTTTTATAACTGTTTTACAGAATATACACAAGTACTTAAAATTACATTCTATGGTTGGATTATTAAACCGAATATCGCCCTTTTTATTAAGTCTGGTAATCTAAGAATTAGGGAACAGACACCCTAATTGACGTGAAATCTAAAGATAGATCTATCGGGCCCAACAAGCCCCATCTAAAGTACCGGATGCTTTAGTACTTCGAAATTTATATCATGTCCGAAGGAGGATCCCGGAATGATAGGGGATATTCTTATATGTATCTAGTTAATGTCGGTTACCAGGTGTTCACCATATGAATGATTATTTTTGTCTCTATGCATGGGACGTATATTTATGAGAACTGGAAATGAAATTCTTGTGGTCTATTAAAATGATGAAAATAAATGATTATGATAAACTAATGAACTCACCAACCTTTTGGTTGACACTTTAAAGCATGTTTATTCTCAGGTGTTAAAGAAATCTTCCGCTGTGCATTTGCTCATTTTAAAGATATTACTTGGAGTCTTTCATAGCATATTTCGAAGAACGTTGCATTCGAGTCATTGAGTTCATAAAAGATTATTATTAAATCAATTTATAGTTGGATAGTGGATATTATGAAATGGTATGCATGCCTGTCAATTTTCGATGTAAAGAAAGTTTGTCTTTTAAAAACGAATGCAATGTTTGTAAAATGTATCATATAGAGGTCAAATACCTCGCAATGTAATCAACTATTATGAATCGTTTATAATGTATATGAACGGGTCCTTTCATACAACACATAGTCAAATTGACAAAGGACGCTTTCATCCACAAACCAAATTTCACGATTCACTTGCGGTGAGCACTAAATCCCACTAGTTAAAAATTACTGACATAATACAAATATATCATGATCTAGAGCATTTGTCAATTGCTTTATAGTCACTTTAATTTATTATAAACAATTAGTAAAACTAATAATATACAAAATCATTCAAACCTTAACCTGGAGATATAAACACATCATAACGATGCAGCAGGTGATGCAGCCCCTGTAAACAGAGATAACATATTACAACGAATCAGCAGTTCATAGTCACACGAACAACCACATGCAACAATATGAAGAAGAAATGAACAAACATAATACCAGGCAGACTCGTCCTGAGATACCTTCACTGTTGTTCAAACTTTTTAACCTAGTTTTTTGGTGACTACAAAAACTAAATATATAAATAATCCTTTTACATTAAACATTAATTTTAAAGGCTATTTTTCAAACCCTAACCATATTCATAACCATAACCATAACACCAATTGCAAGCCTTTTTTAATTATCTACGATAAATAATTCTTTTAAATCGAGAAATCTCCAATAGATTCACATAACAAACAAATCTAAAAAAATACATAAAGATACAACACATACATATTCTAGATTTTCAAATGCCTAAAAACAAAACATGATAAGTAAATCAAATCTAAATACCTTCACAAATATGATATTCCAAATGCAGGTAAATAACCTAACGAACAACATTAGAACATAAGATAAACAACCAAAATTATCCCAAGTACTCAAAACTAAAAAAAAGTACTTAATCCGTATACTTGATAACCACCAGCAAGTAGCCAATAAAATTTCAATTAACAACACCAAATAACGAAACCTTCATTGCCTCATTAAAAAACATAAATCGTAAGCAAATCTTTGATATGTTAAAAAAAGTAAGAAAATCGCAACCTACGATAACCATCAAGAGTACAATTATAGTTGTTTAAAAAACGCACCAAAAAATACAAAAAATTAGAAGTTTGGATACTAGCGTACCATTTACCAAGCATGGAAGAAGACATCAAATTAGGGTTTGTGCTGGTGTTTGCGGTGGCAATTGCAGTGGTGTTGTCATAAATAGAACTAATGACTCTTCATCACGATTACCGACTCAAAAGGGTTATACAACTAATAAATTAAGTCAATAAGTGAAAAGAAGAAATCTGGAATGGCCGGGAAGATGGGTATGGTTGAAGAAGTGAGGCAGGAAATATGTCTGACACAAGATTGACATGGTTGAAGAAGTAAGGCAGGAGGTATGTTTGTTTGGTCATTGTATCACGCTACCTTAGTAAAAGAGGACTTTATTCACTTTTTCTTTCCAGAATATTTGTAACAACCCAAACCAACCCGCGAACAAACCAGGTGAAAATACAAAAAAAAAAATAAAAAAAAATTTGCTGAACTGCCACCTGGCGCGGCGCGCCATATAGGCTGCACGGCGCGCCAAACCTGACTGTCCGGAAAGTCTTTAAATACGAAAATGTTTGACTAGTTCCCGACATATTTAGGCGTAACGCTTTTAACCCCATGTTCCATATATAAAAACTAGCACGTTCTATTAATAAAATTATGTTTACGAAGCGGGGCCCACATCGACCCTAATTACCCTTTAAGTATCAAAATACAATTTTCGACCATAAGACTTTTAATACAAAACAAAGCCGAGCATGGCGATTGGGGATACGCTACCCAATCCTAATAAATCCAAAAGCAAGCCTTCTACGCAAATTATGCAAGTCCTCTAATCCTCGCGCTTACCCGAGCCACCATCCGCATGCAATCTATAAAAAGAGTCAACAACGAGAGGGTAAGCTAACGCTTAGTGAATGATAATATACTACATACATATATATGTATAAAATGGACACGCCACAAAATAACAAATACCGCATACCGAGGCATCCATATAAGGCACTACACTAAGCATACCGTACGATCTCTAAGCAACGAGCTAAAGATACAACAACAATATAAGTTCACCAACGACGATGTGAACAACGCCAAATAGCTACACCCGGAGGGTTAGCTACAACACAACAATACATTAATATGTAACAATATAAATATAACAACGCGTAACACTCCCAAGGTTAACCATAACGCTATGGTGCTACCGGCTCGTGGTTCACACCATACGCAATTGAGTCATACTCTTTTATAGTGCTACCGGCTCGTGGTTCACACTCGATACTACCGGCTCGTGGTTCATATCAATTATTTTATAGTGCTACCGGCTCATGGTTCACACTCGATGCTACCGGCTCGTGGTTCACATCTTAGTTTATAGTGCTACCGGCTCGTGGTTCACACTCGATGCTACCGGCTCATGGTTCACATCTTAGTTTATAGTGCTACCGGCTCGTGGTTCACACTCGATGCTACCATAACATCCACAAACAAATACGCCATAAACATGAACGCATAATTATTCCACTCACAATATTAACCCTTCGCCATTGGGGTTATATAATCCACATCACCCGCCCATGTGATAACGTACACACAAAGTGTGCACCTCGTCAAAGGTGATCAACCAAAATGCACAACCGTGCCAATTGGACCTATACACAAGTCCATCAATCCACCTATATGTGAAGTGAGTTCTATGACCGAGAACCACTTCACCCGACCCGCACCATTCCTACACATACATATGCACATAGGATATTAACACTCACCTTGAAGTCTTGAAGAATGCTTCCAAGTAAACCGCAACTCGCCAATGGAAAATACCTATTCCATTATCACAATTACAACAATACACTTAGAGTGGATTCACAAATCAACCCAATTCGACACTTAGTGCAAATTTGACCCAAATGCACTTCCAAGCACAAACCGTGCCCAAAACTAACCAATAATCACTAACACAAGTGAGAATGGTCCTAATACGCCAATTAAACCCGAACTCAAGTGTTAAACACGTGTCATACCCATTTTGACACTTAAACCCTAATTTTGACCCATTAAGTCAAAATCTCACCATTTACAAGTTTTAACACCAAAACACATTTAACTAGGTTTAATACTTCAACTTAATCCATTTTAAGTTTATAAACCTCATTAAATCGCCAAATGGGCCATAATCACCACCAAACCCTAATTTGACCCAAAGTCACAATTAGTCAACCAAATAACCTTAAATGGGTTTCAATACTTCCATAATCACTAACTTAAGTGATTAAACTCAATTTTAAGTCCTAAACATGGCCAATTAGTTCACCAACCCAAAATCCACCAACAATTAACAATAAACCCAATTACTAGCATCACTAAACCCATTTCATCATCTAAAAGGGTTTTTCATCAAACTAACTCAAACCCTAACTTGAATATCAAATCAAATAGATGAAATTCGGAATTTGAGCTTACCAATACCACCACAACGTAGCTAGGAACGAAAGGAACAACTTTAGAACTCGAGCTTTTGATCAATTCGGCCTCCTTCTTCACCAAAACCCTAAATCTCTCTCTAGAATCTCTCTCTCTCTCTCTCTAGATAGTTGGGAGTGATGAATGGATGTGAAAATGATCCAAAACTGATCCAAACCAGCTAATGTGGCTCACAAATCCGGCCCCAAGTGAAATTACCCAAATACCCTTCATTTAAACCAATTTAAAACAAAGGATTCTGTCAGCGCCAAATGGCGCGGCGCGCCCCAAACCCGCGCGGCGCGCGACCCTACTGAAACAGTTTCTTTTGCATTTTAATTTATATACAATAAAACCCACACCCTTGAACACCATAATACACAAGTATACAAGATAAATATTCGGGTCTTACAACTCTCCCCCACTTAAACTCGATCACATCCTCGTGATCCTCGTCACTTAACCAAACGGACCACACTCCACGGTCCTCAAACATACGTCCCAATCCGACTTTCCTAGGCAACTCTTCCCAATGAATCACCTCTAACAACCAAAATCGTCACACGCGATTTAACAAATCACAATCCGAGCACTAAAACCATGCTCAATCCCTCACATCGGGAAACTCCACCAATCTCGAACCGAAATATCAACCCTCTAGCGTAACATTACCAAGTACAATGCTAAAAGCAACCAAGTTTAAATCCTAAAGTCAACAATTCGAAACGATGAAGACCGAACCAAACGAACCCTTACGGATTACACCAATCACTAAACATCCCTTGTAGTGCGCCATACGACCAATACACAACTACCGTAACATCATAATCCAACGGCTAGAACCGATAGCGCCCAAAATGACTATGGAAACGCAAAACCCAAGGTGTACGAAATCAACCATCGTCACACCCGTAACAAACATGTGAGCAAAACGCGGCTATCGCCTCACTAATCCCACAACATGGTCCTCACGACCCCACCATCGACGTATAAAACGACCGATAGTTCCCGCAACATGGTCCTTACGACCCTACCATTGGTGTATCAAACAACCAATAGATCACACGACACGAAGGCTGGCCGAAAACACACGCGCCCTAGTGAATCCGAATTACACGCGACTCACTACCTTCACCACAACAACAATCGGGAATGGCCGAACTACACGCGCCATAGTGAATCCGAACTACACGAGAGTCACTATCCCGGAGGAATGACCGAACTACACGAGTCAATTGTGAATCCGAACTACACGAGATTCACTCCTCAATACAATGACCGAAACCACACGAGTCATTCGTGAATCCGAACTACACGAGATTCACTTCTCAATACAATGACCGAAACCACACGAGTCATTCGTGAATCCGAACTACAAGAGATTCACTTCCACAACATCAAGGTTGGCCGAACTACACGAGCCTTAGTAATCCGAAACCACACGAGATTACTACCTCAATAAGATGACCGAACTACACGCGTCATCGTGAATCCGAAAACACACGCGATCCACAATCTCAACACAGGAATGGTACTCGCATTTCCCACCGGTACTCGCATTTCCCGATAGTGTTACACCATACCGACATAACACTACTCCCTTGATGAAGTCAGCGGACCCCGAAGGTCATACTCCACCAATCTCAACACCGGATGAAGTCAGCGGACCCGAAGATCATGCTTCACCGATATAACACCACGCTCATGATGAAGTCAGCGGACCCTGAAAGTCATGCTCCACCAATCACGTATTCCCATGATGAAGTCAGCGGACCCTAAAGATCATGCTTCATCAAACAACCATACCATAATAGAGCAAGAACCACCTATACCAAACATAGGTACCAAACAATAATTCTCCACAAGAGAACCCGACACACACCTCCCTTAACCGGAGGATTTCACCTTGCTCGCCAAACACGTCCATTATCTCTCAACGAGATTTACCACGTTACCACCTCGGTGATGATTCAAATCCAAACCATAAGTACAATTTATCCGAAATTGTACTCTACCACAAATTGACCAAACCAGGTCTCGACAACATTTCCGGATCTACCAAAAGCATCATCCGAAATCTCACACTAAAACTTCCTCGTGCGGGAGTGTAACTCCCCCACTTAGAACCACGTTCCATATCCACAACTCGTACCACCGTACAATGCTACCACAGGTAGACTTTACCAACAATTGAGCTCACACGACTCATTACCACATCTTGCTCCAACCTTGAGCACACGAAGGATTTTAACCAACCCTTAATCACTTTGTACGAAAAGTGTACCGCAACACAATCGGAGTCGAACACCACGCTAGTAGGTATAAAAGAGGCACCTAATGTCGCGTCATAAAGACTCCATTACCAACACACATCGAGATTTAAAACACTCGATCTCAAGGGTTCCAACCAACCGACGAACCTCATGATTCGTCACTTCAACATCAAAGCGAACACGCGCTTAACAACCAAACACCAAAACCATTTCCGTGGCTTGGTAGAAAGGTTTCCCAAATACTAAGGAATGCTTGGTTGCACCAAGTCTTACGCCCTTCGCCCGTCAATCAATCATCAACATAGGGTACTTCCATTAGGAACGTCACCCATAGCATAACATGCACAACAAAGGCACGCAACTCAAACTCAAACGTCATTTAATAAATAATCCAAAGACATATTTATCAAAATTAAACGTACCTTAACGTCTCCTGGCCGCACTAGAATCCGACATACCCGTTCGCGTACCACCCGTGCTCACACTCGGACCCTTAGCCCTCTTACTCGGAGCACCATAAGAAATGACCCTTCGCTCACTTGAAGGTTCACCCTTTTTCGATCGTGAATACGACTCGAAACCTCTAGCCAAGTCAAATAATTCCGAAAACGATTTCGCTTGACCCCGGCTAATTTTACTTTTCAAGTCATCATTCAAGGTCCGATAGAAATCCCCCATCAACAAACGATCATTCCCCAAATACTTCGGACAAAAACGAGCCTTCGCCATAAATGTCGTCTTGAGAGTACTCAAATCCATAGATCCTTGTCGCAAATTTCGCAACTCATTACGCAATTCCCACAAATCGGCCGAAGTCCGGAACTCTTCGAAGAATTCCTCCTTAAAGTCGTCCCACAATTGTAACATCCTGCCTTTTTCCGTTTTCTTTTCCGTTATACTAATTTAAAGTCCGTTATATGTTTATAACATCTCCCGTTGATAAGCGTTTTAAATTATCTCGTTTAGGTAATTCACGCACCCGAACGAAAGTTGAGGGACTAAACTCGACAAGGGATCAAACCCTTGACTAGGTCAAAGGGTCAAACCCCTTTCACCCATTCATTATCATCTCCATCTCTCTCTTTCTCTCTAGCAAGAACACACACCCATTTACAAAATTCATTCAATCATCATCTAAATCCGATCTAGGAGGCTTACAACAAAATAAATTACATATTCGTGATCCTCTCTTCATCCTCTTCATTTTGGTACCAACTTCATCTCGTTTGGGTAACATTTCTAAAACTCTAGATTTCTCTAAATTCGTGTTTTTGACTTGAAATGGTGTTAGTTAGTGTCTATGGCTCATTGTGATGTCGTGTATGTAATTTGTATGCTCGATCTCGTTGTTTTAGTGTAACTAGCATGAACTTGAATTTTGGTGTGTTGTTCTTGAATTTTGGATGATCATATGTTGTTAGATGTTAAAAGTTCATGTTCTAATTGTGTTCCTAGTATCATTAGCTTCGTTTTGATGTATAGGTTGATTAAGGAAACTCCAAGAACATGATTAGTGATTTTGTGAACTTGGATTAGGGTTTGATAAGCTTTAGATGAACTTTTGATGCACCAAATGCTATGAAATATTGTAGATAAGAATTTTGTTGCAATGTGTGTATGATTACCTTCGAAACGGCATATCATACATGTAAATTGGTTGCCCGAATCATGAAATGCATATTTGGAACTTGAACCTTGATTATGGACGTTTAAATGCGGTTTTGGGGTGTGTAAGTGTTGAATTGCTTGATGAAATGTGTCTAGGTGTTTTCCTCGTCAAATTACCTTTCCGGTGATATAAAATACATGTTCTAATTGTTTGCGGTTTGTAATTTGGGTTGGTTTGATTGTTGGTTCGTGCACTTAGAGTTGCAGCAAACAGGACCTGCAAACCAACCAGGACGCCGTCCAGAAACTCAGGACGCCGTCCCAACCTTCATTTTGGGACGCCGTCTAGCAACTTGGGACGCCGTCCCAACCTTCATTTTGGGACGCCGTCTAGCAACTTGGGACGCCGTCCCGTTTGCCTAAAACTGGCTGTTTGCTTGACCTTTTGACGAAAAATGTTTGGCATGTTCTAGACCTCCGATTAACATGAAACTTGGCCAACATGCTCATATATGATTATATAACTTAGAAAAATTGTCGGATACCCGACCCGACCCCGTTGACTTTGACTTTGACCAAGTTTGACTTTTAATCAAACTTAACCAAATGGTTGTGCAATCGTTCTAACATGCTTTTATACTTGTATCTTGCATGAAACATGACAACGTGATTCACATGCTACATTATTGAGTCGTAACGAGCCATAGGACTAATTGAACATCTTTGACCTATCGTGTTTACCGTTATTGATACAACCTATTGTTTAGGTCAAGACTAGCATTGTTCTTTGCACACGTTTACTTGTCGAAGTACTTTACTACTCGTGCACTCAAGGTGAGATCATAGTCCCACTTTTACTCTTTTTGAACTTACATTTGGGATGAGAAAACATAAACATTTCTTTACTAAGTGAACACAAGTACAGGAAAACAAACATTCTACATACGATTTTAGAACAAAATCCTCAATTCGATTATCATTAGTTACACTTGCCGGGTGTAAGCGAGAACTTATGTTGTATGGATCCATATGGGTTTGACAAACCCTCATTCAAACGGCTCGCTACCGTTTACGAATGAAATATATTTTCGAGAAACAGTGTATGTTCTAGCACTAAGTGATGGGGTTCAATGGGAGAAATGTTAAGCATTGATAATTGGGTGCTCGTGAAACAAACTTTTGGAATGTATTACTATTATTTCATTGATGCAAATCTTGTGGTTCACTTGTACTTACTTACTTAAACCTATGATTTCACCAACGTTTTCGTTGACAGATTTCTATGTTTTTCTCAGGTCCTTGAACGATACATGATACATGCTTCCGCTCATTATTTTGATACTTGCATTGGATGTCGAGTATATATGCATACATGGAGCGTCTTTTGGATACTTTTAAATTGTGTCGCATAAGTTTCATTTGTACTTAAAACTTTGTATCGTAACTTGTGGTGGAACTATTCTTGTAAACTTGAACAACCTTTACATTTGAAATGAATGCGACATATCTTTTGGTCAAACGTTGTTTTAAAGACTTATGACCACGTAACGGGACCTAAGTAGACGGCGCCGTCAGTGACGATTTGGTCGGGTCGCTATAGATGGTATCAGAGCGTTGGTTGTAGGGATTTAGAGTTCATTAGTGTCAACCCCGAGTCATAGGGTACATTGGTGAGTCTAGATTACAACTGGCATATAGACTTGAAGTAGGAATTACTTGACTACTTGTGCATTTATACTCGAACGCTTCTACTCATATCTACTCTTAGTTCATCTTAATCTCACGTTGTTTAATTTGATTGACGCGCCACCTTGACTATATGAAATGATGTCGAATGCACATATGAATCAGGGTAATATAATTTCCGGGATTATATTACGGTGACTCATATGAACGTTCCGACATTATGACATAAAGAATTTAAGGCGAGTCGAGGAAAAACTTCTCTTTATCTTTATTCTATATCACGGTTAGTATTATTGAGAATACTAATCAATGATATTCTTGTGTCTTGAAGGAACAATGGCTCCTCGTCGTGTACGCCGCAATGAAACTCCCGAACAAGCTCTCGAACGGATGATAGCCACCGCCGTAGATGCGGCCATGGCCGGTCATTCATCCAACAACAATAATAATAACAACCACAACAACAACAACAACAACAACAATGGAGCCGGAAACTCAAACGAGGGATGCTCCTATAAAGCTTTCATGGGGTGCAAACCTCACACTTTTGATGGAACCGGGGGACCGGTCGTGCTCACCCGATGGTTTGAGCAAACGGAAGCCGTCTTTAGCATAAGCGGTTGTCGGGACCAAGACAAGGTCAAATACTCCACTCACACTTTCTCCGGAATTGCTCTAACATGGTGGAACACCTATGTTCAATCAGTGGGTACCGATGAAGCTCATGCCCTCTCTTGGGCCGATCTAAAGGAAAAGATGATTGTTGAATATTTTCCGCGCGAAGAAACCCGAAAGCTTGAGGAAGAACTAAGAGCTTTGAAAGCGGTCGGAAACGATCTTAAAGCTTATAATCAACGCTTCGCCGAACTATCCTTGATGTGTCCTAATCTTGTTAACCCCGAATCTCAAAGGATTGAGCTCTACATGCTCGGTCTTCCAAAAAGAATCAAACAAGGGGTGATGTCATCCAAACCCACTACTCATCAAGCCGCTATGAACATGGCTCGCCAACTAATTGAAACGGTTGACGAAATCGTAGTTCCGGCACCTAAGGCCGAGGATAAATCGGGCGGCAACAAAAGAAAGTGGGAACCCTCCCAATCAAGCAACAACAACTTTGCTAAGAAGCCTTACACCTCCGACGGCAAGAGGGGTTATGCCAGGAACCTACCTCTTTGCAACAAATGCAACAAACATCACTTTGGTGAATGTGGCAAGTTAATTTGCCACCGGTGCCAAGGAGTTGGTCATAAGGCCAACGATTGTAAAAGTGCCACTCCCGTTGCTCGAAAGTGGCCCAATGCACCAAAGACGGGCACTTGTTACGAATGTGGTCAAACAGGTCATTATAGAAATGCATGCCCAAAGAAGAAAGATAACCCCAACATTCGCGGCCGAGCTTTCAACATCAACACCGAGGAAGCCCGGGATGACACTGAACTAGTCACGGGTACGTTTCTTCTCAACAATTCTTATGTCTCCTGTTTATTCGATTCGGGTGCCGATAAATGCTTTGTATCCAAGACTTTGACTCATTCTTTTAGCACTCCACCTCTTCCATTAGATACCACTTATACCATTGAAGTGGCTAACGGGAAACTATTAAGTGCCGACACATATTACCGGGGGTGTACGTTAAACATTTTGGGTAAGGAATTTGAAATTGACTTGATACCCATGGAACTAGGAAGCTTTGATGTAATAATTGGTATGAATTGGTTAGTCAAAACGAAATCTCACATCCTTTGTGATCTTACCGCAATCCGAATTCCTATCGAGAATGGTGAACCTTTGATTGTTTATGGCGATAAGAGTTGCACCAGACTCAACCTCGTTTCGTGTCTTAAAGTTAGAAAACTGCTCCGTAAGGGTTGTTTTGCGATCCTTGCCCACGTTAAGAAAGTCGAGTCCGATGATAAGCATATCGATGATGTGCCAATTGTTAGTGACTATTCCGATGTATTTCCCGACGAATTGCCGGGTCTTCCGCCTCATCGACCGGTCGAATTCCAAATCGATCTTATTCCGGGAGCCGCACCCGTAGCACGTGCACCATATAGACTCGCTCCATCTGAAATGCAAGAATTGCAAAGTCAAATCCAAGAACTACTTGATCGAGGTTTTATCCAACCTAGCCATTCACCTTGGGGCGCTCCGATTTTGTTTGTTAAAAAGAAAGACGGATCCCTACGAATGTGCATTGATTATCGTGAACTAAATAAATTGACGGTTAAGAACCGATATCCTCTTCCTCGCATCGATGACCTATTTGATCAACTACAAGGGTCTTGTGTATATTCGAAAATCGATCTCCGCTCGGGTTATCATCAATTAAGGGTTAAGGGGGAAGATGTCTCCAAAACCGCTTTCCGGACTCGTTACGGTAGTTATGAATTCCTTGTCATGCCATTTGGTCTCACTAACGCACCGGCGGTGTTCATGGATCTTATGAACCGCGTGTGCAAACCGTATCTCGATAAATTTGTAATTGTGTTCATCGATGACATATTGATCTATTCTAAAAATGAAGAAGAGCACGAACAACATCTCCGACTTGTGCTTGAACTTTTAAGACAAGAACAACTCTATGCCAAATTCTCCAAGTGTGAATTTTGGTTAAAGGAAGTTCAATTTCTTGGTCATGTTGTAAGTGACCAAGGTATTAAAGTCGATCCAACGAAAATCGAAGCCATTAGCAAATGGGAGACTCCTACTACTCCTACTCACATTCGTCAATTTTTGGGTCTCGCCGGGTACTATCGTAGATTCATCGAAAATTTCTCTTTGGTTGCACGTCCTCTAACCGCATTGACTCACAAGGGAAAGAAATTCATTTGGGCGACCGAACATAAATCCGCATTCCAAATCTTGAAAACGAAGCTAACCACCGCTCCTATCTTGTCACTTCCCGAAGGCAATGATGACTTTGTTGTATATTGCGATGCCTCAAAACATGGTTTTGGGTGTGTATTGATGCAACGAACGAAAGTCATTGCTTATGCTTCTCGACAACTCAAAATTCATGAACGAAACTATACGACACATGATCTCGAACTCGGAGCCGTTGTCTTTGCACTTAAAATGTGGAGACACTATCTTTATGGAACCAAGAGTACTATCTTCACCGATCACAAAAGCCTTCAACACATTTTCGATCAAAAGCAACTAAACATGAGACAACGAAGGTGGATTGAAACCTTAAACGATTACAATTGCGAGCTTCGTTACCATCCCGGGAAGGCAAATGTAGTAGCCGATGCCTTAAGTCAAAAAGAAAGAGCGGTGCCTCTCCGTGTCCGAGCTTTAAACATCACCATTCACACCAACCTTAATAGCCAAATTCGGGTAGCCCAAGATGAGGCTCTCAAGGATGAAAACATCTCTCTCGAACACTTGAACGTCCTCACCTCTCGATTCGAAGTTAAAGAAACCGGACTCCGATATTTCGCCGGAAGAATTTGGGTGCCTAGTTATGGGGATCTACGAAGCCTTATTTTAGATGAAGCCCATAAGTCACGATACTCGATTCACCCCGGTGCCAATAAGATGTACCACGACCTTAAACAACTATATTGGTGGCCGAACATCAAAAGGGACGTAGCTACTTATGTTTCCAAGTGTTTGACATGTTCCAAAGTCAAAGCCGAACACCAAAGACCGTCCGGACTACTTCAACAACCCGAGATCCCGCAATGGAAGTGGGAAAGGATAACGATGGATTTTATCACCAAGCTACCAAAAACGACGGGCGGTTATGATACCATTTGGGTTATTGTTGACCGTCTCACCAAATCCGCACACTTCCTTGCCATGAAAGAAACGGACAAAATGGAGAAACTTGCACAACTTTACATTAAGGAGATCGTAGCCCGACACGGTGTACCTTTATCGATTATCTCCGACCGAGATGGCCGTTTCGTTTCTAGATTTTGGCATACATTGCAAGAAGCGTTGGGGACGCGTTTAGACATGAGCACCGCATATCATCCTCAAACCGATGGACAAAGCGAACGTACAATTCAAACCTTAGAGGACATGTTACGAGCTTGCGTGGTTGATTTCGGAAAAGCTTGGGACAAGCACTTACCTCTCGCCGAGTTCTCTTACAACAATAGTTATCACGCGAGTATTAAAGCCGCACCTTTTGAAGCACTATATGGCCGCAAATGTCGTTCACCTCTTTGTTGGGCCGAGGTAGGCGACGTGCAAATCACCGGACCCGAACTTATTCACGAAACCACCGAGAAAATCATTCAAATCCGAGATAGGCTTAGGACGGCCCGAAGTCGTCAAAAGAGCTATACCGACAAACGACGCAACGATCTTGAATTTCAAGTCGGTGACCGAGTAATGTTAAAAGTCGCACCTTGGAAGGGTGTAATCCGTTTTGGGAAACGCGGGAAGCTAAATCCGCGGTATATTGGTCCTTTCGAAATCTTGGAGCGTATTGGAACCGTTGCTTATCGTTTAGATCTTCCGCCTCAATTGAGCTCCGTTCATCCTACTTTCCATGTATCCAACTTGAAAAAGTGTCTTGCCGAACCCGATATCGTCATTCCTCTCGAGGAACTTACTATTGATGACAAACTTCATTTTGTGGAGGAACCGGTTGAAATTGTGGACACCTCCGTCAAGACATTGAAACAAAGCCGAATCCCGATTGTTAAAGTCCGTTGGAACGCCAAAAGGGGACCCGAGTTTACTTGGGAAAGACAAGATCAAATGCAAAGGAAGTATCCTCATCTATTTGTGAATTCGGAAACGCAAGATCTCGAGGAAGAAACAACGACTACTACGCCTACTTAAATTTCGGGACGAAATTTCTTTTAAGGAGTAGGTAATGTAACATCCCGCCTTTTTCCATTTTCTTTTCCGTTATACTAATTTAAAGTCCGTTATATGTTTATAACATCTCCCGTTGATAAGCGTTTTAAATTATCTCGTTTAGGTAATTCACGCACCCGAACGAAAGTTGAGGGACTAAACTCGACAAGGGATCAAACCCTTGACTAGGTCAAAGGGTCAAACCCCTTTCACCCATTCATTATCATCTCCATCTCTCTCTTTCTCTCTAGCAAGAACACACACCCATTTACAAAATTCATTCAATCATCATCTAAATCCGATCTAGGAGGCTTACAACAAAATAAATTACATATTCGTGATCCTCTCTTCATCCTCTTCATTTTGGTACCAACTTCATCTCGTTTGGGTAACATTTCTAAAACTCTAGATTTCTCTAAATTCGTGTTTTTGACTTGAAATGGTGTTAGTTAGTGTCTATGGCTCATTGTGATGTCGTGTATGTAATTTGTATGCTCGATCTCGTTGTTTTAGTGTAACTAGCATGAACTTGAATTTTGGTGTGTTGTTCTTGAATTTTGGATGATCATATGTTGTTAGATGTTAAAAGTTCATGTTCTAATTGTGTTCCTAGTATCATTAGCTTCGTTTTGATGTATAGGTTGATTAAGGAAACTCCAAGAACATGATTAGTGATTTTGTGAACTTGGATTAGGGTTTGATAAGCTTTAGATGAACTTTTGATGCACCAAATGCTATGAAATATTGTAGATAAGAATTTTGTTACAATGTGTGTATGATTACCTTCGAAACGGCATATCATACATGTAAATTGGTTGCCCGAATCATGAAATGCATATTTGGAACTTGAACCTTGATTATGGACGTTTAAATGCGGTTTTGGGGTGTGTAAGTGTTGAATTGCTTGATGAAATGTGTCTAGGTGTTTTCCTCGTCAAATTACCTTTCCGGTGATATAAAATACATGTTCTAATTGTTTGCGGTTTGTAATTTGGGTTGGTTTGATTGTTGGTTCGTGCACTTAGAGTTGCAGCAAACAGGACCTGCAAACCAACCAGGACGCCGTCCAGAAACTCAGGACGCCGTCCCAACCTTCATTTTGGGACGCCGTCTAGCAACTTGGGACGCCGTCCCAACCTTCATTTTGGGACGCCGTCTAGCAACTTGGGACGCCGTCCCGTTTGCCTAAAACTGGCTGTTTGCTTGACCTTTTGACGAAAAATGTTTGGCATGTTCTAGACCTCCGATTAACATGAAACTTGGCCAACATACTCATATATGATTATATAACTTAGAAAAATTGTCGGATACCCGACCCGACCCCGTTGACTTTGACTTTGACCAAGTTTGACTTTTAATCAAACTTAACAAAATGGTTGTGCAATCGTTCTAACATGCTTTTATACTTGTATCTTGCATGAAACATGACAACGTGATTCACATGCTACATTATTGAGTCGTAACGAGCCATAGGACTAATTGAACATCTTTGACCTATCGTGTTTACCGTTATTGATACAACCTATTGTTTAGGTCAAGACTAGCATTGTTCTTTGCACACGTTTACTTGTCGAAGTACTTTACTACTCGTGCACTCAAGGTGAGATCATAGTCCCACTTTTACTCTTTTTGAACTTACATTTGGGATAAGAAAACATAAACATTTCTTTACTAAGTGAACACAAGTACAGGAAAACAAACATTCTACATACGAGTTTAGAACAAAATCCTCAATTCGATTATCATTAGTTACACTTGCCGGGTGTAAGCGAGAACTTATGTTGTATGGATCCATATGGGTTTGACAAACCCTCATTCAAACGGCTCGCTACCGTTTACGAATGAAATATATTTTCGAGAAACAGTGTATGTTCTAGCACTAAGTGATGGGGTTCAATGGGAGAAATGTTAAGCATTGATAATTGGGTGCTCGTGAAACAAACTTTTGGAATGTATTACTATTATTTCATTGATGCAAATCTTGTGGTTCACTTGTACTTACTTACTTAAACCTATGATTTCACCAACGTTTTCGTTGACAGATTTCTATGTTTTTCTCAGGTCCTTGAACGATACATGATACATGCTTCCGCTCATTATTTTGATACTTGCATTGGATGTCGAGTATATATGCATACATGGAGCGTCTTTTGGATACTTTTAAATTGTGTCGCATAAGTTTCATTTGTACTTAAAACTTTGTATCGTAACTTGTGGTGGAACTATTCTTGTAAACTTGAACAACCTTTACATTTGAAATGAATGCGACATATCTTTTGGTCAAACGTTGTTTTAAAGACTTATGACCACGTAACGGGACCTAAGTAGACGGCGCCGTCAGTGACGATTTGGTCGGGTCGCTATAACAATAAAGCCATAAACGTCTCGCCACCGACAAGATCAATCTTACCATCCAACCAATCCCTTGCCCTACCCCGCAACAAACTTGTAGCGAGTCTCGTCTTTCTCTCAGGAGGGCAATCAATAGTACGGAAACACCCTTCGACGTCCGAAATCCAAGTTGTGCTTACCAGAGGATCCGGTTTCCCGTCATACATCGGGGGTTTAGTCCTCATGAAGCTCTTAAGATAATGCTCCATTTCACTACTACCTTGAAGTTCGGAATACTTCCTATCCATTCTTTCTTCCAACGCACCCATTTGCTCCGCAACGGCGACCGCAACTCTAGTATTAAACTCCGCGTCATTCGCCTCGGTCTCGTTTCGCGTCGTCATTCTTAAGAATGCAAAACGATTAGTCCACGAACGTGTAAAACCGTACGCACGACACAGCCCCATCTTGCTAAACACTCATCGTACATCACTTGTTAGACACGATTTGCACCCGTAATAAGGTTTGCAAGTTCTTATTACGCACACATGCCGCATCGACTCGTTAGTACAACGACCGTCTCGCTCGATGATATACACAAACACAACCAAAATTCTACGCGGTACAAACACACGCGAGAATTATTATCACAACACGACAACATATTAATAATATCCGCATTACTAATATAAACGTTAGTCAACCTATAGCCAAGGTACTAACCAAACCCATTCCGACCCGTAATCCTACAAGTCCCGCAACAATTTAAGCACACACAAGTCTAAGTCTAGGCACCTATCTCAAGTCACCTAAATCCCTTAGACCATGCTCTGATACCACTTGTAACAACCCAAACCAACCCGCGAACAAACCAGGTGAAAATACAAAAAAAAAAAAAAAAAAAAAAATTGCTGAACTGCCATCTGGCGCGGCGCGCCAAACCTGACTGTCCGGAAAGTCTTTAAATGCGAAAATGTTTGACTAGTTCCCGACATATTTAGGCGTAACGCTTTTAACCCCATGTTCCATATATAAAAACTAGCACGTTCTATTAATAAAATTATGTTTACGAAGCGGGGCCCACATCGACCCAAATTACCCTTTAAGTATCAAAATACAATTTTCGACCATAAGACTTTTAATACAAAACAAAGCCGAGCATGGCGATTGGGGATACGCTACCCAATCCTAATAAATCCAAAAGCAAGCCTTCTACGCAAATTATGCAAGTCCTCTAATCCTCGCGCTTACCCGAGCCACCATCCGCATGCAATCTATAAAAAGAGTCAACAACGAGAGGGTAAGCTAACGCTTAGTGAATGATAATATACTACATACATATATATGTATAAAATGGACACGCCACAAAATAACAAATACCGCATACCGAGGCATCCATATAAGGCACTACACTAAGCATACCGTACGATCTCTAAGCAACGAGCTAAAGATACAACAACAATATAAGTTCACCAACGACGATGTGAACAACGCCAAATAGCTACACCCGGAGGGTTAGCTACAACACAACAATACATTAATATGTAACAATATAAATATAACAACGCGTAACACTCCCAAGGTTAACCATAACGCTATGGTGCTACCGGCTCGTGGTTCACACCATACGCAATTGAGTCATACTCTTTTATAGTGCTACCGGCTCGTGGTTCACACTCGATGCTACCGGCTCGTGGTTCACATCAATTATTTTATAGTGCTACCGGCTCGTGGTTCACACTCGATGCTACCGGCTCGTGGTTCACATCTTAGTTTATAGTGCTACCGGCTCGTGGTTCACACTCGATGCTACCGGCTCGTGGTTCACATCTTAGTTTATAGTGCTACCGGCTCGTGGTTCACACTCGATGCTACCATAACATCCACAAACAAATACGCCATAAACATGAACGCATAATTATTCCACTCACAATATTAACCCTTCGCCATTGGGGTTATATAATCCACATCACCCGCCCATGTGATAACGTACACACAAAGTGTGCACCTCGTCAAAGGTGGTCAACCAAAATACACAACCGTGCCAATTGGACCTATACACAAGTCCATCAATCCACCTATATGTGAAGTGAGTTCTATGACCGAGAACCACTTCACCCGACCCGCACCCATCCTACACATACATATGCACATAGGATATTAACACTCACCTTGAAGTCTTGAAGAATACTTCCAAGTAAACCGCAACTCGCCAATGGAAAATACCTATTCCATTATCACAATTACAACAAGACACTTAGAGTGGATTCACAAATCAACCCAATTCGACACTTAGTGCAAATTTGACCCAAATGCACTTCCAAGCACAAACCGTGCCCAAAACTAACCAATAATCACTAACACAAGTGAGAATGGTCCTAATACGCCAATTAAACCCGAACTCAAGTGTTAAACACGTGTCATACCCATTTTGACACTTAAACCCTAATTTTGACCCATTAAGTCAAAATCTCACCATTTACAAGTTTTAACACCAAAACACATTTAACTAGGTTTAATACTTCAACTTAATCCATTTTAAGTTTATAAACCTCATTAAATCGCCAAATGGGCCATAATCACCACCAAACCCTAATTTGACCCAAAGTCACAATTAGTCAACCAAATAACCTTAAGTGGGTTTCAATACTTTCATAATCACTAACTTAAGTGATTAAACTCAATTTCAAGTCCTAAACATGGCCAATTAGTTCACCAACCCAAAATCCACCAACAATTAACAATAAACCCAATTACTAGCATCACTAAACCCATTTCATCATCTAAAAGGGTTTTTCATCAAACTAACTCAAACCCTAACTTGAATATCAAATCAAATAGATGAAATTCGGAGTTTGAGCTTACCAATACCACCACAACGTAGCTAGGAACGAAAGGAACAACTTTAGAACTCGAGCTTTTGATCAATTCGGCCTCCTTCTTCACCAAAACCCTAAATCTCTCTTTAGAATCTCTCTCTCTCTCTCTCTAGATAGTTGGGAGTGATGAATGGATGTGAAAATGATCCAAAACTGATCCAAACCAGCTAATGTTGCTCACAAATCCGGCTCCAAGTGAAATTACCCAAATACCCTTCATTTAAACCAATTTAAAACAAAGGATTCTGTAACGACCCAGAAATTTCCGACCAAATTTAAACCTTAAACTCTATATGCTTCCGACACGATAAGCAAAATCTCTAATGTTGAGTCTAGAAAGCCTTGAAATCTATGTTCATGTAATCAAATACCCTTTGACCATGCCTGACGAGTCACGAACAATTGTGTGTAAATAAATATGTAAATATATATATAAATATAAATATAAGTGTATGTATAATATTAAGTACAAGTTAAAATATATTTATTATAATATCATTATTTCCTTTATCATGAATACTAAAAATTTATATTAACATTAGCATCATTATTTCTCTTTATTATTCTGACATGATAATTAGTACTAATATTACTTCGATATTATTATTATTAACAAATTTATTATTACTATTATTGTATTAGTACTAAAAGTATTAAAATTTATATAATAATTGTTATATAACAATTTATTAATATTATCATTATTATAATTATCACTATTAACATTATTATTTATAATCATTTTTTTTAATTATTATTATTAATATATGTATTAATTATTAATATTAAAAAATCTAATTTATAAAGACGAAATTTCGTGGATTAGGTTTGATATCAACATCAAACTTACATTCTTTGCTTCCTAAATTACTGTGTAACTAGTTAGGAAATCAAATATAATCTTGCAAGGTTACAAAATCTGTTACAAATCGTACTCACTTTTATTTATTTATTATTATTAATATTATTATGATTATTAAAAATATTAGTATTATTATCATTAATAATAATATTATTGTTATAAGTTTTATAGTTATTATTATCAATATTTTAATTATTCATATCATTATATTTATTAGTATTAGTATTATCATCATAATTATAATTATTAATATTATTTATATTGTATTATTAGTATTATATTGTTAATAAAATTAATAATATTACATTTATTAGTATGTTTATTAAATATTAATGTAAATTAATCAGTATTATATATTAGGGACAATGAAAAACACGTATATACCTAATCCCATCAGCTTTTTCTTTTTAATTGTTTTTATTCTGGTTTTTCCTCCTTTCTTGTCTGATTCTAATTTTTTTTCTTCCTGATTGATTAGACCTGTCGACATATTTGGCTTTAAAACGAACCATTCTGTGTTGAGTTATGCAGTCGACCCTTTAGCAATTGATAAAAGTGATACGTTCCATATACATATATCCAATTAGGCGAATTAAAGAGAAAACAGAAAGAAACCCAGTATGTTCTCTGTTTCCAACTCAATCACCCAAAAATCAGAAATCAATCGAACTAAAAAAATCTAGAAATGCTGTTTTGTTAAGAGTCCAATGAACGATCTTTCCACAAATTTTCATATTTCAATTCCCCAAATTAAGTTCTAATTTTGAATTCAAAGTTTTTTTGAAATAAAAAAATCAAACGTTGTCTTCAATCGAATTCGAGTTATCTAGTATAATTCAGGTTCAATTAAAGATTTAGGAAGTTTCGTTGAACAATTTAACACCTATTTCATGTTAAGGTTATAATCTAAAGTTGTCTAAATTTCAAAATCTTGAATCGGGTTCTAATGGTGTTCGATGTTGCTGCTGCTCTTTATATTTTTTTTCTGTTAAATCCAAAACATCAAACTGGGCGTGTATGTTTATTGATTAATATTGAAAACCTTTTTGTATTCGTAAATATGGTTAATGAATTCCAGTCGATTTGGGTTGATTAATTGATCGATGGAGAAGAAGACATAAGAACTAAGAATAATCGGGTTAAATATAAAATGGTTTGATATAAATCAAAAAAACCGATGCAGCAGAGTGGTATGGTGGTTATTTGGGTGAACGAGAGGTTCTGGGTTCGAACCCGGGCTGGGACAATTTTTTTTTAGAAAATGCCTATCTATTAAGGTAGAGATCCATTTCTTCAATTATTATCATTTATTGTTAATATTAATTATTATCATTATTTCAATCATTATTATTAAAAAATAACATTACTATTAAAGTTATCATTATAATTAAAATTATCTTTATAATTAAAAGTAACATTATTATTATTATTATTATTATTATTATTATTATTATTATTATTATTATTATTATTATTATTATTATCATCACTATATATGATTTTATTAATATTATTATAAATAATATTATCATTAATTTTATTAATAGTATTATCATTATTATAAGTATCATCATTTTCATCCTTACTAATATTAACTTAGTATAAATAAAACTAAGGTTTTAAGCAAACGAAATATAAATATACATAAATATATTTGACACCTACCTCATAACAAAGTATTTTTATGAAATCTAAAAATATTATTAACGTAAAAATGATATAATCAATAAATTAAATATATATATATAAATTTGTCCGATTACAAATACGTGTGTTAATATATATACAAATGATATAGGTTCGTGAATCCGAGGCCAACCTTATATTTGATCAATGAAGTTATATGTATTTTTACTACAAAATACATTAGGTGAGTATATAGTTCCCTTTTAAACTCTAAATATTTTTGGGCTGAGAATACATGCGCTACTTTTATAAATGATTTACGTTATGGACACAAGTGATCAAAAATAAAATCTACGTTGAGTTGTACCATGGCATATTTCTTTATACTTGGTAGCTAATATTTACGTGAGGAGCGTAAACGCGAATCCTGTTGATAGATCTATCGGGTCTGACAACCCCAACCGGGCTGGACGACCAGTTTTAAACGGTTGCACAGTACTTCATTTCGTTACTACACTTGGTACGGTGTAGGGTTTATTTAAGAATATGCTGCTGTGATTTAAATGTTAAGTATGGTTACCAAGTGCTCAACGACTTTTCCATACACTTGCGAGTGTATTATGTATGTATATGAAATCTTGGGGTCCATAGTTATAACGCTGCTAGCATCAAATCTATATCTCACCAACTTTATGTTGACGTTTTAAAGCATGTTATTCTCAGGTACGAATTAAGTCTTCCGCTGTGCATTTGCTCATGTTAAGGACAATACTTGGAGTCAATCATCGCAAAGGAACCAAATGTTGATGACTTCGTCTGGATGGATTAGGACGGGTCACTACAGTTGGTATCAGAGCGGTGGTCTTAGCGAACCAGGTCTTGCATTAGTGTGTCTAACAGATAGTCGTTAGGATGCATTAGTGAGTCTGGACTTTGACCGTGTCTATCTGTCAAAAAGTTTTGCTTATCATTCTAGTCGGAAATCGTCTGCTTATCATCCTTAGGGAATTTCCCGCTTATCATTCTTAAGTCTAGACACGTCTTACTGCATTTAGTGCATCGATAGTGTATAGACAAAAAAATTCATATCTTAGCGTATCTGATAATTCAAATTTTAGCGCATCTGTAGACTTGCCTGACAAATGCCGTAGGTTCCTCTGTAGTCTACGAAATCTTTAGTGTTCTATATAGATATTCTATATAGTTAGAATATCATCCGATATCCGAAAATCACTTCACATCGAAGATCCCTTCCATCCACCGAATTGTCTCTCGGCGATGAACCTGAAGCACTTACCGGCGAACCTATTCGAGAAACCATTTTCTCTCTCCTTTCCTGAGTATTTCGTCACGATTACATACTATCCCATATTTCGAATCTTATTCATCCGCTCGCTCCAACCGCCAATCATCCTGGTATACTAGCAGAAGTTAACGAACTACGCGCTCGTGTGACGGCTTTAGAGAACATGGTGTGAAGGTTACAAATACCAGCAGCAGCACCAGCAGCATAACCCGTACCACCATCAGCAACGCCAATAATACCTTTATTACCCCGACCACAACCACGCCGTAAGCCTCAATATTGTAGTGACCCGAACTTTTCCATGTTTATATATATTAATTGAGATTGATATTTACATGATTAAATGTTTCCAACATGTTAAGCAATCAAACTTGTTAAGACTTGATTAATTGAAATATGTTTCATATAGACAATTGACCACCCAAGTTGACCGGTGATTCACGAACGTTAAAACTTGTAAAAACTATATGATGACATATATATGGATATATATATAGTTAACATGATACTATGATAAGTAAACATATCATTAAGTATATTAACAATGAACTACATATGTAAAAACAAGACTACTAACTTAATGATTTTTAAACGAGACATATATGTAACGATTATCGTTGTAAAGACATTTAATGTATATATATCATATTAAGAGATATTCATACATGATAATATCATGATAATATAATAATTTAAAATCTCATTTGATATTATAAACATTGGGTTAACAACATTTAACAAGATCGTTAACCTAAAAGTTTCAAAACAACACTTACATGTAACGACTAACGATGACTTAACGACTCAGTTAAAATGTATATACATGTAGTGTTTTAATATGTATTTATACACTTTTGAAAGACTTCAATACACTTATCAAAATACTTCTAATTAACAAAAATTCTTACAATTACATCCTCGTTCAGTTTCATCAACAATTCTACTCGTATGCACCCGTATTCATACTCGTACAATACACAGCTTTTAGATGTATGTACTATTGGTATATACACTCCAATGATCAGCTCTTAGCAGCCCATGTGAGTCACCTAACACATGTGGGAACCATCATTTGGCAACTAGCATGAAATATCTCATAAAATTACAAAAATATGAGTAATCATTCATGACTTATTTACATGAAAACAAAATAACATATCCTTTATATCTAATCCATACACCAACGACCAAAAACACCTACAAATACTTTCATTCTTCAATTTTCTTCATCTAATTGATCTCTCTCAAGTTCTATCTTCAAGTTCTAAGTGTTCTTCATAAATTCCAAAAGTTCTAGATTCATAAAATCAAGAATACTTTCAAGTTTGCTAGCTCACTTCCAATCTTGTAAGGTGATCATCCAACCTCAAGAAATCTTTGTTTTTTACAGTAGGTTATCATTCTAATACAAGGTAATAATCATATTCAAACTTTGGTTCAATTTCTATAACTATAACAATCTTATTTTAAGTGATGATCTTACTTGAACTTGTTTTCGTGTCATGATTCTGCTTCAAGAACTTCGAGCCATCCAAGGATCCATTGAAGCTAGATCCATTTTTCCCTTTTCCAGTAGGTTTATCCAAGGAACTTAAGGTAGTAATGATGTTCATAACATCATTCGATTCATACATATAAAGCTATCTTATTCGAAGGTTTAAACTTGTAATCACTAGAACATAGTTTAGTTAATTCTAAACTTGTTCGCAAACAAAAGTTAATCCTTCTAACTTGACTTTTAAAATAAACTAAACACATGTTCTATATCTATATGATATGCTAACTTAATGATTTAAAACCTGGAAACACGAAAAACACCGTAAAACCGGATTTACGCCGTCGTAGTAACACCGCGGGCTGTTTTGGGTTAGTTAATTAAAAACTATGATAAACTTTGATTTAAAAGTTGTTATTCTGAGAAAATGATTTTTATTATGAACATGAAACTATATCCAAAAATTATGGTTAAACTCAAAGTGGAAGTATGTTTTCTAAAATGGTCATCTAGATGTCGTTCTTTCGACTGAAATGACTACCTTTACAAAAACGACTTGTAACTTATTTTTCCGACTATAAACCTATACTTTTTCTATTTAGATTCATAAAATAGAGTTCAATATGAAACCATAGCAATTTGATTCACTCAAAACGGATTTAAAATGAAGAAGTTATGGGTAAAACAAGATTGGATAATTTTTCTCATTTTAGCTACGTGAAAATTGGTAACAAATATATTCCAACCATAACTTAATCAACTTGTATTGTATATTATGTAATCTTGAGATACCATAGACACGTATACAATGTTTCGACCTATCATGTCGACACATCTATATATATTTCGGAACAACCATAGACACTCTATATGTGAATGTTGGAGTTAGCTATACAGGGTTGAGGTTGATTCCAAAATATGTATAGTTTGAGTTGTGATCAATACTGAGATACGTATACACTGGGTCGTGGATTGATTCAAGATAATATTTATCGATTTATTTCTGTATATCTAACTGTGGACAACTAGTTATAGGTTACTAACGAGGACAGCTGACTTAATAAACTTAAAACATCAAAATATATTAAAAGTGTTGTAAATATATTTTGAACATACTTTGATATATATGTATATATTGTTATAGGTTCGTGAATCAACCAGTGGCCAAGTCTTACTTCCCGACGAAGTAAAAATCTGTGAAAGTGAGTTATAGTCCCACTTTTAAAATCTAATATTTTTGGGATGAGAATACATGCAGGTTTTATAAATGATTTACAAAATAGACACAAGTACGTGAAACTACATTCTATGGTTGAATTATCGAAATCGAATATGCCCCTTTTTATTAAGTCTGGTAATCTAAGAATTAGGGAACAGACACCCTAATTGACGCGAATCCTAAAGATAGATCTATTGGGCCTAACAAACCCCATCCAAAGTACCGGATGCTTTAGTACTTCGAAATTTATATCATATCCGAAGGGTGTCCCGGAATGATGGGGATATTCTTATATATATATGCATCTTGTTAATGTCGGTTACCAGGTGTTCACCATATGAATGATTTTTATCTCTATGTATGGGATGTGTATTGAAATATGAAATCTTGTGGTCTATTGTTACGATTTGATATATATAGGTTAAACCTATAACTCACCAACATTTTTGTTGACGTTTTAAGCATGTTTATTCTCAGGTGATTATTAAGAGTTTCCGCTGTCGCATACTTAAATAAGGACAAGATTTGGAGTCCATGCTTGTATGATATTGTGTAAAAACTGCATTCAAGAAACTTATTTTGTTGTAACATATTTGTATTGTAAACCATTATGTAATGGTCGTGTGTAAACAGGATATTTTAGATTATCATTATTTGATAATCTACGTAAAGCTTTTTAAACCTTTATTGATGAAATAAAGGTTATGGTTTGTTTAAAAATGAATGCAGTCTTTGAAAAACGTCTCATATAGAGGTCAAAACCTCGCAACGAAATCAATTAATATGGAACGTTTTTAATCAATAAGAACGGGACATTTCAGTTGGTATCCGAGCGTTGGTCTTAGAGAACCAGAATTTTGCATTAGTGTGTCTTATCGAGTTTGTTAGGATGCATTAGTGAGTCTGGACTTCGACCGTGTTTACTTGAAAAATGATTGCTTAACAAATTTTGTTGGAAACTATATATTTTTAACATGTGAATATTATGTGATATATTAATCTCTTAACGCGTTTGATATTATGTGATAGATGTCTACCTCTAGAACAAGTTCCATTGACTCACCTAATAATAATGAAGAGTCAAATGTAAATTGGAATGATTCGTGGACTGATTCACAAGTTCCCGAAGAGGAACCGGAAGAAGAGTCGGAACCGGAAGAAGAATCGGAACCGGAAGAAGAATCGGAACCGGATGAAGAAATAGAACCGGTGGGGGAAATAATAAAACGGTTAAGTAAAAGAAAATCCTCAACCAACCGACCAAGGTTAATTATGGTCAATGGTGTTTCCGCCAAGGAAGCAAAATATTGGGAGGATTACCAATTCTCCGATGAATCGGATTCCGACGAGAATTCCGATGATGTTATAGAAATTACCCCAACTGAATTTAAAAAGGCAAAAGAAAATAATAAGGGAAAGGGCATAAAAATAGAGAAATCTAATTCCAACCCCGATGAACTTTATATGTATCGTCAACCCCCGAAGTCCTTAAGTTGTAACAATGACCCGGGAACCTCTAAACCACCAGGTTTTTCTAAACCAATGTGGATAACGATGGCTCGTATTAGGGGAAAATCATATATCCCTAGAAACTTGGCAAAACGAACCAAAACCGAAGAAGAAGAAACAAGCGAGTCGGAATAAGATAGTTGTATTCATGTGGTGTAATATATGTAATATAGTGTGCTTATGCTTTATGATATATGTAAAAATTGCTTGTATTAATAAGTATTTTTTTTTTATGAATCTAACTCTTGTCTATTTTACAGTATAAAAACACAAAATGGATAGACAACAAAATATTTTAAGAGACCTACCCGGAGACATGATTGATGAAATCTTGTCTAGAGTCGGTCAGAATTCCTCGGCACAACTATTTAAGGCGAGATCAGTTTGTAAGACATTCGAAGAACGTTCCAAGAATGTCTTGGTTTATAAGAGACTTTCGTTTGAAAGATGGGGGATATCACATTGGGAAACCCATAAGTTACGATGTGTTTACTTTGATGCATATATTGCGGGGAACTCAAATGCTATTTTACGCAACGGGTTAAGAAATTATTTTGACTCAATGTATCCGAATATAGGACTTCATGATTTAGAAAAAGCGGCTAACATGCAACATAAAGAAGCATGCTATGCTTATGGGTTAGTAATGTTCGCTTCTCACCAAAGTGAGAAAAAGAACATCGGGCTACAGCTATTAAACAAAACGTTCCCACAAGTGACGGAGTCGGTAATTGGGGTAAGAAATGAGGTTTTTAGATTGTTACGGGACTGTTGGACATTACGTAACCCTCGTCCCTTTGACGACGTTACAACACGCTGTCTTATCAACGGCCATAAAGGTTATGTTGCACAAGACCAAGGATGGGAAGTAGTCCTAGTAAAACCAGAATGCATGACTTGTTTCTGGACGTATGAATTACGTGTCTTTATTGCCTTTGCTGAACGACTTGTGTACTAGCTAGAATTATCTTCACAACTATCTTGTATCAAAGTTATTGTGTGCTATATTTCATGCTTTATGTAAAATAAGCGGTATTGTAAGTTTGTAAAATATTGTATAAAAGTTTGAACGCGAAATATTATTATAATCAGTTTTTCATATAAAATTGTAGTAGTTGAATTGTATATTAGCTACTAAGTATGAACTTAACGGGTAGGTACTACCCGAATTTAAACTTATAAAACGCTAATATGAAGAAAAAGCTTTTATAAATGAGTTCATATTATGCTACGAAATACTATTAACTACTCTTAATATTCTGTATGATTAACTTGTTCCATTTGACTATTTTGAAGGAAATGGCACAGACTACTCGACACACAGTGAATATGAATGAAGAGGAATTCCGTACTTTTCTAGCTTCAAACATAGCCGCAGTACAGGCTGCGCTACATACCAACAATAACCTTGGATCTAGCAGTACAGGAAATCGTGTAGGATGCACCTACAAAGAATTCACTGCCTGTAAACCTTTGGAATTTGATTTAACCGAAGGACCGATCGGATTGAAACGGTGGACCGAGAAGGTCGAATCGGTGTTTGCCATAAGTAAGTGTACTGAAGAGGACAAAGTGAAGTACGCTACGCATACCTTCACAGGTTCTGCGTTAACATGGTGGAATACCTATCTAGAGCAAGTGGGACAAGACGATGCGTACGCACTACCGTGGTCAGCATTCAAGCACTTGATGAACGAGAAGTACCGTCCCAGAACCGAGGTCAATAAGCTCAAGACAGAACTAAGAGGGTTACGAACCCAAGGATTTGATATTACCACGTATGAAAGACGATTCACAGAATTGTGCCTATTGTGTCCGGGAGCATTCGAAGATGAGGAAGAGAAGATCGACGCGTTTGTGAAAGGATTACCGGAAAGAATCCAAGAAGATATAAGTTCACACGAGCCCGCCTCCATACAACAGGCATGTAGAATGGCTCACAAACTCGTGAACCAAATTGAAGAAAGAATTAAAGAACAGACTGCTGAAGAGGCCAATGTGAAGTAAGTCAAAAGAAAGTGGGAGGAAAACGGTGATAAGAATCACCAATACAACAACAACAGCAATTACAACAATAATCGCAACAATTATCCCAACAATCGCAACATCAATCGCAACTACAACAAACGGCCCAACAACAACAACAACAACAACAACAACAACTACAACAATCATCCCAACAATAATAATAACCGCAACAACAACAACAATCAGAAGCAGCTATGCCAAAGGTGTGAAAAGAATCACTCGGGGTTCTGCACCAAATTTTGCAACAAGTGTAAAAGAAATGGTCATAGCGCGGCGAAGTGTGAGGTCTACGGACCAGGGGTTAATAGAACGAAAGGAACAAATGGTGTCGGAACGAGTAATGGCGGAGCAAGTAGTGTCGGAGCAAGTTATGCCAATGTAGTTTGTTATAAATGTGGAAAACCGGGCCACATTATTAGAAATTGCCCGAACCAGGAGAACACGAATGGACAAGGCCGTGGAAGAGTTTTCAATATTAATGCGGCAGAGGCACAGGAAGACCCGGAGCTTGTTACGGGTACGTTTCTTATTGACAATAAATCTGCTTACGTTTTATTTGATTCGGGTGCGGATAGAAGCTATATGAGTAGAGATTTTTGTGCTAAATTAAGTTGTCCATTGACGCCTTTGGATAGTAAATTTTTACTCGAATTAGCAAATGGTAAATTAATTTCAGCAGATAATATATGTCGGAATCGAGAAATTAAACTGGTTAGCGAAACATTTAAGATTGATTTGATACCAGTAGAGTTAGGGAGTTTTGATGTGATAATCGGTATGGACTGGTTGAAAGAAGTGAAAGCGGAGATCGTTTGTTACAAAAATGCAATTCGCATTATACGAGAAAAAGGAAAACCCTTAATGGTGTACGGAGAAAAGGGCAACACGAAGCTACATCTTATTAGTAATTTGAAGGCACAAAAACTAATAAGAAAAGGTTGCTATGCTGTTTTAGCACACGTCGAGAAAGTACAAACTGAAGAAAAGAGCATCAATGATGTTCCCATCGCAAAAGAATTTCCTGATGTATTTCCGAAAGAATTACCGGGATTACCCCCACATCGATCCGTTGAATTTCAAATAGATCTTGTACCAGGAGCTGCACCAATAGCTCGTGCTCCTTACAGACTCGCACCCAGCGAGATGAAAGAACTACAAAGCCAATTACAAGAACTTTTAGAGCGTGGTTTCATTCGACCAAGCACATCACCGTGGGGAGCTCCTGTTTTGTTTGTCAAGAAGAAAGATGGTACATTCAGGTTGTGTATCGACTACCGAGAGTTGAACAAACTTACCATCAAGAACCGCTACCCACTACCAAGAATCGATGACTTATTTGATCAACTACAAGGCTCGTCTGTTTATTCAAAGATTGACTTACGTTCCGGGTATCATCAAATGCGGGTGAAAGAAGATGATATTCCAAAGACTGCTTTCAGAACACGTTACGGTCATTACGAGTTTATGGTCATGCCGTTTGGTTTAACTAATGCACCAGCTGTGTTCATGGACCTTATGAACCGAGTGTGTGGACCATACCTTGATAAGTTTGTCATTGTTTTCATTGATGACATACTTATTTACTCAAAGAATGACCAAGAACACGGTGAACATTTGAGAAAGGTGTTAGAAGTATTGAGGAAGGAAGAATTGTAGGCTAAGTTTTCAAAGTGTGCATTTTGGTTGGAAGAAGTTCAATTCCTCGGTCACATAGTGAACAAAGAAGGTATTAAGGTGGATCCGGCAAAGATAAGTTTGTGATTTATTGTGATGCATCAAAGCAAGGTCTCGGTTATGTATTAATGCAACGAACGAAGGTGATTGCTTATGCGTCTAGACAATTGAAGATTCACGAACAAAATTATACGACGCATGATTTGGAATTAGGCGCGGTTGTTTTTGCATTAAAGACTTGGAGGCACTACTTATATGGGGTCAAAAGTATTATATATACCGACCACAAAAGTCTTCAACACATATTTAATCAGAAACAACTGAATATGAGGCAGCGTAGGTGGATTGAATTATTGAATGATTACGACTTTGAGATTCGTTACCACCCGGGGAAGGCAAATGTGGTAGCCGATGCCTTGAGCAGGAAGGACAGAGAACCCATTCGAGTAAAATCTTTGAATATAATGATTCATAATAACCTTACTACTCAAATAAAGGAGGCGCAACAAGGAGTTTTAAAAGAGGGAAATTTAAAGGATGAAATACCCAAAGGATCGGAGAAGCATCTTAATATTCGGGAAGACGGAACCCGGTATAAGGCTGAAAGGATTTGGGTACCAAAATTTGGAGATATGAGAGAAATGGTACTTAGAGAAGCTCATAAAACCAGATACTCAATACATCCTGGAACGGGGAAGATGTACAAGGATCTCAAGAAACATTTTTGGTGGCCGGGTATGAAAGCCGATGTTGCTAAATACGTAGGAGAATGTTTGACGTGTTCTAAGGTCAAAGCTGAGCATCAGAAACCATCAGGTCTACTTTAACAACCCGAAATCCCGGAATGGAAATGGGAAAACATTACCATAGATTTCATCGCTAAATTGCCAAGGACTGCAAGTGGTTTTGATACTATTTGGGTAATAGTTGATCGTCTCACCAAATCCGCACACTTCCTACCAATAAGAGAAGATGACAAGATGGAGAAGTTAGCACGACTGTATTTGAAGGAAGTCATCTCCAGACATGGAATACCAATCTCTATTATCTCTGATAGGGATGGCAGATTTATTTCAAGATTCTGGCAGACATTACAGCAAGCATTAGGAACTCGTCTAGACATGAGTACTGCCTATCATCCACAAACTGATGGGCAGAGCGAAAGGACGATACAAACGCTTGAAGACATGCTACGAGCATGTGTTATTGATTTCGGAAACAGTTGGGATCGACATCTACCGTTAGCAGAATTTTCCTACAACAACAGCTACCATTCAAGCATTGAGATGGCGCCGTTTGAAGCACTTTATGGTAGAAAGTGCAGGTCTCCGATTTGTTGGAGTGAGGTGGGGGATAGACAGATTACGAGTCCGGAGATTATACAAGAAACTACCGAGAAGATCATCCAAATTCAACAACGGTTGAAAACTGCCCAAAGTCGACAAAAGAGCTACGCTGACATTAAAAGAAAAGATATAGAATTTGAAATTGGAGAGATGGTCATGCTTAAAGTTGCACCTTGGAAAGGCGTTGTTCGATTTGGTAAACGAGGGAAATTAAATCCAAGGTATATTGGACCATTCAAGATTATTGATCGTGTCGGACCAGTAGCTTACCGACTTGAGTTACCTCAACAACTCGCGGCTGTACATAACACTTTCCACGTCTCGAATTTGAAGAAATGTTTTGCTAAAGAAGATCTCACTATTCCGTTAGATGAAATCCAAATCAACGAAAAACTTCAATTCATCGAAGAACCCGTCGAAATAATGGATCGTGAGGTTAAAAGACTTAAGCAAAACAATATACCAATTGTTAAGGTTCGATGGAATGCTCGTAGAGGACCCGAGTTCACCTGGGAGCGTGAAGATCAGATGAAGAAGAAATACCCGCATCTATTTCCAGAAGATTCATCAACACCTTCAACAGCTTAAAATTTCGGGACGAAATTTATTTAACGGGTAGGTACTGTAGTGACCCGAACTTTTCCATGTTTATATATATTAATTGAGATTGATATTTACATGATTAAATGTTTCCAACATGTTAAGCAATCAAACTTGTTAAGACTTGATTAATTGAAATATGTTTCATATAGACAATTGACTACCCAAGTTGACCGGTGATTCACGAACGTTAAAACTTGTAAAAACTATATGATGACATATATATGGATATATATATAGTTAACATGATATTATGATAAGTAAACATATCATTAAGTATATTAACAATGAACTACATATGTAAAAACAAGACTACTAACTTAATGATTTTTAAACGAGACATATATGTAACGATTATCGTTGTAAAGACATTTAATGTATATATATCATATTAAGAGATATTCATACATGATAATATCATGATAATATAATAATTTAAAATCTCATTTGATATTATAAACATTGGGTTAACTACATTTAACAAGATCGTTAACCTAAAAGTTTCAAAACAACACTTACATGTAACGACTAACGATGACTTGACGACTCAGTTAAAATGTATATACATGTAGTGTTTTAATATGTATTTATACACTTTTGAAAGACTTCAATACACTTATCAAAATACTTCTAATTAACAAAAATGCTTACAATTACATCCTCGTTCAGTTTCATCAACAATTCTACTCGTATGCACCCGTATTCGTACTCGTACAATACACAGCTTTTAGATGTATGTACTATTGGTATATACACTCCAATGATCAGCTCTTAGCAGCCCATGTGAGTCACCTAACACATGTGGGAACCATCATTTGGCAACTAGCATGAAATATCTCATAAAATTACAAAAATATGAGTAATCATTCATGACTTATTTACATGAAAACAAAATAACATATCCTTTATATCTAATCCATACACCAACGACCAAAAACACCTACAAACACTTTCATTCTTCAATTTTCTTCATCTAATTGATCTCTCTCAAGTTCTATCTTCAAGTTCTAAGTGTTCTTCATAAATTCCAAAAGTTCTAGTTTCATAAAATCAAGAATACTTTCAAGTTTGCTAGCTCACTTCCAATCTTGTAAGGTGATCATCCAACCTCAAGAAATCTTTGTTTCTTACAGTAGGTTATCATTCTAATACAAGGTAATAATCATATTCAAACTTTGGTTCAATTTCTATAACTATAACAATCTTATTTTAAGTGATGATCTTACTTGAACTTGTTTTCGTGTCATGATTCTGCTTCAAGAACTTCGAGCCATCCAAGGATCCATTGAAGCTAGATCCATTTTTCTCTTTTCCAGTAGGTTTATCCAAGGAATTTAAGGTAGTAATGATGTTCATAACATCATTCGATTCATACATATAAAGCTATCTTATTCGAAGGTTTAAACTTGTAATCACTAGAACATAGTTTAGTTAATTCTAAACTTGTTCGCAAACAAAAGTTAATCCTTCTAACTTGACTTTTAAAATAAACTAAACACATGTTCTATATCTATATGATATGATAACTTAATGATTTAAAACCTGGAAACACGAAAAACACCGTAAAACCGGATTTACGCCGTCGTAGTAACACCGCGGGCTGTTTTGGGTTAGTTAATTAAAAACTATGATAAACTTTGATTTAAAAGTTGTTATTCTGAGAAAATGATTTTTATTATTAACATGAAACTATATCCAAAAATTATGGTTAAACTCAAAGTGGAAGTATGTTTTCTAAAATGGTCATCTAGATGTCGTTCTTTCGACTGAAATGACTACCTTTACAAAAATGACTTGTAACTTATTTTTCTGACTATAAAACTATACTTTTTCTATTTAGATTCATAAAATAGAGTTCAATATGAAACCATAGCAATTTGATTCACTCAAAACGGATTTAAAATGAAGAAGTTATGGGTAAAACAAGATTGGATAATTTTTCTCATTTTAGCTACGTGAAAATTGGTAACAAATATATTCCAACCATAACTTAATCAACTTGTATTGTATATTATGTAATCTTGAGATACCATAGACACGTATACAATGTTTCGACCTATCATGTCGACACATCTATATATATTTCGGAACAACCATAGACACTCTATATGTGAATGTTGGAGTTAGCTATACAGGGTTGAGGTTGATTCCAAAATATGTATAGTTTGAGTTGTGATCAATACTGAGATACGTATACACTGGGTCGTGGATTGATTCAAGATAATATTTATCGATTTATTTCTGTATATCTAACTGTGGACAACTAGTTATAGGTTACTAACGAGGACAGCTGACTTAATAAACTTAAAACATCAAAATATATTAAAAGTGTTGTAAATATATTTTGAACATACTTTGATATATATGTATATATTGTTATAGGTTTGTGAATCAACCAGTGGCCAAGTCTTACTTCCCGACGAAGTGAAAATCTGTGAAAGTGAGTTATAGTCCCACTTTTAAAATCTAATATTTTTGGGATGAGAATACATGCAGGTTTTATAAATGATTTACAAAATAGACACAAGTACGTGAAACTACATTCTATGGTTGAATTATCGAAATCGAATATGCCCCTTTTTATTAAGTCTGGTAATCTAAGAATTAGGGAACAGACACCCTAATTGACGCGAATCCTAAAGATATATCTATTGGGCCTAACAAACCCCATCCAAAGTACCGGATGCTTTAGTACTTCGAAATTTATATCATATCCGAAGGGTGTCCCGGAATGATGGGGATATTCTTATATATATATGCATCTTGTTAATGTCGGTTACCAGGTGTTCACCATATGAATGATTTTTATCTCTATGTATGGGATGTGTATTGAAATATGAAATCTTGTGGTCTATTGTTACGATTTGATATATATAGGTTAAACCTATAACTCACCAACATTTTTGTTGACGTTTTAAGCATGTTTATTCTCAGGTGATTATTAAGAGTTTCTGCTGTCGCATACTTAAATAAGGACAAGATTTGGAGTCCATGCTTGTATGATATTGTGTAAAAACTGCATTCAAGAAACTTATTTTGTTGTAATATATTTGTATTGTAAACCATTATGTAATGGTCGTGTGTAAACAGGATATTTTAGATTATCATTATTTGATAATCTACGTAAAGCTTTTTAAACCTTTATTGATGAAATAAAGGTTATGGTTTGTTTAAAAATGAATGCAGTCTTTGAAAAACGTCTCATATAGAGGTCAAAACCTCGCAACGAAATCAATTAATATGGAACGTTTTTAATCAATAAGAACGGGACATTTCAAATATCACCATCTGAACTTCGAGTATGATATTCATTCTATATATCGTTCCACATCGATTATCATCGTTCTACGTATTGTCCTACATCATTGTTTTCGTTCTACATAGCGATTATGTAATCTTTAATGTTTTAAAGATTATGTACTCCAATTCTAACCGAAAAATCAAATGAGTATAAAATCTTATTGACTCATTAAATCCATAATTACATCTGAAGAAAATATATATGCAAGTATATTTTCATAAAGATCGTAATTAAAAAAAAATAATTCTTTCGTACAAATTGTTAATGATGAAAATATTTTAACGGGTGGGTAGTACCCAAGGAATATATAAAATTCACATTAACAAGTTACACTGTACATTCTTCGAATCTGATTCAACGGTCATTTACTATCCTACTTACAACCACCGATATACGTATCCATTCACCACAGAATAACCATTTCTGTTCAAATTTCATATTTGGATTTTGACCTATCAGAATCCAACAAGTGGCATAAAGAAGAAAACATTGGACAAAATAAAATTTGTTAGAAACAGACGAATTAATTAAATTGAAATATTGTTAGGAATCCACGCTAACTGTTCCTAGCTAACTGTTCCCGGCTAACATTTAATTTATTGCAATTTACATTCTCGCAATTTTAATTTCTGCACTGTACATACTGTCGGGACACATGTACAACAATACGTCGGATTAATTCTGAGACAACACGTTGTATAATGGGTCATGATATATATTTATTTATTTTACGGGACACGTATGCAAGGTTTCGACTTATCATAATGACCCATCTATATTTATATCTTGGAACAACCATAGACACTCTATATGTGAAGGTGGGAGTTGGCTATACAGGGTCGGAGTTGATTCCAAAATATATATATACTTTGAGTTGTGATCGACACTGAGACCGGTACACGGGTCACGATACGTATTAATTATTTATATTAAATTATACATGAATATATTGAACTGTTGAACTATTGGACCATTAGACAATCGAACTAATAGACTGCTAACTATGGACAAGTAAAATGAATTAAAAAAATTGATTATAACATATGAAATTAAACTAATCTTCAAGTTTGCCACTTGATTTCATCCTAAACCTTATTCGTATCTTGACGATTACAATTCGCATTCAAATCTTTTCATGATTCTTGAAAACACCTCAACCGAGAAGTTGAACCAACCGCACTTCATCTATGGAAGAAAAGATTTATGCGTCTGTAAATCTCTCGAACCCAAAGTTATAGTCTAACACGTATTCGTGTTAGATCCTTGGGCATTTATTAGCAAAAACAACCTTATGACTCCTTTTCAAGTAACCAATTTTGTCACAGCTCCACTTCGACTTCTCAGTAAGACCAGTCTTATTATAATCTCGATATATACTCCTTGTCATTGCGCCGTCGTTATCGGAAAATCTTTTATATTCCACCATACTACCATAAGCGTTTAATCATCTAAAAACACAATTCGCCCGAAAACACCTTGGATTGATAATCAACGATTCAGATATGGCTGCATTAAATGCAGAGGAAACAGTAAAATTGTAGATGGCCTAAATGGCCAAAAGTTTGATGATAAAGAAGGGAGTGTTAGGAACGCTCGATAGAAAATTTGGTACTGAAAAATGGATTAAGCTAACCGTGAAGGAAACAAAGAACAAATACAAGGACTGAATCTGCCTTCAAAGAATCCAAATGATTCAGTGCTTGCTGAAACCGTTAGTAAGAACCCTACTCCTGATTCTAAACCTTTCTAGATGATATTCATCATCATCATCTTATCTTAGATATTATAAGATATCTTCATATCTTCCGTTATACATATTCTCCATATTTTGGAGATATTTTCACAACTATTCTTATCTGGGATCGTTTATCTCTCCGTAACATCTGCATTACAACATAAAACAAACTGTGTTAGTTTCTAAGTTCTAAAACCTTCGAGTTTAAAATAGGAATGTTCTGAAGAAGTGTTGGGAACTGATGCATGAATTAGAATAATATAATGAAACTTGATCAACTTCATTATATTACAGTAAGTCATGTTGAGTTTCTAATGGAATGTAATGATTCACAGTACCATCATCATGTGCCATGTTACACGGCTCTTACATTCTATTCAAATTCTAAAAATATCAAGAAAATATTTCTTGATGATTCGGTCTTTTCCAAGATAATCTGGTAATTTGACAAATCATAATCGTTCTATTACCATTTCTTTCTAAGAGCATTAGCTATGTTCATTCCAAATTTCATACCTACGAATTTCGAATCATTGACTGCTTGACTTGAGGACGGAAAGAAGAAACGAAGAGACAAAGCCCCAAAATAGAAATTGGAGTATAAATCGCAACAAATAGGAGAAAGCATTAACTGTGGATGATAATGAACATAGGAGACAGAAGCAGGAACTTTGAAGTATAAGGGAAGATATAAAATTCAACAACCACCCAGAAATTACAAACCGTGTATATCAATGCATATAGCAATATAAAGACATGGGAGAATTAGAAGCACTATCAACGCAAGAGTATAGTAGAAGTAAATAGACTCTTCTGGTGGTAGATGAAAAAGAAGGATGACAGACGTAAAAATTAAGAGTATATCAAGGATTAGAATGGGATGAAGCATATTAGCAAATGTCTTAAAGTGGGAATTTGGGAGAAAGAGTAGAAGATATGGGATATGGAAATAAGAAAACGAAGGGAGTAGTTTTATAGTAAAATATCCGACAAAGAAATCGAAACAGATTACCGCATTAAATCAAAAGAGATCCTGTTTTTCCAAATCTCCGAAGAACCAAATCTTATTACGTAAGATTTTCTTTAATTCCATAAATTTCGGAAATCAATTCTAAACACGTCATTGGTTAAAACAAGTATATTTTTACTCATCTCACTCTTTTGTGATAGCTTCACTCGTGCGCCTTACATAATCGAATCGTTTTATCTAAATCTCTCAATAATGATAAAACTTCATTATTTCCTCATATTCGTCATGAAAACATTCCTATTGTTATTTATGACAACCTCTACCAAATTTCGAGGACGAAATTTCTTTAACGGGTGGGTACTGTAACGACCCGGAAATTTCCGACCAAATTTAAACCTTAAACTCTATATGCTTCCGACACGATAAGCAAAATCTCTAATGTTGAGTCTAGAAAGCCTTGAAATCTATGTTCATGTAATCAAATACCCTTTGACCATGCCTGACGAGTCACGAACAATTGTGTGTAAATAAATATGTAAATATATATATAAATATAAATATAAGTGTATGTATAATATTAAGTACAAGTTAAAATATATTTATTATAATATCATTATTTCCTTTATCATGAATACTAAAAATTTATATTAACATTAGCATCATTATTTCTCTTTATTATTCTGACATGATAATTAGTACTAATATTACTTCGATATTATTATTATTAACAAATTTATTATTACTATTATTGTATTAGTACTAAAAGTATTAAAATTTATATAATAATTGTTATATAACAATTTATTAATATTATCATTATTATAATTATCACTATTAACATTATTATTTATAATCATTTTTTTTAATTATTATTATTAATATATGTATTAATTATTAATATTAAAAAATCTAATTTATAAAGACGAAATTTCGTGGATTAGGTTTGATATCAACATCAAACTTACATTCTTTGCTTCCTAAATTACTGTGTAACTAGTTAGGAAATCAAATATAATCTTGCAAGGTTACAAAATCTGTTACAAATCGTACTCACTTTTATTTATTTATTATTATTAATATTATTATGATTATTAAAAATATTAGTATTATTATCATTAATAATAATATTATTGTTATAAGTTTTATAGTTATTATTATCAATATTTTAATTATTCATATCATTATATTTATTAGTATTAGTATTATCATCATAATTATAATTATTAATATTATTTATATTGTATTATTAGTATTATATTGTTAATAAAATTAATAATATTACATTTATTAGTATGTTTATTAAATATTAATGTAAATTAATCAGTATTATATATTAGGGACAATGAAAAACACGTATATACCTAATCCCATCAGCTTTTTCTTTTTAATTGTTTTTATTCTGGTTTTTCCTCCTTTCTTGTCTGATTCTAATTTTTTTTCTTCCTGATTGATTAGACCTGTCGACATATTTGGCTTTAAAACGAACCATTCTGTGTTGAGTTATGCAGTCGACCCTTTAGCAATTGATAAAAGTGATACGTTCCATATACATATATCCAATTAGGCGAATTAAAGAGAAAACAGAAAGAAACCCAGTATGTTCTCTGTTTCCAACTCAATCACCCAAAAATCAGAAATCAATCGAACTAAAAAAATCTAGAAATGCTGTTTTGTTAAGAGTCCAATGAACGATCTTTCCACAAATTTTCATATTTCAATTCCCCAAATTAAGTTCTAATTTTGAATTCAAAGTTTTTTTGAAATAAAAAAATCAAACGTTGTCTTCAATCGAATTCGAGTTATCTAGTATAATTCAGGTTCAATTAAAGATTTAGGAAGTTTCGTTGAACAATTTAACACCTATTTCATGTTAAGGTTATAATCTAAAGTTGTCTAAATTTCAAAATCTTGAATCGGGTTCTAATGGTGTTCGATGTTGCTGCTGCTCTTTATATTTTTTTTCTGTTAAATCCAAAACATCAAACTGGGCGTGTATGTTTATTGATTAATATTGAAAACCTTTTTGTATTCGTAAATATGGTTAATGAATTCCATTCGATTTGGGTTGATTAATTGATCGATGGAGAAGAAGACATATGAACTAAGAATAATCGGGTTAAATATAAAATGGTTTGATATAAATCAGAAAAACTGACGCAGCAGAGTGGTATGGTGGTTATTTGGGTGAACGAGAGGTTCTGGGTTCGAACCCGGGCTGGGACAATTTTTTTTTAGAAAATGCCTATCTATTAAGGTAGAGATCCATTTCTTCAATTATTATCATTTATTGTTAATATTAATTATTATCATTATTTCAATCATTATTATTAAAAAATAACATTACTATTAAAGTTATCATTATAATTAAAATTATCTTTATAATTAAAAGTAACATTATTATTATTATTATTATTATTATTATTATTATTATTATTATTATTATTATTATTATTATTATTATTATTATTATTATTATTATTATTATCATCACTATATATGATTTTATTAATATTATTATAAATAATATTATCATTAATTTTATTAATAGTATTATCATTATTATAAGTATCATCATTTTCATCCTTACTAATATTAACTTAGTATAAATAAAACTAAGGTTTTAAGCAAACGAAATATAAATATACATAAATATATTTGACACCTACCTCATAACAAAGTATTTTTATGAAATCTAAAAATATTATTAACGTAAAAATGATATAATCAATAAATTAAATATATATATATATAAATTTGTCCGATTACAAATACGTGTGTTAATATATATACAAATGATATAGGTTCGTGAATCCGAGGCCAACCTTATATTTGATCAATGAAGTTATATGTATTTTTACTACAAAATACATTAGGTGAGTATATAGTTCCCTTTTAAACTCTAAATATTTTTGGGCTGAGAATACATGCGCTACTTTTATAAATGATTTACGTTATTGACACAAGTGATCAAAAATAAAATCTACGTTGAGTTGTACCATGGCATATTTCTTTATACTTGGTAGCTAATATTTACGTGAGGAGCGTAAACGCGAATCCTGTTGATAGATCTATCGGGTCTGACAACCCCAACCGGGCTGGACGACCAGTTTTAAACGGTTGCACAGTACTTCGTTTCGTTACTACACTTGGTACGGTGTAGGGTTTATTTAAGAATATGCTGCTGTGATTTAAATGTTAAGTATGGTTACCAAGTGCTCAACGACTTTTCCATACACTTGCGAGTGTATTATGTATGTATATGAAATCTTGGGGTCCATAGTTATAACGCTGCTAGCATCAAATCTATATCTCACCAACTTTATGTTGACGTTTTAAAGCATGTTATTCTCAGGTACGAATTAAGTCTTCCGCTGTGCATTTGCTCATGTTAAGGACAATACTTGGAGTCAATCATCGCAAAGGAACCAAATGTTGATGACTTCGTCTGGATGGATTAGGACGGGTCACTACAGATTCTGTCAGCGCCAAATGGCGCGGCGCGCCCCAAACCCGCGCGACGCGCGACCCTACTGAAACAGTTTCTTTTGCATTTTAATTTATATACAATAAAACCCACACCCTTGAACACCATAATACACAAGTATACAAGATAAATATTCGGGTCTTACAATATTACAAAAAAAAAGGAGGGGGAGACGTGAACAGTAACGATTGTGAGAGGAGATGCTGAGGTGGACCAATGAGGGGAGTTTCCTCACTTTCCTCAATTGAAGATGGGTAATATTGGAACGGAAATACACTAAAATATTTCATCTGCTTTCTTTCTTACATCTCCGTCAAAACTTGAAAACCCGAATTATTTTAAATTTCTTTGTCTTAGTTATTTATAAAGAAATATTTTTATTTTTAAAAAAAAATACAATAGAAATCATCGAAAAAAGAAAATGAATTTTCTAATGACAACCTTAAGGTTGTCAACTTGTCATTAAAAAGTGATGACATGCAAGGTTGCAAAATTCGCTATTCGGGGATTAATCGGTCGGGACTTTAGAAGGATTAATCGGGGATTAATCGGATTGTACTTTATACATTTAAATATTAAATTTTAAAAATTATGTGTGTAAATATAGAAAAAAACTATAAATATAAAGATAAAACTTTAACATAATTGTCTAAAATTATTTATTTTGTTTTAAACTATAGAGTTCTAGCTTAAATTCATGTTAAAATATTAACCATTTTTTACTTTGACCGACTTTGATTACCAAATTCGATTTTGACCCATCAATGGACGTTAACCGTTTAATTAAACGAATTTTTTAAAAATCGGAACTGATTGCTCTTAAAAATGATTAATTGACGAGTAATCGAATTTTTTACAACACTGTTGCCATGCAAGTTATATTTGTACATTTTAATAACCATATAAATAACTACCTATGTGCTAAAATAACATGAAAAAATTTAAAAAAAAAAAAAAAAAAAAAAAAAGTATCCAAGAATATTAATCACATGGGCCGGGTATAAGACATAAACAACCAAGTCCAAGTTCAAGCCCAGTAAACCCACATTTCAGTCACTTATAAACCCTAACTCCCTCAATCAATCAAGCGAACACTAACCCTAGCCTCTTTTCATCCTCAACGCTAACAGAATCCAGTCGCCGCCGCATCTCCGTCGTGAACAACTATGGGTCGCGTCCGTACCAAAACTGTGAAGAAATCCTCCCGCGTCGTCATCGAGCGTTACTACTCCAAAATGACGCTCGATTTCCACACAAACAAGAAGATTCTAGAAGAAGTTGCAATCATTCCATCAAAACGCCTCCGTAACAAGATCGCCGGATTTTCAACTCACTTGATGAAGAGGATCCAGAAAGGTCCGGTGAGAGGAATTTCATTGAAGTTACAAGAAGAAGAACGTGAACGCCGTATGGATTTCGTTCCTGATGAATCTGCAATTAAGACTGACCGAATTGAAGTTGATAAGGAAACAATTGATCTGCTTGCGTCACTTGGAATGAGCGAGTTGCCTGGAATTGTGCTCAAGGAAGATGCGCCGTTGGTTTCTGCTTCGATTCCCGGAGCTTATGGTGGTGGTGGCGGCCGTGGTGGATTTGGTGGTGGTGCTGGAAGGAGGTACTGATGAAATGTATTAGGTTCTTAATCAATGATGTTATCATGTTTTATTTCAGGATATGAGTTGTTTACCTAATTACTTTTTCGTTAAGTTGTTGGATTGAAGTTTGACATTTTAAAATGTTTTTGTTTTATGATAATGGTATCATTATTATAATTATAATTATAATTATAATTATGCTATTTGCTAGATATGATTTTTTTTAGATTAGGTATTGTGGTTGGAGTTATTGTTATGATTATTATTAAGCTGGTAAGTCTTTTAATCTGTCATTTAGTTTAGCTATTGTTTGTCATTGGAATTAGGTATTTTAAGAAAGGTAATGTATCTGCTAGCTAGCATATACTAGGTATGATATTTAGTTTATGTAGCATTTGTTAATTTGTTATGAAGTTGGATTGCAGGCAGTATTGAAATTGCAGATTAATTTAGGTTTTTAGTCATCATTCTATATGTTGATTATAGATTATGAATATTGCTGTATCGCCTTTAGAACATTACCTTGCATTTTCATTTCCTTGCATATTTCAATTCTGTATACCTTGAGGTTGTATATGTTTTTACAAACTCTTATTGTGGTTGTATGATTTATACATTTTTTTTTTATTTTGGTCCTGGTATTGGTTTATCAATTCATTGTTAGCTCTGCTTTTGAAGATCACATCATTTTAGTTTTACTAAACAACAACTTACAGTTTACATATTTGATAATTTTGAAAAGGTTGGTTTTTTATTGAAAACCCGTTTTGACCCATCATCCAACAAGCTCGATCTGTTTGTCTTTTTTCTTATGCCACTTCTAACTAAACCCAAATAAAAACACCTACTACAGCACTACCCTCTTTTGTTTAAGATATCGTTATTACCTTTTTGCCATTCTAGCACTTTGATATATGAATTCTTCAGTTTGTTGATTTCCACTTTCGGTTTACAAAGAAAATCATCATATATTTTTCAAATCATCCTTGCGATTTATTCAAGCAGTGTACCAGGGCCAGAATTAGTAATGCTAGTGTTTAAAAGGATTGCTTGGCATCTCGTCTCTCATAATAGGCCAAGTGGGAATTTATTGTGATAGTTTGAAAGATTATGCTCTTGTACGAGTAATAGTTATAAAAAGGTATGTTAAAATTATGAACTTGTGTCAATCACGATCAAATCAAGACTTCAACCTGGTTTGGTTATCTCTATCCATGATTTTCATCAATACAATAATGATGTTATGGGATAAGAAAAATTCAGATTGCTCATCATTTAGCAAGATATAAATACGTACTCTCTACGTTTGTATAACGTTAGTAGTTCATAAAAACAAAAACTATTCCTTTTGAAAACTTAAATTTCAAACTCAAAACACTTTCAGTTCCGGTAATTCTACAAAAAAAAAAATGGGGTTGAAACCTGGGATCATGTTTTCTTCGAGTGTTCTTTGGCAAGAGATATATGGCACAAGGTCCGGGTTTGGTTAGATTGTGATATGCCTTCTTTTTTAGTTAGATTGTGATATGCCTTCTTTTTCATCATGGGATACGTTTATTGATTGGGTCGAGGGGGTTCGGTTATCTGTTGCTTGTAAGGATCGATCGTGGCGATTGTTTGTACTTCGTTTTGGGTGATTTGGCGATTTCGAAATGGCGTTGTTTTTAATGAGTCATTTTGTAATATTAGTAGTCTTTTTGATGTCATTACATTACTTTCCTTTCATTGGATTAAAAATAGAGGTCATTTGGTTTCAAATTGAAACTTATGACTTTCTGTGCCGTTGTAATTCTTTCTTAGCATCTTGCGAGAGAGCGTTTGATTAATAAAATTATTCTTTGGCAGTTAAAAAAAAAAAAAAAAAAAAACATGGATGATTTGATTCATCAAATTCACATAACTTTTGTGTCTAATTGGTGACTAAAAAATTTTGATATCAGATTTGAATCTCGTGTTATCTAATGAGTAATGAGAATCTGAACTGTAATAAACGGCAAAACAATTGATAAGTTCTACACTTTATTTCACTGAGCCTCCATGTCATCCACCTCCAACAAACCCAGAGCTCGGAGAAAGCACGCAGAAGCTGACACAATGACAGCTGCAAAAATGGGAGGCACCATCAAGTCCATTTTGGACTTCTTAAACATCTCGGCTGGAAGACAAAAGACGTCAGATGGCACATCAAATGGAACTCTCACATGGCCGCCTATTTGATCTCGACATAGTTTAGAGAACGAAGAATTTGGTGCTATGGCCCACACAAATGAGAGTTCTGGTGCGACTGATGTAACCACCACGGTGATTGTTAGAACGGTTGTCCAGGTGGCACCGTAGATTTGGCCACTTTCTATTCAACCTTTCTAAAAGTGAGTTGAAGTAAGAGGGAATTATAATTTTTCCTAGAAAGATTTCTAGGGTGAAATATGTACATGTTACACATGTATGTATATGTATTGGATGAAAATTAGCTGATGAACCAATCCAACAACTTATGAAGTGGACAACTACTCTTAGAAACTGATTGATTTTGGTTTTAAATTAGTTGGGAACTGGGGACGTGAAAATATAACAGTTGACTTTGACTTTTGTTTGATGAGGTGAACATTTTGCTAAAAGTACGAAGACTACAAAAAGAGCTTAATTTCTGAGCACTTGAGATGAATAATAAATTTATCATCTCTGTTCTTTATATGATATTTCTAGAAATCAGTCGATGTATCATATTAGGTTAGAACCGATAAGTTTTTTTTTTTTTTTTTTTTGGGAGAAACTGAAGTGTTTTTACTCGGCAGTTTAACAGGAATACCACCCTGACCGTATGTTACTTTTTTCATGGCCACTCCAACATGTGCAACTTTGGGATAAAATGGTAATGGCCACCCGATTAAGTGGATATCCACCGGATCTATTCGCTTTTGTGATAAATATAGATGAACTTAAATGGATACGGATAGGGCTATTTCAATAACTCAGCAGGCCCCGGGCGAAAGTAAAAATGGTCTCTTAGGCTCTGTTCTAGAGTTCTTCATTATAATAAATGAGAAGAAGAAAAGAGAAGAGAAAGAGAAAGAACCTGAATCCTTCCAAATCGAAAGGAAAGGGTTGATGGCAAATTACGCTGAATTTTCCTTCCCCTTTATTTCCTTTCTCTCCGAAATAAAACTCGGAAACACCAATCTCATTTAGCTTCCTTCTGATTCTTTCCCTTTCTCTCCAAAATTAAACTCTCGAACATAGCCTTATACCCGTTAAAATTTTTAATATAGACAAAAAGATAATAATCAAATTTATCGTAATAAATGATATTGACTGTGGAATCTTACAGTTTTGGATAATAATCATTTTGTAATTTGATTTACCTTACTATTTTTTATTAATTCATTCACATCTTATTATTTAATTTACTTAATTATTGTGAGAAAACAATATATATTCATATTTTTAGGCCCTTCTAATTTTATGGGCCCTGGGCGATTGCCTATCTTGCCTTTACCCGAAAACACATCGAGATACGAATACATATATGGATGAACCTAAATGGATATGGATGAAAACTGAAAAGTTTCATCCATAGATATATCTATTAACACCCGAAATACATATGCAAATACGTAAATATAGACGTATGCTTATATATTTACTATTACAAATGCATTTACCATTAGACTTACATGTTTCTTTCGACGTTATAATGGGATAAATATAATAAATATGATATATTATAATAAAACACGTATATCTAACAAAATAAAATACAAATTACATATTTAATTTTTCATTATCTATGTCGGATAATAACTTCAACAATTTGTATTCTATTATGTCATGTTATATTTATTTTTGCTATATCACGTGTTGTTTTCATCGCATATTAGAAAATATTTTAGCGTTTTTTTTTTTTAATATCCAATGGATTTCTATTAACTCGCTTAATTCAATGAATATGGATATGGATAGATGTAATGAAATAAACTGATATAGATATGGATAAACAAAATTTAAATGGATATGTATACGGGATTACCTGATCCATTGTCATCCCTAAGTGCAATTAGTAAGAATTGAACATGAACCTCTTGAGGATATCAAGACGTCAAACATTATGTCAATGTGATAATTATGATCAATATTAGGTTAAATGACTAGTATTTGTGTTGACGTGCTTTGTTTTGTCATATATATTAAAATTATAGAAAAACATTCATGGGGATAGTAACTTACTGGAAAAATTGTTTGAAAATGTATCGAACTTTCACCAAATTCCCATTGTATGCATTCAAATTTCAAATCTACTATTGTATGCATTCAACTTTTAAATCTATACTATTGTATGCATTTAACCTGTTATAACAGGTAACCCTCTAGGTCACATTTCCAAACATTTACATTATTAGTCCCTCATGTTTGTAAACCCTAATTTTGTAGCGACCCGTTCTAATTCACCTGGACGAAGTCATCAACATTTGGTCCCATTGCGAGCACTGTCCTAAATATGCCATGAACGACTCCATGTAATATCCTTAAAATGAGCAAATGCACAGCGGAAGATTTCTTTCATACCTGAAAATAAACATGCTTTAAAGTATCAACCAAAAGGTTGGTGAGTTCATAGGTTTATCGTAATCAATCATTTCCATAATTTTAATAGACCACAAGATTTCTATTTTCATTTTTCATAAACATCATCTCATATCAGGCATTTCGCACAAACTGCATAGAGATAAAAATCATTCATATGGTGAACACCTGGTAATCGACATTAACAAAACGCGTCTAGAATATCTCCATCATTCCGGGACTCTCATCGGACATGATAAAATCGAAGTACTAAAGCATCCGTAACCCGGATGGGGTTTGTTAGGCCCAATAGATCTATCTTTAGGATTCGCGTCAATTAGGGTTTCTGTTCCCTAATTCTTAGATTACCAGACTAAAAGGGTGATATTCGATTCGATAATCCAACCATAGAATGTAGTTTCGATTACTTATGTCTATTTCGTAAAACATTTATAAAAGCAGCGCATGTATTCTTAGTCCCAAAAATATATATTGCAAAAGCATTTAAAAAGGGAGCAAATGAAACTCACTATACGATATTATGTAGTAAAAATATGCATACGACGGAACTGAACTGAAATGTCCCGTTCTTATTGATTAAAAACGTTCCATATTAATTGATTTCGTCATGAGGTTTTGACCTCTATATGAGACGTTTTTCAAAGACTGCATTCATTTTAAAACAAACCATAACCTTTATTTCATCAATAAAGGTTTAAAAAGCTTTACGTAGATTATCAAATAATGATAATCTAAAATATCCTGTTTACACACGACCATTACATAATGGTTTACAATACAAATATGTTACAACAAAATAAGTTTCTTGAATGCAGTTTTTACACAATATCATACAAGCATGGACTCCAAATCTCATCCTTATTTAAGTATGCGACAGCGGAAGCTCTTAGTATTCACCTGAGAATAAACATGCTTTAAACGTCAACAAAAATGTTGGTGAGTTATAGGTTTAACCTATATATATCAAATCGTAACAATAGACCACAAGATTTCATATTTCAATACACATCCCATACATAGAGATAAAAATCATTCATATGGTGAACACCTGGTAACCGACATTAACAAGATGCATATATATAAGAATATCCCCATCATTTCGGGACACCCTTCGGATATGATATAAATTTCGAAGTACTAAAGCATCCGGTACTTTGGATGGGGTTTGTTAGGCCCAATAGATCTATCTTTAGGATTCGCGTCAATTAGGGTGTCTGTTCCCTAATTCTTAGATTACCAGACTTAATAAAAAGGGGCATATTCGATTTCGATAATTCAACCATAGAATGTAGTTTCACGTACTTGTGTCTATTTTGTAAATCATTTATAAAACCTGCATGTATTCTCATCCCAAAAATATTAGATTTTAAAAGTGGGACTATAACTCACTTTCACAGATTTTTACTTCGTTGGGAAGTAAGACTTGGCCACTGGTTGATTCACGAACCTATAACAATATATACATATATATCAAAGTATGTTTAAAATATATTTACAACACTTTTAATATATTTTGATGTTTTAAGTTTATTAAGTCAGCTGTCCTCGTTAGTAACCTACAACTAGTTGTCCACAGTTAGATATACAGAAATAAATCGATAAATATTATCTTGAATCAATCCACGACCCAGTGTATACGTATCTCAGTATTGATCACAACTCAAACTATATATATTTTGGAATCAACCTCAACCCTGTATAGCTAACTCCAACATTCACATATAGAGTGTCTATGGTTGTTCCGAAATATATATAGATGTGTCGACATGATAGGTCGAAACATTGTATACGTGTCTATGGTATCTCAAGATTACATAATATACAACACAAGTTGATTAAGTTATGGTTGGAATAGATTTGTTACCAATTTTCACGTAGCTAAAATGAGAAAAATTATCCAATCTTGTTTTACCCATAACTTCTTCATTTTAAATCCGTTTTGAGTGAATCAAATTGCTATGGTTTCATATTGAACTCTATTTTATGAATCTAAACAGAAAAAGTATAGGTTTATAGTCGGAAAAATAAGTTACAAGTCGTTTTTGTAAAGGTAGTCATTTCAGTCGAAAGAACGACGTCTAGATGACCATTTTAGAAAACATACTTCCACGTTGAGTTTAACCATAATTTTTGGATATAGTTTCATGTTCACAATAAAAATCATTTTCTCAAAATAACAACTTTTAAATCAAAGTTTATCATAGTTTTTAATTAACTAACCCAAAACAGCCCGCGGTGTTACTACGACGGCGTAAATTCGGTTTTACGGTGTTTTTCGTGTTTCCAGGTTTTAAATCATTAAGTTAGCATATCATATAGATATAGAACATGTGTGTAGTTAATTTTAATAGTCAAGTTAGAAGGATTAACTTTTGTTTGCGAACAAGTTTAGAATTAACTAAACTATGTTCTAGTGATTACGAGTTTAAACCTTCGAATAAGATAGTTTTATATATATGAATTGAATGATGTTATGAACATCATTACTACCTCAAGTTTAGTAGGTAAACCTACTGGAAGTGACAAGAAATTATCTAGCTTCAAAGGATCTTGGATGGCTTGAAAGTTCTTGAAGTAGGATCATGACACAAAAACAAGTTCAAGTAAGATTTTTACTCGAATTAAGATAGTTTATAGTTATAGAAATTGAATCAAAGTTTGAATATGAATATTACCTTGAATAAGAAAGATAACCTACTGTATATAACAAAGGTTTCTTGATCTTAGATGATTACTTGGAATGGATTAGAAAGCTTGGAAGTAAATTAGTAAACTTGAAGGGATTTTTGAAGTGTTCTTGAAGTGTTCTTCCTATGATGATTATAGCTTGATTCTTGAAGTGATTTTTGATGAAGATGATGATTAACTACTGGAAAAATACGTTCATAATAGTGTGTATGTGTGTGTGTGTGTGTTGAGAGAGAATTAGAAAGAGAATTGGAAGTGAAATGGAGTGAATGATGAGTGGTAATTGGTGAGTGGTGAGTGGGGTTAAAAGGAGTTCTAGTTAGTTGACTAGCTCATGGTAGAAGTTGAAATTGATTAGTCATACATGACATAATCAAGAGTGGAATCCCATGCTAGTTCCTATTGGTATATACTCATAGTAAGTACGTTTTGAAGCTGTGTATAATACGGGTAAGAATACGACTAGAATTCTTGATGAAAGAAAAGAATGAAAAAGTAACTGTAACCATTTTCGTTAAGTATGAGTGTTTTGATATATGTCTTGAAGTCTTCCAAAAGTATTTTAATACATCTAAATACACTACATGTATATACATTTTAACTGAGTCATTAAGTCATCGTTAGTCGTTACATGTAAGTGTTGTTTTGAAACCTTTAAGTTAACGATCTCAATTAATGTTGTTAACCCATTGTTTATTATATCTAATGAGATGTTAAATTATTATATTATCATGATATTATGATATATTAATATATCTTAATATGATATATATACATTTAAATGTCGTTACAACGATAATCGTTACATATATGTCTCGTTTCGAAATCCTTAAGTTAGTAGTCTTGTTTATATGTATATAACTCATTGTTAATATACTTATGGAGATACTTACTTATCACAATCTCATGTTAACCATATGTATATCCATATATATATATCGTCATGTCGTTTTTACAAGTTTTAACGTTCGTGAATCGCCGGTCAACTTGGGTGGTCAATTGTCTATATGAAACATATTTCAATTAATCAAGTCTTAACAAGTTTGATTGCTTAACATGTTGGAAACATTTAATCATGTAAATATCAATCTCAATTAATATATATAAACATGGAAAAGTTCGGGTCACTACAGTACCTACCCGTTAAATAAATTTCGTCCCGAAATTTTAAGCTGTTGAAGGTGTTGACGAATCTTCTGGAAATAGATGCGGGTATTTCTTCTTCATCTGATCTTCACGCTCCCAGGTGAACTCGGGTCCTCTACGAGCATTCCATCGAACCTTAACAATTGGTATCTTGTTTTGCTTAAGTCTTTTAACCTCACGATCCATTATTTCGACGGGTTCTTCGATGAATTGGAGTTTTTCGTTGATTTGGATTTCATCTAACGGAATAGTGAGATCTTCTTTAGCAAAACATTTCTTCAAATTCGAGACGTGGAAAGTGTTATGCACAGCCGCGAGTTGTTGAGGTAACTCAAGTCGGTAAGCTACTGGTCCGACACGATCAATAATCTTGAATGGTTCAATATACCTTGGATTTAATTTCCCTCGTTTACCAAATTGAACAACGCCTTTCAAAGGTGCAACTTTAAGCATGACCATCTCTCCAATTTCAAATTCTATATCTTTTCTTTTAATGTCAGCGTAGCTCTTTTGTCGACTTTGGGCGGTTTTCAACCGTTGTTGAATTTGGATGATCTTCTCGGTAGTTTCTTGTATAATCTCCGGACCCGTAATCTGTCTATCCCCCACTTCACTCCAACAAATCGGAGACCTGCACTTTCTACCATAAAGTGATTCAAACGGCGCCATCTCAATGCTTGAATGGTAGCTGTTGTTGTAGGAAAATTCTGCTAATGGTAGATGTCGATCCCAACTGTTTCCGAAATCAATAACACATGCTCGTAGCATGTCTTCAAGCGTTTGTATCGTCCTTTCGCTCTGCCCATCAGTTTGTGGATGATAGGCAGTACTCATGTCTAGACGAGTTCCTAATGCTTGCTGTAATGTCTGCCAGAATCTTGAAATAAATCTGCCATCCCTATCAGAGATAATAGAGATTGGTATTCCATGTCTGGAGACGACTTCCTTCAAATACAGTCGTGCTAACTTCTCCATCTTGTCATCTTCTCTTATTGGCAGGAAATGTGCTGATTTGGTGAGACGATCAACTATTACCCAAATAGTATCAAAACCACTTGCAGTCCTTGGCAATTTAGTGATGAAATCCATGGTAATGTTTTCCCATTTCCATTCTGGGATTTCGGGTTGTTGAAGTAGACCTGATGGTTTCTGATGCTCAGCTTTAACCTTAGAACACGTCAAACATTCTCCTACGTATTTAGCAACATCGGCTTTCATACCCGGCCACCAAAAATATTTCCTGAGATCCTTGTACATCTTCCCCGTTCCAGGATGTATTGAGTATCTAGTTTTATGAGCTTCTCTAAGTACCATTTCTCTCATATCTCCAAATTTTGGTACCCAAATCCTTTCAGCCCTATACCGGGTTCCGTCTTCCCGAATATTAAGATGTTTCTCCGATCCTTTGGTTATTTCATCCTTTAAATTTTTCTCTTTTAAAACTCCTTGTTGCGCCTCCTTTATTTGAGTAGTAAGGTTATTATGAATCATTATATTCATAGATTTTACTCGAATGAGTTCTCTGTCCTTCCTGCTCAAGGCATCGGCTACCACAGTTGCCTTCCCCGGGTGGTAACGAATCTCAAAGTCGTAATCATTCAATAATTCAATCCACCTACGCTGCCTCATATTCAGTTGTTTCTGATTAAATATGTGTTGAAGACTTTTGTGGTCGGTATATATAATACTTTTGACCCCATATAAGTAGTGCCTCCAAGTCTTTAATGCAAAAACAACCGCGCCTAATTCCAAATCATGCGTCGTATAATTTTGTTCGTGAATCTTCAATTGTCTAGACGCATAAGCAATCACCTTCGTTCGTTGCATTAATACACAACTGAGACCTTGCTTTGATGCGTCACAATAAATCACAAAATCATCATTCCCTTCAGGCAATGACAATATAGGTGCCGTAGTTAGCTTTTTCTTCAATAACTGAAACGCTTTCTCTTGTTCATCATTCCATTCAAATTTCTTCCCTTTATGCGTTAATGCAGTCAAGGGTTTTGCTATTCTGGAAAAGTCTTGGATGAACCTTCTGTAGTAACCAGCTAGTCCTAAAAACTGGCGTATGTGTTTCGGAGTTTTTGGGGTTTCCCACTTTTCAACAGTTTCTATCTTTGCTGGATCCACCTTAATACCTTCTTTGTTCACTATGTGACCGAGGAATTGAACTTCTTCCAACCAAAATGCACACTTTGAAAACTTAGCGTACAATTCTTCCTTCCTCAATACTTCTAACACCTTTCTCAAATGTTCACCGTGTTCTTGGTCATTCTTTGAGTAAATAAGTATGTCATCAATGAAAACAATGACAAACTTGTCAAGGTATGGTCCACACACTCGGTTCATAAGGTCCATGAACACAGCTGGTGCATTAGTTAAACCAAACGGCATGACCATAAACTCGTAATGATCGTAACGTGTTCTGAAAGCAGTCTTTGGAATATCATCTTCTTTCACCCGCATTTGATGATACCCGGAACGTAAGTCAATCTTTGAATAAACAGACGAGCCTTGTAGTTGATCAAATAAGTCGTCGATTCTCGGTAGTAGGTAGCGGTTCTTGATGGTAAGTTTGTTCAACTCTCGGTAGTCGATACACAACCTGAATGTACCATCTTTCTTCTTGACAAACAAAACAGGAGCTCCCCACGGTGATGTGCTTGGTCGAATGAAACCACGCTCTAAAAGTTCTTGTAATTGGCTTTGCAGTTCTTTCATCTCGCTGGGTGCGAGTCTGTAAGGAGCACGAGCTATTGGTGCAGCTGCTGGTACAAGATCTATTTAAAATTCAACGGATCGATGTACGGGTAATCCCGGTAATTCTTTCGGAAATACATCGGGAAATTCTTTTGCGATGGGAACATCATTGATGATCTTTTCTTCAGTTTGTACTTTCTCGATGTGTGCTAGAACAGCATAGCAACCTTTTCTTATTAGTTTTTGTGCCTTCAAATTACTAATAAGATGTAGCTTCATGTTGCCCTTTTCTCCGTACACCATTAAGGGTTTTCCTTTTTCTCGTATAATGCGAATTGCATTTTTGTAACAAACGATCTCTGCTTTCACTTCTTTCAACCAGTCCATACCGATTATCACATCAAAACTCCCTAACTCTACTGGTATGAAATCAATCTTAAATGTTTCGCTAACCAGTTTAATTTCTCGATTCCGACATATATTATCTGCTGAAATTAATTTACCATTTGCTAATTCGAGTAAAAATTTACTATCTAAAGGCGTCAATGGACAACTTAATTTAGCACAAAAATCTCTACTCATATAGCTTCTATCCGCACCCGAATCAAATAAAACGTAAGCAGATTTATTGTCAATAAGAAATGTACCCGTAACAAGCTCCGGGTCTTCCTGTGCCTCTGCCGCATTAATATTGAAAACTCTTCCGCGGCCTTGTCCATTCGTGTTCTCCTGGTTCGGGAAATTTCTAATAATGTGGCCCGGTTTTCCACATTTATAACAAACTACATTGGCATAACTAGCTCCGACACTACTTGCTCCGCCATTACTCGTTCCGACACCATTTGTTCCTTTCGTTCTATTAACCCCTGGTCCGTAGACCTCACACTTCGCCGCGCTATGACCATTTCTTTTACACTTGTTGCAAAATTTGGTGCAGAACCCCGAGTGATACTTTTCACACCTTTGGCATAGCTGCTTCTGATTGTTGTTGTTGTTGCGGTTGTTATTGTTGTTGGGATGATTGTTGTAGTTGCTGTTGTTGTTGTTATTGTTGGGCCGTTTGTTGTAGTTGCGATTGATGTTGCGATTGTTGGGATAATTGTTGCGATTATTATTGTAATTGCTGTTGTTGTTGTATTGGTGATTCTTATCATCATTTTCCTCCCACTTTCTTTTGACTTGCTTCACATTGGCCTCTTCAGCTGTCTGTTCTTTAATTCTTTCCTCAATCTGGTTCACTAGTTTGTGAGCCATTCTACATGCCTGTTGTATGGAGGCGGGCTCGTGTGAACTTATATCTTCTTGGATTCTTTCCGGTAATCCTTTCACAAACACGTCGATCTTCTCTTCCTCATCTTCGAATGCTCCCGGACACAATAGGCACAATTCTGTGAATCGTCTTTCGTACGTGGTAATATCAAATCCTTGGGTTCGTAACCCTCTAAGTTATGTCTTGAGCTTATTGACCTCGGTTCTGGGACGGTACTTCTCGTTCATCAAGTGCTTGAATGCTGACCACGGTAGTGCGTACGCATCATCTTGTCCCACTTGCTCTAGATAGGTATTCCACCATGTTAACGTAGAACCTGTGAAGGTATGCGTAGCGTACTTCACTTTGTCCTCTTCAGTACACTTACTTATGGCAAACACCGATTCGACCTTCTCGGTCCACCGTTTCAATCCGATCGGTCCTTCGGTTCCATCAAATTCCAAAGGTTTGCAGGCAGTGAATTCTTTGTAGGTGCATCCTACACGATTTCCTGTACCGCCAGATCCAAGGTTATTGTTGGTATGTAGCGCAGCCTGTACTGCGGCTATGTTTAAAGCTAGAAAAGTACGGAATTCCTCGTCATTCATATTCACGGTGTGTCGAGTAGTCGGTGCCATTTCCTTCAAAATAGTCAAATGGAACAAGTTAATCATACAGAATATTAAGAGTAGTTAATAGTATTTCGTAGCATAATATGAACTCATTTATAAAAGATTTTTCTTCATATTAGCGTTTTATAAGTTTAAATTCGGGTAGTACCTACCCGTTAAGTTCATACTTAGTAGCTAATATACAATTCAACTACTACAATTCTATATGAAAAACTGATTGTAATAATATTTAGCGTTCAAAATTTTATACAATATTTTACAAACTTACAATACCGCTTATTTTACATAAAGCATGAAATATAGCACACAATAACTTTGATACAAGATAGTTGTGAAGATAATTCTAGCTAGTACACAAGTCGTTCAGCAAAGGCAATAAAGACACGTAATTCATACGTCCAGAAACAAGTCATGCATTCTGGTTTTACTAGGACTACTTCCCATCCTTGGTCTTGTGGAACATAACCGTTATGGCCGTTGATAAGACAGCGTGTTGTAACGTCGTCAAAGGGACGAGGGTTACGTAATGTCCAACAGTCCCGTAACAATCTAAAAACCTCATTTCTTACCCCAATTACCGACTCCGTCACTTGTGGGAACGTTTTGTTTAATAGTTGTAGCCCGATGTTCTTGTTCTCACTTTGGTGAGAAGCGAACATTACTAACCCGTAAGCATAACATGCTTCTTTATGTTGCATGTTAGCCGCTTTTTCTAAATCACGAAGTTCAATATTCGGATATATTGAGTCAAAATAATTTCTTAACCCATTGTGTAAAATAGCATTTGGGTTCCCCGCAATATATGCGTCAAAGTAAACACATCGTAACTTATGGATTTCCCAATGTGATATCCCCCATCTTTCGAACGAAAGCCTTTTATAAACCAAGGCATTCTTGGAACTTTCTTCGAATGTCTTACAAACTGATCTCGCCTTAAATAGTTGTGCCAAGGAATTCTGACCGACTCTAGACAAGATTTCATCAATCATGTCTCCGGGTAGGTCTCTTAAAATATTGGGTTGTCTATCCATTTTGTGTTTTTATACTGTAAAATAGACAAGAGTTAGATTCATAAAAAAAATACTTATTAATACAAGCAATTTTTACATATATCATAAAGCATAAGCACACTATATTACATATATTACACCACACGAATACAACTATCTTATTCCGACTCGCTCGTTTCTTCTTGTTCGGTTTTGGTTCGTTTTTCCAAGTTTCTAGGGATATATGATGTTCCCCCAATACGAGCCGTCGTTGTCCACATTGGTTTAGAAAAACCTGGTGGTTTAGAGGTTCCCGGGTCATTGTTACAACTTAAGGACTTCGGGGGTTGACGATAAATATAAAGTTCATCGGGGTTGGAATTAGATTTCTCTATTTTTATGCCCTTTCCCTTATTATTTTCTTTTGCCTTTTTAAATTCAGTTGGGGTAATTTCTATAACATCATCGGAATTCTCGTCGAAATCCGATTCATCGGAGAATTGGTAATCCTCCCAATATTTTGCTTCCTTGGCGGAAACACCATTGACCATAATTAACCTTGGTCGGTTGGTTGAGGATTCTCTTTTACTTAACCGTTTTATTATTTCCCCCACCGGTTCTATTTCTTCATCCGGTTCCGATTCTTCTTCCGGTTCCGATTCTTCTTCCGGTTCCGACTCTTCTTCCGGTTCCTCTTCGGGAACTTGTGAATCAGTCCACGAATCATTCCAATTTACATTTGACTCTTCATTATTATTAGGTGAGTCAATGGGACTTGTTCTAGAGGTAGACATCTATCACATAATATCAAACGCGTTAGGAGATTAATATATCACATAATATTTACATGTTAAAAATATATAGTTTCCAACAAAATTTGTTAAGCAATCATTTTTCAAGTAAACACGGTCGAAGTCCAGACTCACTAATGCATCCTAACAAACTCGATAAGACACACTAATGCAAAATTCTGGTTCTCTAAGACCAACGCTCGGATACCAACTGAAATCTCCCGTTCTTATTGATTAAAAACGTTCCATATTAATTGATTTCGTCGCGAGGTTTTGACCTCTATATGAGACGTTTTTCAAAGACTGCATTCATTTTAAAACAAACCATAACCTTTATTTCATCAATAAAGGTTTAAAAAGCTTTACGTAGATTATCAAATAATGATAATCTAAAATATCCTGTTTACACACGACCATTACATAATGGTTTACAATATAAATATGTTACAACAAAATAACTTTCTTGAATGCAGTTTTTACACAATATCATACAAGCATGGACTCCAAATCTCATCCTTATTTAAGTATGCGACAGCGGAAGCTCTTAGTATTCACCTGAGAATAAACATGCTTTAAACGTCAACAAAAATGTTGGTGAGTTATAGGTTTAACCTATATATATCAAATCGTAACAATAGACCACAAGATTTCATATTTCAATACACATCCCATACATAGAGATAAAAATCATTCATATGGTGAACACCTGGTAACCGACATTAACAAGATGCATATATGTAAGAATATCCCCATCATTCCGGGACACCCTTCGGATATGATATAAATTTTGAAGTACTAAAGCATCCGGTACTTTGGATGGGGTTTGTTAGGCCCAATAGATCTATCTTTAGGATTCGCGTCAATTAGGGTGTCTGTTCCCTATTTCTTAGATTACCAGACTTAATAAAAAGGGGCATATTCGATTTCGATAATTCAACCATAGAATGTAGTTTCACGTACTTGTGTCTATTTTGTAAATCATTTATAAAACCTGCATGTATTCTCATCCCAAAAATATTAGATTTTAAAAGTGGGACTATAACTCACTTTCACAGATTTTTACTTCGTCGGGAAGTAAGACTTGGCCACTGGTTGATTCACGAACCTATAACAATATATACATATATATCAAAGTATGTTTAAAATATATTTACAACACTTTTAATATATTTTGATGTTTTAAGTTTATTAAGTTAGCTGTCCTCGTTAGTAACCTTCAACTAGTTGTCCACAGTTAGATGTACAGAAATAAATCGATAAATATTATCTTGAATCAATCCACGACCCAGTGTATACGTATCTCAGTATTGATCACAACTCAAACTATATATATTTTGGAATCAACCTCAACCCTGTATAGCTAACTCCAACATTCACATATAGAGTGTCTATGGTTGTTCCGAAATATATATAGATGTGTCGACATGATAGGTCGAAACATTGTATACGTGTCTATGGTATCTCAAGATTACATAATATACAACACAAGTTGATTAAGTTATGGTTGGAATAGATTTGTTACCAATTTTCACGTAGCTAAAATGAGAAAAATTATCCAATCTTGTTTTACCCATAACTTCTTCATTTTAAATCCGTTTTGAGTGAATCAAATTGCTATGGTTTCATATTGAACTCTATTTTATGAATCTAAACAGAAAAATTATAGGTTTATAGTCAAAAAATAAGTTACAAGTCGTTTTTGTAAAGGTAGTCATTTCAGTCGAAAGAACGACGTCTAGATGACCATTTTAGAAAACATACTTCCACGTTGAGTTTAACCATAATTTTTGGATATAGTTTCATGTTCATAATAAAAATCATTTTCTCAGAATAACAACTTTTAAATCAAAGTTTATCATAGTTTTTAATTAACTAACCCAAAACAGCCTGCGGTGTTACTACGACGGCGTAAATCCGGTTTTACGGTGTTTTTCGTGTTTCCAGGTTTTAAATCATTAAGTTAGCATATCATATAGATATAGAACATGTGTGTAGTTAATTTTAAAAGTCAAGTTAGAAGGATTAACTTTTGTTTGCGAACAAGTTTAGAATTAACTAAACTATGTTCTAGTGATTACGAGTTTAAACCTTCGAATAAGATAGTTTTATATATATGAATTGAATGATGTTATGAACATAATTACTACCTCAAGTTTAGTAGGTAAACCTACTGGAAGTGACAAGAAATGATCTAGCTTCAAAGGATCTTGGATGGCTTGAAAGTTCTTGAAGTAGGATCATGACACAAAAACAAGTTCAAGTAAGATTTTTACTTGAATTAAGATAGTTTATAGTTATAGAAATTGAATCAAAGTTTGAATATGAATATTACCTTGAATAAGAAAGATAACCTACTGTATATAACAAAGGTTTCTTGATCTTAGATGATTACTTGGAATGGATTAGAAAGCTTGGAAGTAAATTAGTAAACTTGAAGGGATTTTTGAAGTGTTCTTGAAGTGTTCTTCCTATGATGATTATAGCTTGATTCTTGAAGTGATTTTTGATGAAGATGATAATTAACTACTGGAAAAATACGTTCATAATAGTGTGTGTGTGTGTGTTGAGAGAGAATTAGAAAGAGAATTGGAAGTGAAATGGAGTGAATGATGAGTAGTAATTGGTGAGTGGTGAGTGGGGTTAAAAGGAGTTCTAGTTAGTTGACTAGCTCATGGTAGAAGTTAAAATTGATTAGTCATACATGACATAATCAAGAGTGGAATCCCATGCTAGTTCCTATTGGTATATACTCATAGTAAGTATGTTTTGAAGCTGTGTATAATACGGGTAAGAATACGACTAGAATTCTTGATGAAACAAAAGAATGAAAAAGTAACTGTAACCATTTTCGTTAAGTATGAGTGTTTTGATATATGTCTTGAAGTCTTCCAAAAGTATTTTAATATATCTAAATACACTACATGTATATACATTTTAACTGAGTCATTAAGTCATCGTTAGTCGTTACATGTAAGTGTTGTTTTGAAACCTTTAAGTTAACGATCTCAATTAATGTTGTTAACCCATTGTTTATTATATCTAATGAGATGTTAAATTATTATATTATCATGATATTATGATATATTAATATATCTTAATATGATATATATACATTTAAATATCGTTACAACGATAATCGTTACATATATGTCTCGTTTCGAAATCCTTAAGTTAGTAGTCTTGTTTATATGTATATAACTCATTGTTAATATACTTATGGAGATACTTACTTATCACAATCTCATGTTAACCATATGTATATCCATATATATATATCGTCATGTTGTTTTTACAAGTTTTAACGTTCGTGAATCGCCGGTCAACTTGGTTGGTCAATTGTCTATATGAAACATATTTCAATTAATCAAGTCTTAACAAGTTTGATTGCTTAACATGTTGGAAACATTTAATCATGTAAATATCAATCTCAATTAATATATATAAACATGGAAAAGTTCGGGTCACTACATGAACAATGCATGGTTGACCTCGGATTCACGAACCTATATCATTTATATATATATTAACATATATAATGGTAATCGAACAAATTTACATATTATTAGTGATTTAATTGTTATTTTAGTAACTTATGTGTTTCATTAATAACTTAATTAACTCTATTTATTTAATATACTTTAGATAAATAATTAGTATTTTTTATAAACACATCATTGTATTTATGTTATATGTAATATATTTTTCTTATATATATAATATTTATTTAGTAAATTAATAATAATCTTAATAGTGATAATGAAAATAATAATTTTGATAATAAAAATAGCCGTTTTGTTTGTAGTAATAATAATACTATAATAATAATAATATTAATGATAATAATAATGATAATAAAAGTAATGTAAATAGAATTATATGAAAATCATGTTAATGAAAATAATAATAATGATAGTAATAATGATAATAATGATAGTTTTAATAATAATGATAATGATAATGATAATAATAATAATAATTCTAATAATAATAATAATAATAATAATAATAATAATAATAATAATAATAATAATAATAATAATAATAATAATAATAATAATAATAATAAAGGAGTACAACCTTTGAAGAAAGGAGCTTTAAAAATAAAACACCACTGCCCGGACTCGAACCCGCAACCTCTCGCTTAAGCACAAACACCCCTAACCAACTGTTCTGCTATGCTTTTCTGGAATAATAGGGTTTTTAAATTTATTTAACCCATATTTCAGTTTATTCTTCTTCTTCATAAAGATCATCACCTATACATCTAACATCATCATCGATCATTACTAACTTCCATCATCAACTTCATTATATTAATAGAAATAGAAACGTAGTGGTAGTACACAGTATCATCATCATTAATTTACATTTAACATCATTAATATTATTACCTATTAATGACCTCGTTCATTATCACCTTTATCCCTCATCTCGTCACCATCATTATCATTACCCTAACCATCATCATCATCATTATTATCATCAAGTCATCATGCATCATCACTCGTTATATTACCCAACATCAACCATCGTGGTCATCATCATCATTACTATAATAGTTATACCTTAAAATTTATGTTATCGCCCAAAACAGTTAGTCCAACCACTTAATGTCCTAAATCAAATGGCAGCCCATGATAACTCAAATGGAAACCCAATTCGATTTTGAAGTAGCAGCCCACACACATTTTTTTTTATTTATTCAAAAGGCAGCTAGTGGATGTGTGTGTGTCGGCCCTACTGCAACTAAGAACAAAGATATTACACAACACCCATTAACTAGAACAACCAATTAGCATCAACCTTCTATCTAATATCGATGGTGTAAAAACATAAAAATTTTGAGTAATTGTAGTCGTGTAATTTAACATGAGGGATGACGGTTCAAGGGTGGTTTGATGGTGTTTTACGGCTGTTCACAACAGCTGAAGTATCGAGTTAAACAGAAATATAAGTAGCAAAACTGTTACTGTTCAAAAAATACAGAGAAGGAGAGAAAGAGAGGGTGGTTCTAGTGATGGAGAGTGTGTCAATAGATGGTGGAGTGGTGTTTGTGTTTTGATCAAGGTGAGGGTTGTTGGCGTTTGAATATAAACAGAATGATATGGTGGTGGTGGATCACGATCACAACTTGAACTAAACAGTGGTGGTGGTCGTGGTGGTGACGGGTTGTTGGTGGTTATGGGTGGATGAAGGTTATGGTTCAAAGTGATTGTAAAGTGGTGGCGGTTCAAGAACTAAACAAACATAGTCGATGGTGATGAGTGACGGTTGTATTTAAAACAAAAAAAAGATAGTTGGTGGTTTAATCGTTTGATTCAAAGAGTATGTATATATATATATATATATATATATATATATATATATATATATATATATATATATATATATATATATATATATATATATATATATAAGGCATTAGTTAATGCAGGAATTTGATTTTCGGGTTTGAGAGAAAAGTTTCCTCTATTATTATATCATCATTATTGCATTTAGCCATCATATTACCTTTTGTCGTTATACATAATCTATAATATATATAAATTTAATATTATATTATATGTCATCTTAGTCTAAAAGGAAATAGAATTACAGAAATATTAACTTGTAATAGTGAAGCATCGGATACCAATTTCTAAGTGTGGGGTTTGATGTTCATCTCTGTACTTATATATATAATGTATATGTGTTTATATGCATAAATAATTGAGATTTGTGGGGAACGAATCAAAAAGAAGAAACAGTAATAATTGATTATTAGTTTCATTCACGGGTATGATTACCTATTACTCTCTCCTGACACTATACACGGACTGGGTTTCGTACTCCACTGTTAATCAGTGGCGGATAAAAATCCATCGAAAAAATTCCATTTTTAAATTAAATATATTTATTTACAAGTAATCGTATCGTGAGTCGTTAGGAATAGCCTAAGGTCAAATGGATTCATAAAAATAGCTCAAAAATTTTGAGACTTAACATTACAGACTTTGTTTATCGTGTCGAAACCATATAAAGATTAAGTTTAAATTTGGTCAAAAATTTTCGGGTTGTCACAGTACCTACCCGTTAAAGAAATTTCGTCCCGAAATTTGATCGAGGTGGTCATGGTTAACAATAAGAATGTTTTTCTGACGTATATGAGTTGATAAATAAATTTTTATCACCATTGAATAATAAGGATAAAACAATTTGATTTTTCGAAGCGTAAGAATGAAGCTATTACTTAAAGAGTGAATCTAGAAAATAAAGCTCGTCTTAACTTTTGATGTTGTCACGTTTGAATTTCCAGAATTCAAGGGATTATGGAAATCTTCGAAATCTAAATAAGATCTGAGTCTTCAGAATTTAAGGAAATAATGATCTTTTTAATTAAATGTGATCATCTGTCTTGATTGCTACGTCTGATATTTTCATTATAAATTAAACCCGTCCGTTCCATTATTTTCATCACTCCTATACTTTCTTTCTTAGTTCTTACTTCTAAAAGATTGTGAAAATGCTTCATCCAGTTCTAATCCTTGATATTTTCCTAATTATCATTTCTGTCATCTTTCTTTTTAATCTTTCACCAGAAGAATCTGTTTACTTCTACTATTACCTTGGGGTGATACTATTCCTAATTCTACCGTGTCTTTATATTGCTATTCGTATTAATATCCACGGTTTATAACCTCCGTGTTGTTATTGGGCTTTACATTTTTTCTTATATTTTGGAGCTTTTTGCCTTTTTATTTTCTTTCCGACCTCTAGTAAAGCGAGTAATGGTCCAGAATTCGCAAGTATGGAGTTTCGAATGGACTTAATGTTCTAAACAAGAAAGAACTTAATAGCACGATTTGATTTGTCAAAATACCAGAATCACTGAGGATTGAACTATCAAGAATATATTTTCTTGATATGTTCATAAGTTAAGCAGAATGAAAGAGTTATGTAATATGGCACATGATGACAATATAGTCTGTGAATCATCATGTTTCATTAGAACTTCCAGCATGACTTACTGTAATATAATCACGTTGGCCAAGTGTTATTATATTATACTAACTCATCTTCAAATTCTTAACACTTCTCCAGAATTCATTCGTAATTTATACTTAGATTTTACAAAAGTTTCCAATATAATGTAATACAGAAAGCACGAAGAGGTATATAACTTCAGACAAGAATATTTATAAAAATATCTTCAGAAATATCGAGGATATTTATGATGATATTTTTGAATTTCAAAGTTCAAAGGTTGATGAAGAAAAATTTTTCCGCAAATTTTAACATGGTTACGGAGCAAGATATTCGCTGAAGACTTCATTGGATCCAGAATTAGCTGAATTCTTTGAATATAGGGTATGGTTCTTGTATTTGGCTTTGGTCCCCTTCATGGTTTGCTCAACCAGTTTTTGAGTGCCATATTTTCTTATTGAGTGTTTCCAACACTTCATTCTTTATCATCAACTTTTGGTCATTAAGACCATCTATATTTTTGCTGCTTCATCAGCATTCAAAGTTATTATAACGGAATCATTGGTTATCAATCCGAGGTGTTTTCAAGAATTTCGAAGGGTTTGAATAGATATTGTAATCGTCAAGATACAAAGGATGTTTAAGATGGAATCAAGTGGCAAACTTGAAGAATTGTTTAGTTTCATATGTTATAATCAATATTTTAATTCATTTTAATTGTCCAATGTTGGTAGTCCACAATTAGTAGTCCATAGTTAGTAGTTCAATAATTCATATATAGTTTAATATATAATATTCGAATTAATTAATACATATCGTGACCCATTGTATACATGTCTCAGACTCGATCACAATCCATGGTATATATATTATTTTGGAATCAACCTCAACCCTGTATAGCTAACTCGAGCATTACCGCATATAGAGTGTCTATGGTTATTCAAAATAATATATATAGGTGATGTCAATATGATATGTCAAAACATTGTATACGTGTCCCGATTTATCCGACGATATTTAAAGTGCATAAAATAAATAACAGAAATTAAATGACAATAAATAAAATTGCGAGAATTAAAATTGCGATAAATAAATTGCGATAAATAAAATGTAATAAGGAATTAACAGTTAGCTAGGAATAGTTAGCTAGAATTTTGTTAGCGTGGATTCTTAACAAAATTTCTCATAGTTAATTTGTTTGTTTCTAACAAATTTTATTTTGTCTAATGTTTTTCTTAATTATACCACTTGTTGGATTCTGATAGGTCAAATCCAAATATGAAATTGAATTTGAATGAAAATAGTTGTTCTTTGATGAACGGATACGTATATATGTGGATTTGAGCAGTATTGTTAATGACTGCTGAATCTGAATTGAAGAATGTACAATATAACATGTTAATATGAAATCTAAATATTTCTCGGGTATTACCTACCCGTTAAATTATTTTTACCATTAATAGTTTGTACAAAAGAATTTTTAATTACAGTCTTTATGAAAATATACCTACATATATATTTTCTTCAGATGTAATTATGGATTTAATGAGTTAATATAATATTAATCTCATCTGGTTTTCGGTTAGGACTAGAATAAGTAATCTCTAAAACTTTAGATATTACATAATCGCCGCAGAATATTTCTTCAATGAAGTTATGAATCAATACTTCATCGTTGAGTGTTGTTGGTACTCCTTGGTATCTATGGTGCGTATGATGTTGATGCTCGTGGTACAGATTGTGATGTTGTGGCATGCGATGCGGATGTTGTTGGTTTTGCTGGTGCTGTTGCTGATGCTTGTAATCTTTGCACCATATTCTCCAAAGCCATTACTCGAGCACGAAGCTCGTTGACTTCTTCTATTACTCCGGGATGATTGGCGGTTTGAACAAGAGGATGAATAAGGTTTAGAATTGTGGATATTATGTAATCGTTGCAAGCTATTCTGGAAATGAGGGTGAAAATGGTGTTCTGAACTGGTTCGCCGGTAAGTGCTTCAGGTTCTTCGTCAAGAGGGCAATTTGGTTGATGGAAGGGATCACCTTCTTCTCGTCTCCATTGGTTAAGTCAACTACGAACCCATCCCCAATTCATCCAGAGTTGATCATGGCTAATTTGTTGATCCATTTCGGTTACACTGCTTTCGGAGCTCGAGTGGAAATCCATATCGGAATAGCTGTCGGAATAGCTATCGAAATCTGAGGAACTTGAACTAGTTGCGAGTTTCATCTTGCACGATCAGATAAAGGATTTATGAAATGATTTTTGGATATAGAATACCTATATATAGTACAGAAGATTTCGTAAATTACGAAGAGAATTAAGAAAACGTGTCAGACTAGGTCTAATGTGATGGGATATGAATTTGTCTGTACACCATCTATACAATAACTGCAATAAGACGTGTCGAGACTGAAAATGATGAGTAGATATTTTTCGACAAGGAATGGTAAGAGAAACTTTTGACATGCAGACAAGGTCCAAGTCCAGATTCATTAATGTATCCTAATAACTACTAGGTCGAAGTCCAGGCTCACTAGTGCATCCTAACAACTACCAGTTAGACACACAAATGCAAGACCTGGTTCGCTAAGACCACCGTTCTGATAGCACCTGTAGCGACCCGTCCTAATCCACCTGGACGAAGTCATCAACATTTAGTCCCATTGCGAGGTACTGTTCTAAATATGCTATGAACGACTCCATGTAATATCCTTCAAATGAGCAAATGCACAACGAAAGATTTCTTTCATACCTGAGAATAAACATGCTTTAAAGTGTCAACCAAAAGGTTGGTGAGTTCATAGGTATATCGTAATCAATCATTTCCATAATTTTAATAGACCACAAGATTTCTATTTTCATTTTTCATAAACACCATCTCATATCAGGCATTTCGCACAAACTGCATAGAGATAAAAATCATTCATATGGTGAACACCTGGTAATCGACATTAACAAACTGCGTCTAGAATATCCCCATCATTTCGGGACTCTCATCGAACATGATAAAATCGAAGTACTAAAGCATCCGTAACCCGGATGGGGTTTGTTAGGCCCAATAGATCTATCTTTAGGATTCGCGTCAATTAGGGTTTATGTTCCCTAATTCTTAGATTAGCAGACTAAAAAGGGTGATATTCGATTCGATAATCCAACCATAGAATGTAGTTTCGATTACTTGTGTCTATTTTGTAAAACATTTATAAAAGCAGCACATGTATTCTCAGTCCCAAAAATATATATTGCAAAAGCATTTAAAAAGGGAGCAAATGAAACTCACTATAAGATATTTTGTAGTAAAAATATGCATACGACAATACTGAACAATGCAGGATTGACCTCGGATTCACGAACCTATATCATTTACATACATACATATATATATATATATATATATTAACACATATAATGGTAATCGAACAAATTTACATATTATTAGTGATTTAATTGTTATATTAGTAACTTATGTGTTTCATTAATAACTTAATTAACTCTATTTATTTTATATACTTTAGATAAATAATTTGTATTTATTATAAAAACATCATTGTATTTATGTTATATGTAATATATTTTTCTTATATATATAATATTTATTTAGTAAATTAATAATAATAATCTTAATAGTGATAATGAAAATAATAATTTTGATAATAATAATAGCCGTTTTGTTTGTAGTAATAATAATACTATAATAATAATAATATTAATGATAATAATAATGATAATAAAAGTAATGTAAATAAAATTATATGAAAATCATGTTAATGAAAATAATAATAATGATAGTAATAATGATAATAATAATAATAATGATAGTTTTAATAATAATGATAATGATAATAATAATAATAATAATAATAATAATAATAATAATAATAATAATAATAATAATAATAATAATAATAATAATAATAATAATAATAATAATAATAATAATAATAATAATAATAATAAAGGAGTACAACCTTTGAAGAAAGGAGCTTTAAAAATAAAACACCACTGCCCGAACTCAAACCCGCGACCTCTCACTTAAGCACAAACACTCCTAACCAACTGTTCTGCTATGCTTTTCTAGAATAATAGGGTTTTTAAATTTATTTAACCCATATTTCAGTTTATTCTTCTTCTTCATAAAGATCATCACTTATACATCTAACATCATCATCGATCATTACTAACTTCCATCATCAACTTCATTATATTAATAGAAACAGAAACGTAGTGGTAGTACACAGTATCATCATCATTCATTTACATTTAACATCATTAATATTATTACCTGTTAATGACCTCGTTCATTATCACATTTATCCCTCATCTCGTCACCATCATTATCAATACCCTAACCATCATCATTATCATTATTATCATCATTATCATCAAGTCATCATGAATCATCACTCATTATATTACCCGACATCAACCATCTTGGTCATCATCATCATTACTATAATAGTTATACCTTAAAATTTATGTTATGGCCCGAAACAGTTAGTCCAACAACTTAATGTCCTAAATCAAATGGCAGCCCATGATAACTCAAATGGAAGCCCAATTCGATTTTGAAGTAGCAGCCCACACACATTTTTTTTTATTCAAAAGGCAGCTAGTGGATGTATGTGTGTCGGCCCTACTGCAACTAAGAACAAAGATATTACACAGCACCCATTGACTAGAACAACCAATTAGCATCAACCTTCTATCTAATATCGATGGTGTAAAAACATAAAAATTTTGAGTAATTGCAATCGTGTAATTTAACATGAGGGATGACGGTTCAAGGGTGGTTTGATGGTGTTTTACGGCTGTTCACAGCAGCTGAAGTATCGAGTTAAACAGAAAGATAAGTAGCAAAACTGTTACTGTTCGAAAAATACAAACAGAAACAGGAGCTGTAGCAGGTCGGTTAGATCCCGGTTTTTGGGTCTGACCGGAACAGGAAGCCAACAGAAACTATGGTGACGGTTTAGGGTGATTAAAGGTAGTTTCAACGAGTGCCGTAATCGAAAAAAATTGAATAGTAAGCTACAGCAGTAGCTGTAGCAGTTGACGAGCAAAAATAGGAGAGAGAATAATGAGAAGGAGAGAAAGAGAGGGTGGTTCTAATGATGGAGAGTGTGTCGACGGATGGTGGAGTGGTGTTTGTGTTTTGATCAAGGTGAGGGTTGTTGGCGTTTGAATATAAACAGAATGATATGGTGGTGGTGGATCACGATCACAACTTGAACTAAACAGTGGTGGTGGTCGTGGTGGTGATGGGTTGTTGGTGGTTATGGGTGGATGAAGGTGATGGTTCAAAGTGATTGTAAAGTGGTGGCGGTTCAAGAACTAAACAAACATAGTCGATGGTGATGAGTGACGGTTGTATTAAAAACAAAAAAAAGATATTTGGTGGTTTAATCGTTTGATTCAAAGAGTATGTATGTATATATATATATATATATATATATATATATATATATATATATACACACACACACAAGGCAATAGTTAATGCAGGAATTTGATTTTCGGGTTTGAGAGAAAAGTTTCCTCTATTATTATATCATCATTATTGCATTTAGCCATCATATTACCTTTTGTCGTTATACATAATCTATAATATATATAAATTTAATATTATATTATATGTCATCTTAGTCTAAAAGGAAATAGAATTACAGAAATATTAACTTGTAATAGTGAAGCATCGGATGCCAATTTCCAAGTGTGGGGTTTGATGTTCATCTCTGTACTTATATATATAATGTATATGTGTTTATATGCATAAATAATTGAGATTTGTGGGGAACGAATCAAAAAGAAGAAACAGTAATAATTGATTATTAGTTTCATTCACGGGTATGATTACCTATTACTCTCCCCTGACACTATATCACGGTCTGGGTTTCGTACTCCGCTGTTAATCAGTGGCGGATAAAAATCCATCGAAAAAATCCCATTTTTAAATTAAATATATTTATTTACAAGTAATCATATAGTGAGTCGTTAGGAATAGTCAAAGGTCAAATGGATTCATAAAAATAGTTCAAAAATTTTGAGACTTAACATTACAGACTTTGTTTATCGTGTCGAAACCATATATAGATTAAGTTTAAATTTGGTCGAAAATTTTCGGGTTGTCACAAATTTTGTGACGACCCGGAAATTTGCGACCAAATTAAAACTTGATCTTTATATGTTTCTGACACGATAAGCAAAGTCTATAATGTTGAGTCTCGAAAACTTTGAAACTATGTTTATGTATTCAATTACCCTTCGACCATTACCGACGATTCACGAACAATTAGTTACGAATATATATATATATATATATATATATATATATATATATATATATATATATATATATATATATATATATATATATATATATATATATATATATATATATATATACTTATATATATACACACACTTATTTATATATATATATATATATATATATATATATATATATATAAACAAAAGTATATATAATAGCTTGAAATAATAAAATACAATTTAATCAATTGAAATTAAAATTGTAAAGTAATGAAAAGAATAATTAAGTTGCTATGAATATATATATTTATGAAATCTATATATAAGTAATGGTATATATATAGTAATATATATATAATTTATAAATACTCAATATTTGATAAAAGATATTATGTAATATATATATATATATATATATATATATATATATATATATATATATATATATATATATATATATATATATATATATGTATGTATATATATTACATACTTATTAAATATTACATCAAATTAATTACAAGTTTAAAATATAATTGTTTTACTAATGTTATTATTACTTCCATTATTATTATTAACATTAATATCACTACTTGTTAAATTATTATTTTCAATATATATTATATAGACATGAAAGTTAATACATGTAAGGTGTTATAATTACTAATATTATTATTTTCAATATTAATATCATTATTACTATAATTAGTAGTAAAAATTATAATTTTAGTTATTACTACGATTAGTATTATTATTTTAGTTATTATTATCATTATCATTAGAAATCTTTATTATTATTATAGTTATCATTATTATTATAAATAATACAAATTATTATTATGAATAATATTATATTTATCATTTTTATAGTTAAAAACAATATTATTATTATTATTATTTTTATTATTATTATTATTATTATTATTATTTTTATTTTTATTATTATTAATATAATTATAATTATTAATTATTAATAATAATAATAGGATAAGATCATACATACGGTATATATATAAAAAAATACTAATATATGTACGTATATATAGATATGCATAAAACAGTTATATATTTTATATATAAATAAATATACTAATGTATATATAAAGCAGTATTTTCATTTTAATAATAATTAATAAGATAATTACATGTATATATATATAAAAGAATCCAAATCCATTTTGCATCACAATCAACCTTTTACAACTGTTTTATTAAATGCCTTTGAAATCTATATTTTTGGACTGGGAATACATGAGATGCTTTTATAAATGTTTGACGAGATAGACACAAGCAAAACATTCCTCGAATGAATTATTATATCGACAGAAGTTCTGTTGATTATTATTGAATTAGTTGAACGTTATTATTGCCACTAATTGATGTGAATATTCCCCCTTGATTATTATAGCTTGGTAACCTAAGAATTAGGAAACGGGTATGGCCCCTAATTCACACGAATCCTAAAGGTAGCTACCTGGTTTAACACCCCCACCCAGAATGTTCACTAGAAGGAAGTGCTAGTGGGCGTGGTGTTTAGTACTTCAAGGTTTATATATTATTACAGACTGAAAGTTCTGTTTATTTTGGAGATATTTATGATGCGCATTAAATGTTAAGGTCGGTTACCAAGCAACGAAAGCAAGCAAAGAAAAGCGAATGTTATGTATCAAGAGAATGATTTTATACACAGGTTATGTGTATGATATTTTGTACACGAGATATGTGTACGGTTACAAAGAATTATTGAAAAATAGTTTCGTACACGAGATATGTGCACTGCATTTAAAAGAAATTGCATGTACATTACAGGTGGGTAAAGGATTCTAGTCCATTTGTACCATGCACATTTAAATCTTGTGGTCTATCAAAATTATGAATTTTATTGTTTATGATAAACCTATGAACTCACCAACCTTTTGGTTGACACTTAAAAGCATGTTTATTCTCAGGTATGAAAGAAAACTTCTGTTGTGCATTTGCTCATTTTAGAGATATTACTTGGAGTCATTCATGACATATTTCAAAAGACGTTTCATTCGAGTCGTTGAGTTCATCAAGAACATTATTAAGTCATTTATAGTTGGATATATTATGAAATGGTATGCATGCCATCAACTTTCGATTGATAAAAGTTTATCTTTTAAAAATTAATGCAATGTTTGTAAAATGTATCATTTAGAGGTCAAATACCTCGTAATGAAATCAATTATTATGTAACGTTTATAATCGATATGAATGGAGCATTTCAGTTGGTATCAGAGTGGTGGTCGTAGCGAACCATGTCTTGCATTCGTGTGTCTAACTAGTAGTTGTTAGGATGCATTAATGAGTCTGGACTTCGGCCTAGTAGTTGTTAGGATACATTAATAAGTCTGGACTTGAACCTGGTCTGCATGTCAAAAGTTTTGCTTACCGTTCTTTTTCGAAAAATATCTACCTATCATTTTCAGTCTTGACACGTCTTATTGAAATTATTGCATAGATGATGTGCAGACAAATTCATATCCCATCACATTAGACCTTGTCTGACACGTTTTCTTAATTCCCTCCATAATCTACAGGATCTTCTATACTATATATAAGTATTCTATGTAATTAGAATTGAAGGTATTTTGTATGCCCGAGAGACATATTAAATCAATGTGGCTAATATGTTATGATCCAAGTCGGGTCATACCCAATAACAAACTTACCGACACCTTAAACATATTTAATATTGACGATTGGCTCGTTAAATAAATACGCGACACTTGAACTTTAGAAAATCGGTTTTCTAAAATATAATCACTTGAGATAAATTATTTGGATAATTTATATACATTATGAATTTAATTATTTATAGGTTTAAATAATTATATTGTGTTATATTTTGTAAATGGTTTATAAAATATGCAAGTAACTTACAAAATACTTGGCATTTTGTAACAAGCTTTTATAAAACAAATATACAAGTTTTATAAAATAAAACTAAACCCACCCCACATGGTGGACGTTTTTGGGGAGTCTCCAAGGTCCTCCCATGCTTGTTTCCTTGTTACTTGTGTTGGCACAAGTTCATATATGCATGGGTCATTCAAATACCAAAGTATTCTTTGACTAAAGCCTTGAAAACAAGTGAAAAACACTCTCTTCTTCTTCATACAGCATTCTGGCCGAATTTTTTTGGTAAAAAGGAGTGTGCTTGAGTTTGTTTGAAAGCTTATCTTCAAGTGTCAACAAATCCTAACTATAGTATTAGGTGTTGGGCAAAGTTTGGGGTATTATCTCTTGAGGTTTCATGCTTTTGAAGCTTGCATTCTCATCATCTTTCTAGTTGCTGTTGTCCAGTTTTTCAAGTGCAAATAAAAGGGTTTTGATCTTAGTTATTAGTTAGTTAAGTGTCTAAATCTTAACTAACTTAAAGGGTGGTGTTGGTGTATCAAAGGATTGGGTTTTACACACTTGTTCATCATCTTCATCATCACTTATTAACCTCCTAACTTGGAGAAGGTATAACCTCTAAACTACTTTTCTTTACTAGCACTCTTATATTTGTAAGTATATTTCTAGACTTGATCTATTTTGGAATTCATGTTTAAAAGGTTAAACTCATATTGATTTGTTTATGTAAAATTGCTTCCGCTTCACTTTTAAAATCGGGTTTTGACATGCATGTTAATATAACTTGTTAATATGATGAATTCCATCAATGGTATCTAGAGCCGAGGTCATAGAAATATGCTTCTTGTATTTGGCTTTAAAACCCATTTAGATTACATTCTAGTAACATGCATGAAATTAGAATGTAAAAAAATTTTGGGTTTTGGGTGGGGTGTTAATTTGGCCGAAATTTTGGGGCTTCCAAAAGGGTTTGGAGCTTCAAATTCGGTCATGTTTTGTTGTTTGTTGTTGATCACAATCAAGCCTAGACCTTATGTTTGGATGTGTGAATGTTTGGTTGCATTTCAATTGGTTGTAATATTCATTCATTTGGTTTGTAATATTGTAATAATTTTTTTTTTGTAATTTGGTGATGTAATTTATTTTATCTTGGTATGTAAAATAGATTAGGATGTAATTTCTTTTTCCTAGAAAAATGTATTAGGTTGTATATTTTTTGTAAAAGAAATGAAGATTCAAGATGATGAAGAAAATCACAAGATGGAGCATATGGATGCAAGAGTTAGTGGGAGATTTTAAAATCTCTTACTTTGTGATTTAACCCTTTACCGGTGACACTTGTTTTCGGCTAAACAAGTGTCCACCACTTTGGCTTGATTGTGAACATTGTTGTTATGCATGCTTGTATGATTATTGTGTTTGTATGTTTGGTTGATACAAGAAAATCACATGTTAACAACTTGCAAAACGACATTATAATTGGTTATATTTAAAAACAACAAAAGGACACTAATAAATGGTTATTAAGAACAAGATGACAATGTATATAAAATGGTTTATATCAAGTAATTGGTTTTATTACTAAGACATGAAAATAGGTTTTTCATAATGTACTATACACCAAATGCATGTTGGTGTATGGCAATATGTTTTCTTAAACTAGAATAAAGAAAGCCGAAAATCCCTTTAAAACTAAAACAAGGTAAACAAGTTTAACGCCATCCTTTTGTGGGACACTTAAACATAGTAGGGATCTCATAATGGGATAAAGGTCACCTAACCGTTATGAGCTAACTAATATGGTTAAGGTAAAATTCGCATGCTTGTGGGATAAAGGTCACCTAACCACTTGTATGTTAATTTTACATGTTTACACAAGTAGGACGACTTGATTTGGGAATCATGAACTTAGGGTCACCGAAGCATGAGGAACAAATAGGCGTTGATGGGATAAATATGACATGCAAAAAGATTGCATGATCCCATAATTTAGAAGTTGCAAAAGGATTGCAATTGTCATATAAATGACTACCTAGCTAAATCAAATAACGGGATAAAGGTCACCTAACCGAAATTTGATTTACCGTTGGATTCTAATATTTAATAAGTCAATTAAAATTTAAAAGGGTATTGTTTATTAAATTTAAAATCGATACTTAAATGAACTTTGTTAAATTTTGTAGATGGCCGCCAATAACAACAACATGCAAAACGCACCTATTAACTTGAACAACCTATCGTTAAGGTCTCTCCTCGAGAAAGACAAACTCAACCATATGAACTTTATGGATTGGTTCCGCAATCTTAGGATTGTCCTTAAACTTGAGGATAAGGCGTATGTGTTGGAAGACCCCATTCCCGATCAACCCGACGAGGATGATACGGAAGGCATGGCTTATTGTGATAAGTATTGCGCCGATTCGGTGCAAGTCGCTTGCCTAATGCTTGGGACTATGATACCCGAACTCCGAAAGGATTTCGAGCATCATACTGCATACGACATGATCACGCAATTGAAGGAGATGTTCCTTCAACAAGCACGTGTCGAGCGCTTCGAGACCGTTCGAGCGCTTCATGCATGTCGTATGGACGACTCCCAATCCGTTTCATCTTATGTCCTTAAGATGAAAAGCCTCATTGATCGCGCAAACCGTCTTAATCTCAACATATCTAATGAGCTAGCCACGGATCTTATCCTAAACTCCTTGTCAAAGAGGTTTGACCAATTTGTAATTAATTACAATATGAATGGGATGGATAAGACCATTGGCGAACTTCATGGCATGCTTAGGACGGCGGAAACTAGCATGGGTAAGAGGGCTTCACCCGTGCTAATGATCAATGATGGTGGGTCCAAAGGTAACAATACCTCTAAGCCAAAGGTGGCTAAGAGGAAAGGACCCGCCCATCAAGGCAAGGGAAAGGGGAGGATGGTTACCCCAACCAAAAACAAGAACAAGAAGCAAAAGGTTGCCGGACAAGCAAACCCCAAGGAAGACCCGTGCTTCGGTTGCGGTGAAGTGGGTCACTGGAAACGCAATTGCCCGGTCTACCTTAAGGAGTTGAAGGAAAAGAGGGGTGCGGGGCAATCCTCAGGTAACATATATATGGTATATATAGAGCTTAGTATTACTTCTTCTAATACATGGGTATTAGACACTGGATGTGGAACTCACATTTGCAATTCTTTGCAGGGGTTCAAAAGAAGTAGCAAGCAAACGGGAACATCAAGTCTCTTTATGGGTAATGGAGCCAAAGTGCAAGTGAAGGCTCAAGGAGACTTTGTATTAAAGCTTCCAAGTGGTTTGGAACTTATTTTGAACAATGTTTTGTATGCACCGGATTTATGTCGAAACATTATTTCAGTTTCCCGTTTAAAACAATGTGGTTTTTATCTTAATTTTGTTAATAATGATATCCATGTTTATTTAGATAATGTATTCTATTTTAAGGCTTTGCCTTCAAATGGAATTTATGAATTGGTTCATGATGATACATCATCTAGTAGCTCAATATACCATACTAGCACCAAGAAACTCAAAAGGGATTTGAGTGATTCCTACTTATGGCATTGTCACCTTGGTCACATAAACAAGAACCGAATGCATACACTTCAAAAGAATGGACTCTTGAAATCAAATGAGATGGACTCGTTTGATGTGTGTGAATCTTGTTTACAAGGCAAAATGACTAAAGCACCTTTCAAAGGGACCTATGAAAGGGCTAAGGACATATTGGGATTAATACATTCGGATGTATGTGGACCCTTTAAGCCCATAGCTAGGAATGGTGAAAGATACTTCGTTACTTTCATTGATGACTTCAGTCGTTTTGGATATGTCTACTTGTTAAGACATAAGGACGAAACTTTTGAAGCATTCAAAGAATATCAAAGCGAAGTACAAAATCAACTCAATAAGACAATCAAGGTACTTCATACCGATAGAGGAGGTGAATACCTAAGCGATGCTTTCCAAGATCATCTTAGGAGTTGTGGGATTATCTCACAACTTACTCCACCAGGAACACCCCAACTTAATGGAGTTTCCGAAAGGAGGAACCGAACCCTAATGGATATGGTTTGATCTATGATGGCAAGAAGCTCGTTACCTCTATCGTTTTGGGGTTATTGTCTATGCTCCGCGGCTCGTATTTTAAATATGGCCCCAACCAAGAAAGTGGAACGAACTCCTCATGAGATGTGGTTTGGAAAACCTCCGTCTCTATCATACTTAAAGGTATGGGGATGTGAAGCTTATCCTAAGTGTTACGTCCCTAATAAGTTGAATGCTCGATCCACGAAGTGTATCTTCATAGGATATCCCAAGGATGATATGGGATACTATTTCTATGATCAAACCGAGCAAAATGTATTTGTTGCTCGAAAGGCTGAATTCCTTGAAACTAAGTTCCTAATGGAAGGAAATAGTGAGACGAAGATAGATCTTGAAGAGGTTCAAGATCAAGTAGATGATACACAATTGGCTGACACTAGCACTCAACATGAAAATGTTGAGAGTGATCAGATGAATGATCAAAATACACAAGACGTTCGCAGATCTGGTAGGATTAGCAATCCTCCTGAGAGATATGGGTTTCTCATGGATGGTTGCTATGTGGTTGATTTGGATGAACTAATAAACTACCAAGATGCTTTATCAAGGATTGATAAAGATAAATGGCAAGAAGCCATGAACGCTGAGATGCAATTCATGTATGACAACCAAGTTTGGGAACTTGTTGCGCAACCTCCTGGCTCTAGGCTAGTTGATTGTAAATGGTTGTTCAAAATGAAAACCGACATACGTGGAAACTTGGATACATATAAAGCTAGACTTGTAGCAAAAGGTTTCACTCAAACTCAAGGGGTTGACTATGATGAAACTTTTTCGCCTGTGGCGATGCTAAAGTCTATTAGGATATTACTTGCCATTGCTGCTCATTATGATTATGAAATATGGCAGATGGATGTCAAGACCGCCTTCCTAAATGGACATCTTGAGGAAGATGTCTATATGGTTCAGCCTGAGGGTTTTGTTGATCCAAAATATCCTAAAAAGGTATGCAAGTTAAAGAAGTCAATCTATGGATTGAAACAAGCATCTAGAATGTGGAATCATCGTTTTAATGAGGAGGCCAAGAAATTTGGCTTCATTAAAAATGGTGATGAAGCTTGTGTATACAAGAAAGCTAGTGGGAGCACTATCATGTTCCTTGTACTATATGTGGATGATATATTGTTATTTGGAAATGATATTCCGGCAATGCAAGGTGTTAAAACTTGGTTAAGCAAATGCTTCTCCATTAAGGATCTTGGAGAAGCACAATACGTTTTGGGGATTGGGATCTACAGGGATAGATCCAAGAAACTGATAGGTTTAAATCAAAGTGCATACATTGAAAAGATCTTGAAAAGGTTCAAGATGTAGAACTCTAAGAAAGGTTTGGTACCTATTCAAAAGGGAACACTTCTCAGTTCATCTCAGTGCCCCACCACGAAAGATGAACAGGAGAGAATGAAGAAAGTCCCATATGTTTCTGCCATTGGGTCAATCATGTATGCAATGATATGCACTAGACCGGATGTGTCATGCACTCTTAGCCTGACAAGTAGATACCAGAATAACCCAGGAAACAGTCATTGGATTGCTTTTAAAAGTATATTGAAATACCTTAGGAGGACTAAGGATATGTTTCTGATATATGGGTCTGGTGAGGAGGAACTCGCTGTAAAAGGTTACGTGGACGCGAGTTTCCAAACTGATCGTGATAATTCTCGATCACAATCCGGTTATGTCTTCACATTAAATGGAGGTGCGGTCTCTTGGAAGAGTTCAAAACAGGATGTTGTTGCTCTATCCACTACAGAGTCAGAGTACATCGCCGCATCATTGGCAGCTCAGGAAGCTGCATGGATGAAGAAATTCATCGACGACTTAGGAGTAGTCCCTTCCATTCAGGACCCTCTTGAGATCTTTTGTGACAACGAGGGTGCGATTGCTCAAATCAAGGAACCTCGTGCTCATCAAAAGACCCGTCACATTGAGCGGAGATTCAACTACATAAGGGATGAAGTTGAAAAGGGAAAGATATGTATTCGCAAAGTTCACACAGATCTTAATATAGCGGATCCTCTCACGAAGCTCTTACATGGACCAAAACATGCAGGACATGTTTGTGCATTAGGGCTTCGATATTCTAGTGATTGGTCATGATCTGTTTTAAGTATTGTAACAGAACGAAATTATTCAAACTCATTAATATAATTCCGATTTTAATTTATTTTGAGTCATGTTCCTATTTTACATATTTTATCCATGAATAAGTAATTATTCTAAATTCCGTAGTCGATCACATTCGTGGGAACAAGTGTGAGGTTTAGACTATTATGAACTTGGATTGGTATACATTCACGGGCTGAATGTGGGGCAAGGTTGCAACCAAGGTTCATAGATATTTGTAGGATACAAATATTGGAAGACCCGCTCTCAAGACTTACTTAATGGAGCCTTCGTGGTTGATCACATGTAATCTTGAGTAAAGGCGAATATCATTGTATCCTCTGACCTGAGATACATATTGGGTTCAGATATTTACCAAGTATTGTGCCTTGATTCATTCCTTCGCTATTATGAAATATGGTAGTTCATAAGGAAGAGCTCAGGTATAATGCAAGGTATATATTTAGGACGTATGTAGTCAAGATGGAATTTGTCCCTCTTATTCGTTGAGAGTCAGATGTCTAAGGCCTGATAAAGTTAAATCTAGAAGAGAGTGATCACTCTGTGTCTCTTGGATTTAACATGACATCTAGGATAAAAGGAAATAATGAAAGATTCACCTATTCATATTCGAGATGGGAACTCGAAAGGGATGATGTTATTGAATGGCACAAAGTCATAACATATTGGGGGTGATGGACGGTCGTTAGGTGGTATCCATCACTTGCATTAATTTCTTATGTTTCTCGTGCAAGTGGGAGATTGAAGGTATTTCGTATGCCCGAGAGACATATTAAATCAATGTGGCTAATATGTTATGATCCAAGTCGGGTCATACCCAATAACAAACTTACCGACACCTTAAACATATTTGTAACATCCCGCCTTTTTCCGTTCACTTTTCCGTTTAACTATTTAAGTTCCGTTATATGTTTATAACACATCCCGTTAAAATGCGCTGAATTATCTCGTTTAGGCAATTCCCGCACCCGGTTTAAAGTTGAGGGACCAAACTTGCCAAAGGTTCAAACCTTTGACTAGGTCAAAGGGTCAAACCCTTTCCACCCTTTCATTATCACCTCCTCCATTTTATTACTTCCTCCATTTTCTCTCTAACTCCAAACACAAAGATTCATCATCCATTTATGATCTAGCGGGTATTTTACGAAACAAATTACATATTTGAGCTCCTTACAACTTCCTCTTCGTTTTGGTACCAACTTCATCTCATTTGGGTAACATTTCTAAAACACTAGATTTCTTTAAATTCGTGTTCTTGACTTATAAAGTTGTTAATTAGCGTCTATGGCTCATTGTGATGTCGTGTATGTAATTTGTATGCTCGATTCGTTGTTTTTGGTGTAACTAGTTCAATATGAAAATTACTTGCTAAATCCTTGATTTTGGATGATCAAATATTGTTAGATTGTTAAAGTGCATGTTTTAATTGTGTTTCTAGTGTTACTAGCTTCATTATGATGTATAGTTAGATTAATGAAACCTCCTAAACTTGATTATGAAATTTGGTGAATTTAGGTTAAGGTTTCATGAACTTAAAATGGACTTTTAATGATTTGAATGACATGGAATGTTAGTTGTAAGTGTTAGGTTGTGTTGTATGCTTAATTACCTTCGAAACGGCATATTGTTCATGTAAATTGGTTACCGAATCATTAAATGGCATTTATGACTTGTATGCATTGAATGAGGAACATTGATGGCGGTTTTTGGTAGTTGTAAGTGGAATTTTGATTAATGAAAAGTGCTTAGTTATGTTCCTTGTCAAATTACCTTTCCGATGATATGAGATACATATCTTGATTGTTTGCGGGTCATGAAATGTGTTGGTTTGTGTTTTGGTTCGTGCACTTAGGAAATACAGCAAACAGGGCCTGGAAACCGATCAGGACGCCGTCCAGATACTGGGGACGCCGTCCCAACCTTAAAACCGGGACGCCGTCTAGCTTCTCGGGACGCCGTCCCAACCTTAAAACCGGGACGCCGTCTAGCTTCTCAGGACGCCGTCCCGTTTGCCTAAAACTGGCTGTTTGTTTGACCTTTTGACGAAAAATGTTTGGCATGTTCTAGACCTCCAATTTACATGTAACTTGTTTTAAAATGCTTATATATGAATAACTAGCATAGAAAATTTGTCCGAGACCCGACCAGACCATGTTGACTTTTCCGTTGACTTTGACCCGACCAAGTTTGACTTTTTGTCAAACTTAACCAAATACTTATACAACCTTTCTAACATGATTATTTACTTGTATCTTGCATGAAACTTGACTAGTTGATCCACATGCTAATATAATCGAGTCGTAACGAGCCATAGGACTAATTGAACATCTTTACCCTTCGTGACTATCGTTATTGATACAACCTATTTGTTTAGGTCAAGACTAGCATTGTTCTTTGCACACGTTACTTGTCGAAGTACTTTTTGGTTCGTGCATACAAGGTGAGATCATAGTCCCACTTTTACTTTTTTAAACTTACTTTTGGGATGAGAAAACATAAACGATTCTTTTGAACTAAGTGAACACAAGAACGGGAAAACAAACATTCTACATACGAGTTTAGAACGAAAATCCTCAATCCGATTATCATTAGTTACATCAGATGGTGTAAGCGAGAACTTATGTTATATGGCCATATGGGTTGACAACCCTCATCTTTGACGGTTCGCTACCGTTTACGGATGAAATATATTTTCGGGAAACAGTGTTGTTCTAGCACTAATTTATGGGGTATTCAACGGACGGAATGTTAAGCTTTGATAATTGGGTGCTCGTGAATATTAACTTTTAGAATGTACTATGACTTTATCAATATTGCAACTCTTGTGGTTCAGCTTGCTTTTACTCATTTACTTATTTAAACCTATGATTTCCCCAACGTTTTCGTTGACAGATTTCTATGTTTTTCTCAGGTCCTTGAACTTAGGTGATACATGCTTCCGCACATACTTTTTGATACTTGCATTGGATGTCGAGTATACTTGCATACGTGGAGCGTCTTTTTTGGCTATTTTAAACTATGTCGCACGTGTTTCATATGAACAATAACTTTTGTTATGTACTTGTCTTGGGAATTACTTTTGTAAACATTGAAACATCCTTTATGAAATGTATGCGACATATTTTCGGTCAAACTTTGTTATAAATACTTATAACCATGTAATGGGACCATACGTAGACGACGCCGTCACTTGACGATTTGTCGGGGTCGCTACAATATTTAATATTGACGATTGGCTCGTTAAATAAATACGCGACACTTGAACTTTAGAAAATCGGTTTTCTAAAATATAATCACTTGAGATAAATTATTTGGATAATTTATATACATTATGAATTTAATTATTTATAGGTTTAAATAATTATATTGTGTTATATTTTGTAAATGGTTTATAAAATATGCAAGTAACTTACAAAATACTTGGCATTTTGTAACAAGCTTTTATAAAACAAATATACAAGTTTTATAAAATAAAACTAAACCCACCCCACATGGTGGACGTTTTTGGGGAGTCTCCAAGGTCCTCCCATGCTTGTTTCCTTGTTACTTGTGTTGGCACAAGTTCAAATATGCATGAGTCATTCAAATACCAAAGTATTCTTTGACTAAAGCCTTGAAAACAAGTGAAAAACACTCTCTTCTTCTTCATACAGCATTCTGGCCGAATTTTTTTGGTAAAAAGGAGTGTGCTTGAGTTTGTTTGAAAGCTTATCTTCAAGTGTCAACAAATCCTAACTATAGTATTAGGTGTTGGGCAAAGTTTGGGGTATTATCTCTTGAGGTTTCATGCTTTTGAAGCTTGCATTCTCATCATCTTTCTAGTTGCTGCTGTCCAGTTTTTCAAGTGCAAATAAAAGGGTTTTGAGCTTGGTTATTAGTTAGTTAAGTGTCTAAATCTTAACTAACTTAAAGGGTGGTGTTGGTGTATCAAAGGATTGGGTTTTACACACTTGTTCATCATCTTCATCATCACTTATTAACCTCCTAACTTGGAGAAGGTATAACCTCTAAACTACTTTTCTTTACTAGCACTCTTATATTTGTAAGTATATTTCTAGACTTGATCTATTTTGGAATTCATGTTTAAAAGGTTAAACTCATATTGATTTGTTTATGTAAAATTGCTTCCGCTTCACTTTTAAAATCGGGTTTTGACATGCATGTTAATATAACTTGTTAATATGATGAATTCCATCAAGAATATCATCTGACATCTGAATATTATTACATATCGAAAACCCTTTATCTAAACATACAAAATGGAACTCACAACTAGTTCAAATCCCTCAGATTCTGACAGCTATTCTGATATGGATTTCCACTCAAACTTCAAAAACAGTGTAACCGGAATGGACCAACCAATTAGCCATCATCAATTCTGGATGAATTGGGGATGGGTTCGTAACCTACTTAATCATTGGAGACAAGAAGAAGGTGATCCCTTCCATACATCACATTCCCCTCTTGGCGAAGAACCTGAAGCACTTACCGGTGAACCTGTTCGTAATACCATTTTCTCTCTCATTTCCAGAGTATCTCATCATGATTATATACTATCTCAAATTCTAAATCTTTTTCATCCGCTCGTCCGAACCGAAAATCATTCCAGTGTAATAGAAGAAGTCAACGAGCTTCGCGCCCGGGTAGTGACTTTGGAGAATATGGTGCAAAGGTTACAAGCACCAGCAGCATCACTGGCATCAACAGTACCACCATCAGCAACATCCGCATCCCACACCTCAACATCAAAATTTGTACCTCGAGCATCAACGTCATACGCACCATAGATACCAAGGAGTACCAATGAAATGTTCCATTCATATCGATTTATAAACGTTCCATATTAATTGATTTCGTTGCGAGGTTTTAACCTCTATATGAGACGTTTTTTCAAAGACTGCATTCGATTTTAAAACAAACCATAACCTTTATTTTATCAATAAAGGTTTAAAAATATTACGACGATTATCAAATAATGATAATCTAAAATATAGCATTTTCACACAATTATTACATAATGGTTTACAATAATATTACACATCAATTTAAGTCTTCGAATGCAGTTTTTAAACAATATTATACAAGCATGCTGACTCCAACTCTTGTCCATAAATTAGCATGAAACAGCGGAAGCTCTTAATAATCACCTAAGAATAAACATGCTTTAAACGTCAACAAAAATGTTGGTAAGTTATAGGTTTAACCTACATATTTATCAAATCATAATAATAGACCACAAGATTTCATATTTCCATTTCTCATAAACAACATGCAATCTGCATAAAAATCATTCATATGATGAACACCTGGTAAACGACCTTAACAGGATGCATATAGAATATCCCCATCATTCCGGGACTCTCATCGGACATGATAAATCGAAGCACTAAAGCATCCGTAACTGGGATGAGGCTTGTTGGGCCAAATAGATCTATCTTTAGGATTCACGTCAATTGGTGGCAATTATAATAAACACCAATTCTTAGGCTACCAAGCTAAAAAGGGGCATATTCGGTTCGATAATTCAACATAGAATATAATTTTGATCACTTGTGTCTATTTTGTAAAACATTTATAAAACTGTATGTATTATCATCCCAAAAAATATAGATTTTAAAAGTGAGACTATAACTCACTTTCACAGATTTTTACTTCTTCGAGAAGTAAGACTTGGCCACTGGTCGATTCACGAACCTATAACAAATATGTACATATATATCAAAGTATGTTCAAAATATATTTACAACATTTTTAATACATTTTACTTTTTTAAGTTTATTAAGTCAGTTGTCCTCGTTAGTAACCTACAACTAGTTGTCCACAGTTAGATGTACAGAAATAAATCGATATATATTATCTTGAATCAATCCACGACCCAGTATATACACGTCTTAGGCTAGATCACAACTCAAATTATATATATTTTTGGAATCAACCTCAACTCTGTATAGCTAACTCCAACATTACTGCATATAGAGTGTCTATGGTTGTTCCAAATAATATATATACATGGGTCGATATGATATGTCAAAACATTTGTATACGTGTCTATGGTATCCCAAGATTACATAATATATTAGAATACATGTACAATACAATATGAGTTAGCTAGGATATGATTAATATAGATTTGTTACCAATTTTCACTTAGTTACAACAAACAAAAATATCCAATCTTGTTTTACCCATAACTTCTTCGTTTTAAATCCGTTTTGAGTGATTCAAGTTGCTATGGTTTCATATTGAACTTAAGTTTATGAATATAAACAGAAAAAGTATAAGTTTATAGTCAAAAATACAGGATACAAGTCATTTTTGTAAAGGTAGTCATTTCAGTCGAAAGAACGACGTCTAGATGACCATTTTGGAAAACATACTTCCACTTTGAGTTTAACCATGATTTTTGGATATAGTTTCATGTTCATAATAAAAATCATTTTCCCAAAAGAACAACTTTTAAATCAAAGTTTATCATAGTTTTTAATTAACTAACCCAAAACAGCCCGCGGTGTTACTACGACGGCGTATATCCGGTTTTACAGTGTTTTCCGTGTTTTCAGGTTTTAAATCATTAAGTTAGCATATCATATAGATATAGAATATGTGTTTAGGTGATTTTAAAAGTCAAGTTAGAAGTATTAACTTTTGTTTGCGAACAAATTTAGAATTAACTAAACTATGTTCTAGTGATTACAAGTTTAAACCTTCGAATAAGGTAGCTTTATATATATATGAATCGAATGATGTTATGAATATCATTACTACCTAAAGTTTAGTAGGTAAACCTACTGGAAATGATGAAAAAATAACTTGAGCTTCAAAGGATCTTTGATGGCTTGGAAGTTCTTGAAATAGAATCATGACACAAAAACAAGTTCAAGTATGATTATTACTCGAATTAAGATAGTTATAGTTATAGAAATTGAATCAAAGCTTGAATATGAATATTAACTTGATTTAGAAAGATAACCTAATGTAAATAACAAAGGTTTCTTGATCTTAGATGATTGCTTGGAATGGATTAGGAAACTTGGAAGTAAACTTGTAAACTTGGAAGTGTTCTTGATGTGTTCTTGAGTAATTGTTTTTATGATGATTATAGGTAATAACCAAAGCTTGTATTTGATATTTTTTGCTAGAAAAATAGTAACTTAAATGTTCATGGAAGAGTGTGTGTGTTTTGAGAGAGAATTGGGAAGAAAATTGGAAGTGAAATGGAGTAAGTGGTGAGTGGTGAAGGTGAGTGGGGTTAAAAGGAATTCTTGTTTTTGTTTCCTTGCTTATAAGTCATGCTAGATGTTAAATGATGGTTCCCACATGGTTAGGTGACTCACATGAGCTGCTAAGAGCTGATCATTAGAGTGTATATACCAATAGTAAATACATTTAGAAGCTGTGTATTGTACAAGTACAAATACGAGTGCATACGAATAGAATTGTTGATGAAAATGAATGAGGATGTAATCGTAAGCATTTTTGTTAAGTAGAAGTACTTTGATATGTTTCTTGAAGTCTTTAAAAAGTGTACTAATACATCTAAATACACTACATGTATATACATTTTAACTGAGTCGTTAAGTCATCGTTAGTCGTTACATGTAAGTGTTGTTTTGAAACCTTTAAGTTAACGATCTCATTTAATGTTGTTAACCCATTGTTTATTATATCTAATGAGATGTTAATTTATTACATTATCAAGATATTATGATGTATCAATATATCTTAATATGATATATATACATTAAAATGTCGTTACAACGATAATCGTTACATATATGCCTCGTTTCAAAATTCTTAAGTTAGTAGTCTTGTTTTACATATGTAATTCATTGTTAACAAACATAATGATATATATAATTATCATTTTATCATGTTAAATATAATGTAACAATATCTTAATATGATACATATGTATTTAGTAAGACGTTGTAATAACGATAATCGTTATATATATCGTTTCGAGTTTCTTAACTTAGTAGTCTCATTTTTATGTATATAACTCATTGATAATATACTTATGGAGATACTTACTTATCATAATCTCATGTTAACTATATGTATATCCATATATATATATCGTCATGTCGTTTTTACAAGTTTTAACGTTCGTGAATCGCCGGTCAACTTGGGTGGTCAATTGTCTACATGAAACTCATTTCAAATAATTAAGTCTTAACAAGTTTGATTACTTAACATATTGGAAACATTTAATCATGCAAATATATTTTTCAATTAATATATAATCATGGAAAAGTTTGGGTCACTACAGTACCTACCCGTTAAATAAATTTCGTCCCGAAATTTTAAGCTGTTGAAGGTGTTGACGCATCTTCTAGAAATAGGTGAGGGTATTTCAGCTTCATCTGATCTTCATGCTCCCAGGTGAATTCGGGTCATCTACTAGCATTCCATCGAACCTTAACAATTGGTATCTTGTTTTGCTTAAGTCTTTTAACCTCACGATCCATTATTTCGACGGGTTCTTCAATGAATTATAGTTTTTCGTTAATTGTAATCTCGTCTAATGGAATGGTGAGATCTTCTTTAGCAAAACATTTCTTCAAATTCGAGACATGAAAAGTATTATGTACCCCGACGAGTTGTTGCGGTAACTCAAGTCGGTAAGCTACTGGTCCGACACGATCTATAATCTTGAATGGTCCAATGTACCTTGGATTTAGTTTCCCCCGTTTACCAAATCAAACAACGCCTTTCCAAGGTGAAACCTTAACCATGACCATCTCTCCAATCTCAAATTCTATATCTTTTCTTTTAATGTCCGCATAGCTCTTTTGTCGACTTTGGGCAGTTTTCAATCGTTGTTGAATTTGGATGATCTTCTCGGTAGTTTCTTGAATTATCTCTGGACCCGTAATCTGTCTATCCCCCACTTCACTCCAACAAATTGGAGACCTGCACTTTCTACCATAAAGTGCTTCAAACGGTGCCATCCCAATACACGAATGGTAACTGTTGTTGTAGGAAAACTCTGCTAACGGTAGGTGTCGATCCCAACTGTTTCTGAAATTGATAACACATGCTCGTAGCATGTCTTCAAGGGTCTGTATCATCCTTTCACTTTGACCATCAGTTTGTAGATGATAAGCAGTACTCATGTCTAGACGAGTCCCCAATGCTTGTTGCAATGTCTGCCAAAATCTTGAAACAAATCTGCCATCCCTATCTGAGATAATAGAGACTGGTATTCCATGTCTGGAGAGAAATTCCTTCAAGTATAATAGCGCCAACTTCTCCATTTTATCATCTTCTCTCATTGGTAGAAAGTGTGCTGATTTGGTGAGACGATCAACTATTACCCAAATAGTATCAAAACCACTTGCAGTCCTTGGCAATTTAGTGATGAAATCCATGGTAATGTTTTCCCATTTCCATTCCGGGATTTCGGGTTGTTGAAGTAGACCTGATGGTTTCTGATGCTCAGCTTTGACCTTAGAACACGTCAAACATTCTCCTACGTATTTAGCAACATCGGCTTTCATACCCGGCCACCAAAAATGTTTCTTGAGATCCGTGTACATCTTCCCCGTTCCATGATGTATTGAGTATCTGGTTTTATGAGATTCTCTAAGTACCATTTCTCTCATATCTCCAAATTTTGGTACCCAAATCCTTTGAACCCTATACCGGTTTTCATCTTTCCGTATATTAAGATGCTTCTCTGATCCTTTGGGTATTTCATCCTTTAAATTTTCTTCTTTTAAAACTCCTTGTTGCGCCTCCTTTATTTAAGTAGTAAGGTTATTGTGAATCATTATATTCATAGCTTTTACTCGAATGGGTTCTCTGTCCTTTCTGTTCAAGGCGTCGGCTACCACATTTGCCTTCTCCGGGTGGTAACGAATCTCGAAATCATAATCATTTAATAACTCAATCCACCTACGATGTCTCATGTTTAGTTGTTTCTGATTAAATATGTGTTGGAGACTTTTGTGATCGGTATATATAATACTTTTGACCCCATATAAGAAGTGCCTCCAAGTCTTTAATGCAAAAACTACCGCGCCTAATTCCAAATCATGCGTCGTATAATTCTGCTCGTGAATCTTCAATTGTCTATACGCATAAGCAATTACCTTCGTTCGTTGCATTAATACACAACCGAGACCTTGCTTTGAGGCGTCACAATATATCACAAAATCATCATTCCCTTCAGGTAATGACAATATAGGTGTCGTAGTTAACTTTTTCTTCAACAATTGAAACGCTTTCTCCTGCTCATCTGTGACGACCCGGAAATTTTTGACCAAATTTAAACTTGATCTTTATATGTTTCCTACACGATAAGCAAAGTCTATAATGTTGAGTCTTGAAAATTTTGTAACTATGTTCATGTATTCAATGACCTTTGACTATTTTCGACGATTCACGAACATTGATGTGTAAATAAATATGTAAATAAATATATACATGTAAATATATAAATATATATGTGTACATATTAAATTGTATTAATCATTTGATTTAAACATATAAAGTGAATTATAAAACAAATAAGATATTATAAAAATAAATATATATATAAATACATATATGAGTTCTGTACACAATTGATAATATATGTACGTTGTAATATATCTAATAGGAATAAATATTAAATATTCAAATATGTAATTATAGGTATTAAATAATTAATAAAAATATAATTATATTAATTTGTTGAAATATAGTTATTATATTACTTTCATTATCAACATTGATATCTGTATTATTAATAGATTAGTTTAATATATATATATATATATATATATATATATATATATATATATATATATATATATATATATATATATATATATATATATATATATATATATATATATGAAATTTGATATGTATAAATTGTTATATCAATATTATTATTATTACTTTCAATTGTTAATATTAATATTTCTATTATTAATATTATTATATGAGTTTTGATTGATACAAGTATTGTCATTAACATTATTATATTCATTACTAATTCTATTATTTTTATTATCAGTTTCATTATTATTAAAATTAATATTAAATAATAACATATATGTAACTAATAGGTTCTTTATATAATATATATATATATATATATATATATATATATATATATATATATATATATATATATATATATAATTATACAAATACAGTTATATAGGTAAATACATAGATATATACAGAATATCGTTATATATATATACATATACATATACATAGATAAATACCAAAATATATATATAAAAGATTACTATATTATATTTAAATTATATATAAAATTGAAATGGATACGTAATCTGTCGCAAATCGTGATCAAGCTATAGGTGATTTTGCTTTCTGTCAATTAAATAGTACAAATCAGTATTGGATTAGTTGAACAAAGTCCAGATTCTGTTATGTCACCACAATATATTTATTTGACATTAAAACCTTTAAATTGTACGAAATCTATCCCAATCCCTTTCACTTTGTCTAAAGTTTCTGTCGATTGAATTATTTGTCGATTACACTTCATAAACCAACAAGAATTAGTTGAAGATCAACATCATCACATATAACTCAATTAAACAAACTTTTTCTTCATCAACCATTGGAACCAACAACCCGGTCACTAGAACTAATCATCAAACTTCATCAACAATCACCATAATCACCATCGATGGTTATGGAAAGCCGGGAATCATCATCATCATCACTTTCTAACCACCATCACCTTATATATATTTTTGTTACCCCATCACCCAACTTATCACCCCCATTATTGAACCACCAATACAACCACAACCCATAATAACTAAATGTTAAGCTGGAACTCTTGTTTAGATGAGAACATGCTGATTTTATGCGCTTGCACATCTATGAGGAATGACAAATGATACAACACACCACCTTAAAACTGTCTACGACTACTACTTTATTCTTGCTTCTGTTTCTTCTTGGCTCGCTGCCAATTTCTGTCTCCTATTACTTATTTCTGTTCAATATTTAGCAACCCAACCAAAGCTTTTTCTGTTACCATTATTGTTCTTGTTGCTGCTGCAGTTAGCCAAGTAATAACACCATCATTAACCTACTTCTTTTTCTGTTTCATGTTCGGAAATTACCACCTTGTATCGTCTACTACTGCTACAGTTTCCTTTTCGGTTTATGTGAAAATAAAGAATGAAGGATGACGGATTTGCTACAACTTGTATGCCATATAACTAGTTGTGGTATTCCACTAAAATAACACTTTTAATCTTTCCTATGATCACAAAGTTATAATGCACAATTTGTTAATTATAAGGGGTAAGTGGTGAATCAATTGAGAATGGGACAGGTTACTAAATTCGTTACATAAATTGGGGGTCAAAAGAATTAAAAAGAAAAAGTAATAAAGAGTGGAGTGGGTGAGTGGAAGCATGTATGTTGTAATCCACTCAAAAAGTAAGGATTTTTTTTTATTGATCGAGACTTCCTTTTAGGTTCCTGGTGGACCGAAGAGTTGATGATGAAAGAGAGCACTATAAACCGCGTGTCTTTCTCTTGTTTGTATCACCTTTTGTTTCCCATTCTGTTGCTGTCAAACGAATAATTGATGATGAATACATTAAAGATTATGACGTGAAACAGAGAAGAAGATGATGCGAGTTAAGATGGCTATTGTGATGATAATGTATAGATGATGAAGGTTACGATCATGATTAGGGTTACGATTATGATGAGGATCGATTTTGAGCAGGGAAGAACTGAAACCTGTCGACTGCTCCCATACGTAACCTCCTAGTCCCAACATAAACCAAACACAAACCGTAAAAGGACTATTAAATTGGGTTGTTTGAACTTTGGGCCTGCTATGAGCTAGAATTACAAAATGGGTCGAAGCCCACTACCCATCTGTTTGCATTAATAACGAACCAGGGAGATTGAATCATTGATTGATTCGTATTCAATAAGATTATACGATGATGGTTATAAGGTTTTTATTCGGTATTAGAACAGAAAGATACTAGGTGGAGTAATGGTTAGGAGTATTGTGTTGGTGAACGAGAGGTCGCGGGTTCGAGCTCGGGCACGGGCATTTGTTTTTAGAAAAGCTTTGAAGGTAGTTTTTATTATTATTATTATTATTATTATTATTATTATTATTATTATTATTATTATTATTATTATTATTATTATTATTATTATTATTATTATTATGAACATTATTAATATTATTATTAAAAATTATTATCATTATTATTATTATCATTATTTTTATTACTAGTATTATCATTATTATTATTTTTACAACAAATAAATATTATGCACATAAAATTTTACTTATAATAATATTACATATAATAAACATATTTTATTTTATATAAACATTCATATACAACTAATGATGTATTTTTTTATAATAATAATTATATATAAATATTAATATAACTATATAAATATTAGTCATTTTTAATGATACATACAAATTAAATATATATAATATATAATTTAAGATATAATAAATTTGTTCGATTACAAATATATGTGTTAATATATATAAATGATATAGGTTCATGAATTCTAAGGCCAACCCTATAATTGTTCAATGTCGCCATATGTATTTTTACTACAAAATACATTAGGTGAGTTTCATTTGATTCCCTTTTACTCTTTACATTTTTGGGACTGAGAATACATGCACTGTTTTTATAACTGTTTCCTAAATGCTTTTGAGATATATTTTTGAACTGCGAATACATGAAATGCTTTTATAAATGTTTGACGAGATAGACACAAGCAAAACATTCCTCGAATGAATTATGTGGACGTGATAATTGCCACGATTGAATTATGTGGACGTGATAATTGCCACAATTGATATGAATATTTTTCCCCTGATTATTTATTGCTTGGTAACCTAAGAATTAGGGAACATCACTAATTTTGAGAATTAGTGCACGCCTAATTGACGCGAATCCTAAAGGTAGCTATCGGGTTTAACACCCCCACCCAGAATGTTCACTAGACGGAAGGGCTAGTGGGCGTGGTGTTTAGTACTTCGAAATTTATATGATTATTATACAGACGAGATGTTCTGTTTTGGGGATATTATTATGCGCATTATATATTAAGGTCGGTTACCAAGCCAAGTTATGAAAGCAATGAAAAGTGAATGATATGTATCGAGAGAATGATTTTATACACAGGTTATGTGTATGTTATTTTTGTGCACGAGATATGTGTACGGTTACTAAGATTTATGAAAAATGATTTCGTACACGAGAAAGGTGTACTGTATTTAAAAGATATCGCATGTACATTACAGGTGGGTATAGGATTCGGGCCCATTTGTACCATGCAGGATTTAAATTTTGTGGTCTATCAAAATGATGAATTTTATTGTTTTATGATAAACCTATGAACTCACCAACCTTTTGGTTGACACTTTAAAGCATGTTTATTCTCAGGTATGAAAGGAACCTTCCGCTGTGCATTTTCTCATTTTTGAGACATTATTTGGAGTCAATCATCGCAATGGAACCAGATGCTGGTGACTTCGTCCAGATGGATTAGGACGGGGTATGATATGTGGGATCAGAGCGGTGGTCTTAGCGAACCAGGTCTGCATTAGTGTGTCTAACTGATAAGTCATTAGGATGCATTAGTGAGTCTGGACTTCGACCGTGTCTGTATGTCAAAAGTTTTGCTTATCATTGAGTGTTGAAAATTATTTGCTTATCATCCTTAAGGTCTAGACACGTCTTACTGCCTCTATTGCATAGACAGTGTATAGATAAATTCATATCTTAGCGTATCTGTTATTGTTACCTTTGCCTGACAGCTTCCGTAGATTCCTCCGTAACTTATGGGATTTTAGTATTATATATGCATATGTAAATTATGTATTGCATGGTACTAATCTACATCCTATTCTATTCCTTATCAAAAATCCTTCATCTGATCGTACGAGATGAGTCCCTCAACCAGTTCGAGTCTCTTAGATTCCGATAACTATTCCGATAGTTATTCCGACAGCTATTCTGACATAGAGTTTCACTCGAGCTCCGAAAGCAGTGTCACCGAAATGAATTAACCAATCAGCCATCCCCAATTCATCTGATGGTTTTGTAGTCGACTAAATCAATGGAGACGAGAAGAAGGCGATCCTTTCCACTCACCAACCTGCACTTTTGGTGAAGAACCTGAAGCACTTACCGGCGAACCTGTTCGTAACACCATTTTCTCTCTCATTTCCAGAGTATCTCACCACGACTATATCACAAGTCAGATTCAAAACCTTCTTCATTCACTCGTTCATACCGACAATCATCCCGAAGAATTAAAATAAATGAGTTTCGCACCCGAGTTGTAGCCTTGAAAAATATGGTGCAAAATGTACCAGCTTCAACAACATCAACAGCATCAACTGTACCACCAGCAACAACAGAAACCACAACAACACACGCCTCAACATCACAATTGGTACCCCGAGCATAATCATCGTTCTATATGACGTTCTGCATCATTTATCTTCGTTCAACATGGCGAATATGTAATCTTTAATATTTTAGAGATTATATATTCTTGTTCTAACGTAAATCAAAAGAGTTTAATATCATATTAACTCATTAAATCCATGATTGCATCTGAAGAAAATATATATACAAGTATATTTTCATAAAGATTGTAATTAAAAATTCTTTCGTACAAACTGTTAATGGTGAAAATATTTTAACGGGTAGATAATACCCGAGGAATATTTAGATTTTACATTAATAAGTTACACTGTACATTCTTCGAAGCTGATTCAACAGTCATTTACTATCATATTTACAACTACCGATATACGTATCCGTTCACCGCAGAATAACCATTTTCATTCAATTTCATATTTAGATTTTGACCTATCAGAATCCGACAAGTGGCATAATGAAGAAAACATTGGACAAAATAAAATTTGTTGGAAACAAACAAATTAACTATGAGAAATTTTGTTAAGAATCCACGCTAACAAAATCCTAGCTAACTGTTCCTAGCTAACTGTTAATTTCTTATTATACATTTAATTATCGCAATTTTATTTATTGTCATTTACATTCTGTTATTTATTTTACGCACTTTATTTATCGTCATTTAAATACTATTATTTACGCATTTTAAATATCGGGACACGTATACAAGGTTTTGACATATCATATCGACGCATCTATATATATTATTTGGAATCACCATAGACACTCTATATGCAGTAATGATCGAGTTCCCTATACGGGGTTGAGGTTGATTCTACAATAATATATATAGTTTGAGTTGTGATCGAGTCTGAGACATGTACACGGGTCACGATACGTATTAATTAATTCGAATATTGTATATTAAACTATATATGAATTATTGAGTTAGTGACTGTGGACTGCTAACTGTGGACTACCAAGATTGGACAATTAAAATGAATTAAAATATTGATTATAACATATGAAACTAAACAATTCTTCAAGTTTGCCACTTGATTTCATCTTAAACCTCATTTGTATCTTGACGATTACAATCTGCGATTCAAACCGTTCATGATTCTTGGAAAACCCCTCAATCGAGAGGATGAATCAACCACACTTCATCTACGGAAGAAAAGATTGATGCATATAGTTATGCACTTGAAAACACTCAGAACCTGAACAAACGTTTAACACGTAGCTGTGCAAATTCCTCAGTGTTATTATTACCCAAAATAACTTGATAATCCCTTTCAAAGTAGCAAATTTTGTCACAGCTCCAGCAAGTCAACTTCGACTTTTCGTTAGAAACAACCTTATTATAACCTTGATATATATGCGTGTTCTTTTATTGTTATCGGGAAACCTTTTATATTCCACCATATTACCAGCAGATGTACTAGCAACCTCATCGCTCCTTGGTTTAAATCTCTTCGACAAATCACTATATCTATCTATTGAAGTCTCATCATGTACTCATTCGCATCTTGTAACAAGAATTGCCATACCAATTACCGGGAATCAGCAAATCTGTATTGTGAGCCTTACAACATTTCCACATCAACAGTTATATGTATCCATATAACATTTATCTCTTAGAACTATGATCTTCCATTCTGAAATTCTGAAAAGCAACCAGTCTGCGAATTAATACTCTGAATTTTGAAAAGTTGAATGAAGCAACAAAAACTGTAAACGACCTTAACAGCCAAAAGTTGATGATAAAGAATTGTATGTTGGCAAAGCTCAGAAAAAGTTTGAAACTGAAAAACTGATTGAGCAAACTAGGAAGGAGTCTCTGAACAAATCACAAGGACTAAACTTGTACATTAAGAATTCTGATGATACTGTTTCTGATGAAATCTTTAGCGAATACCTTGCTTCTGATTCCAAATTCTTGCGGACAAATTTTTCTTCACCATCCTTCGATATTAGAAATTCCAAGATATCATCGTATCTTTCATTATAAATATCCTCCATATTTCTGAAGATATTTTCATAACTATTCTTATCTGAAATCAATAATCTCTTCGTGCTATCAGTGTTACATCATATAGAAACTGTTAGTTTCTATATTCTGTAAACTTTTGAGCTTAAAATATGAATGTTATTGAAGTAATGTTGGGAACTGATGCATGAATTAGTATAATATAATGACACTTGATCAACGTGATTATATTACAGTAAGTCATACTGAGTTTCTAATGGGTGGTGATGATTCACAGATTATAACGTCATCATGTGCCATGTTACATAACTCTTTCATTCTGCTTAACCTCTAAACATATCAAGAAAGTATGTTCTTGATAGTTTAATCCTCAGGGATTTTGGTAATTTGACAACTCAAATCGTGCTAATACATTCCTTCCTGCTTAGAACATTATAATCATTCGAAACTCTATATCTATGAATTCTGGACCATTATTCGCTTAATTTAGAATTGGGAAGAGAAAATAAGAGCATGGAGCTCCGAAATGTAAGGGAAAATATAAAGCCCAACAACAACACCGAAATTACAAACTGTGGATATCAATGCGTATAGCAATATAAAGACACGGGAGAATTATTAATACAATAATCCCTAGAGCATAGTAGAAATAAACAGATTCTTCCGGGGGGAGTTGGAAAAGAAGAACGATCATTGCGATAGTAAGAATAAGAACAATGATCAGAACTGGATTAAGCATTTTCATAATCTTTTGAATTTGGGAATTTAGTATAGTAGTGGAAAATAATGGAACGGAAAAAGTTTAATTTATAATAGAAATATCAGACAGAGTAATCGAGGCAGATCACCGTATTTAATTATAGAGATCTTAATTTCTTTGTTCGCCGAAGAATCAAATCTTTTAGATTTCAAAGATTTTCCTTAAATCCCTTGAATTCTGGAATTCAACCATGACTAGTCAAAAGTTATGATGAAACATGTCTTTCTCATTTCACTATTTAGTTATAGCTTCACTTGTACTCTTCAAGTAATCAAATTATCTTATCCATATTACTCAACAGTGATAAAACTCTATTTATCAGATCAAATTCGTCATAAAACATTTTTAAATGTTAGCTATGACGACGACGATCAAATTTCGGGACGAAATTTCTTTAATGGGTAGGTACTGTGACGACCCGGAAATTTTCGACCAAATTTAAACTTGATCTTTATATGTTTTCGACACGATAAGCAAAGTCTATAATGTTGAGTCTTGAAAATTTTTGTAACTATGTTCATGTATTCAATGACCTTTGACTATTTTCGACGATTCACGAATATTGATGTGTAAATAAATATATACATGTAAATATATAAATATATATGTGTACATATTAAATTGTATTAATCATTTGATTTAAACATGTAAAGTGAATTATAAAACAAATAAGATATTATAAAATAAATAAATATATAAATACATATACGAGTTCTGTACACAATTGATAATATATGTACGTTGTAATATATCTAATAGGAATAAATATTAAATATTCAAATATGTAATTATAGGTATTACATAATTAATAAAAATATAATTATATTAATTTGTTGAAATATAGTTATTATATTACTTTCATTATCAACATTGATATCTGTATTATTAATAGATTAGTTTAATATATATATAGTGTGTGTATATATATATATATATATATATATATATATATATATATATATATATATATATATATATATATATATATATATATATATATATATATATATATATATATATATATATATATATGAAATTCGATATGTATAAATTGTTATATCAATATTATTATTATTACTTTCAATTGTTAATATTAATATTTCTATTATTAATATTATTATATGAGTTTTGATTGATACAAGTATTGTCATTAACATTATTATATTCATTACTAATTCTATTATTTTTATTATCAGTTTCATTATTATTAAAATAAATATTAAATAATAACATATATGTAACTAATAGGTTCTTTATATAATATATATATATATATAAAAATACAGTTATATAGGTAAATACATAGATATATACAGAATATCGTTACATATATATACAAATACATATACATAGATAAATACCAAATATATATATAAAAGATTACTGTATTATATTTAAATTATATATAAATTTGAAATGGATACGTAATCTGTTGCAAATCGTGATCAAGCTATAGGTGATTTTGCTTTCTGTCAATTAACTAGTACAAATCAGTATTGGATTAGTTGAACAAAGTCCAGATTCTGTTATGTCACCACAATATATTTATTTGACATTGAAACCTTTAAATTGTACGAAATCCATCCCAATCCCTTTCACTTTGTCTAAAGTTTCTGCTGATTGAATTATTTGTCGATTACACTTCATAAACTAACAAGAATTAGTTGAAGATCAACATCATCACATATAACTCAATTAAACAAATTTTTTCTTCATCAACCATTGGAACCAACAACCCGGTCACTAGAACTAATCATCAAACTTCATCAACAATCACCATAATCACCATCAACGATTATGGAAAGCCGGGAATCATCATCATCATCACTTTCTAACCACCATCACCTTATATATATTTTTGTTACCCCATCACCCAACTTATCACCCCCATTATTGAACCACCCATACAACCACAACCCATAATAACTAAATGTTAAGCTGGAACTCTTGTTTAGATGAGAACATGCTGATTTTGTACGCTTGCACATCTATGAGGAATGACAAATGATACAACACACCACCTTAAAACCATCTACGACTACTACTTTATTCTTGCTTATGTTTCTTCTTGGCTCGTTGCCAATTTCTGTCTCCTATTACTTATTTCTGTTCGATATTTAGCAACCCAACCAAAGCTTTTTCTGTTACCATTATTGTTCTTGTTGCTGCTGCAGTTAGCCAAGTAATAACACCATCATTAACCTACTTCTTTTTCTGTTTCATGTCCGGAAATTACCACCTTGTATCGACTACTACTGCTACAATTTCCTTTTCGGTTTATGTGAAAATAAAGAATGAAGGATGATGGATTTGCTACAACTTGTATGCCATATAACTAGTTGTGGTATTCCACTTAAATAACACTTTTAATCTTTCCTATGATCACAAAGTTATAATGCACAATTTATTAATTATAAGGGGTAAGTGGTGAATCAATTGAGAATGGGATAGGTTACTAAATTCGTTACATAAATTGGGGGTCAAAAGAATTAAAAAGAAAAAGTAATAAAGAGTGGAGTGGGTAAGTGGAAGCATGTATGTTGTAATCCACTCGAAAAGTGAGGATTTTTTTTATTGATCGAGACTTTCTTTTAGGTTCCTGGTGGACCGAAGAGTTGATGATGAAAGCGAGCATTATAAACCGTGTGTCTTTCTCTTGTTTGCTTTTGTTTCCCATTCTGTTGCTGTCAAACGAATAATTGATGATGAATACATTAAAGATTATGACGTGAAACAGAGAAGAAGATGATGCGAGTTAAGATGGCGATTGTGACGATAATGTATAGATGATGAAGGTTACGATCATGATTAGGGTTACGATTATGATGAGGATCGATTTTTAGCAGGGAAGAACTGAAACCTGTCGACTGCTCCTATACGTAACCTCCTAGTCACAACATAAACCAAACACAAACCGTAAAAGGACTATTAAATTGGGCTGTTTGAACTTTGGGCCTGCTATGAGCTAGAATTACAAAATGGGTCGAAGCCCACTACCCATCTGTTTGCATTAATAACGAACCAGGGAGATTGAATCATTGATTGATTCGTATTTAATAAGATTATGCGATGATGGTTATAAGGTTTTTATTCGGTATTAGAACAGAAAGATACTAGGTGGAGTAATGGTTAGGAGTATTGTGTTGGTGAACGAGAGGTCGCGGGTTCGAGCTCGGGCACGGGCATTTATTTTTAGAAAAGCTTTGAAGGTAGTATTTATTATTTTTATTATTATTATTATTATTATTATTATTATTATTATTATTATTATTATTATTATTATTATTATTATGAACATTATTAATATTATTATTAAAAATTATTATCATTATTATTATTATCATTATTTTTATTACTAGTATTATCATAAATTATCCAATCTTGTTTTACCCATAACTTCTTCATTTTAAATCCGTTTTGAGTGAATCAAATTGCTATGGTTTCATATTGAACTCTATTATTTTTACAACAAATAAATATTATGCACATAAAATTTTACTTATAATAATATTACATATAATAAGCATATTTTCTTTTATATAAACATTCATATACAACTAATGATGTATTTTTTTATAATATTAATTATATATAAATATTAATATAACTATATAAATATTAGTCATTTTTAATGATACATACAAATTAAATATATATAATATATAATTTAAGATATAATAAATTTGTTCGATTACAAATATGTGTGTTAATATATATAAATGATATAGGTTCATGAATTCCGAGGCCAACCCTATAATTGTTCAATGTCGTCATATGTATTTTTACTACAAAATACATTAGGTGAGTTTCATTTTATTCCCTTTTACTCTTTACATTTTTGGGACTGAGAATACATGCGCTGTTTTTATAACTGTTTCCTAAATGCTTTTGAGATATATTTTTGAACTGCGAACACATGAAATGCTTTTATAAATGTTTGACGAGATAGACACAAGCAAAACATTCCTCGAATGAATTATGTGGACGTGATAATTGCCACGATTGAATTATGTGGACGTGATAATTGCCACAATTGATATGAATATTTTTCCCCTGATTATTTATTGCTTGGTAACCTAAGAATTAGGGAACATCACTAATTTTGAGAATTAGTGCACGCCTAATTGACGCGAATCCTAAAGGTGGCTACCGGGTTTAACACCCCCACCCAGAATGTTCAATAGACGGAAGGGCTAGTGGGCGTGGTGTTTAGTACTTCGAAGTTTATATGATTATTATACATACGAGATGTTCTGTTTTGGGGATATTATTATGCGCATTATATGTTAAGGTTGGTTACCAAGCCAAGTTATGAAAGCAATGAAAAGTGAATGATATGTATCGAGAGAATGATTTTATACACAGGTTATGTGTATGTTATTTTTGTGCACGAGATATGTGTACGGTTACTAAGATTTATGAAAAATGATTTCGTACACGAGAAAGGTGTACTGTATTTAAAAGATATCGCATGTACATTACAGGTGGGTATAGGATTCGGGCCCATTTGTACCATGCAGGATTTAAATTTTGTGGTCTATCAAAATGATGAATATTATTGTTTTATGATAAACGTATGAACTCACCAACCTTTTGGTTGACACTTTAAAGCATGTTTATTCTCAAGTATGAAAGGAACCTTCCCCTGTGCATTTTCTCATTCTTGAGACATTATTTGGAGTCGATCATCGCAATGGGACCAGATGTTGGTGACTTCGTCCAGATGGATTAGGACGGGGTATGACATCATCCTTCCATTCAAATTTTTTCCCTTTATGCGTTAATGCAGTCAAGGGTTTTGCTATTTTGGAAAAATCTTGGATGAACCTTCTGTAGTAACCAGCCAGTCCTAAAAATTGGCGTATATGCTTCGGAGTTTTCGGGGTTTCCCACTTTTCAACGGTTTCAATCTTTTCTGGATCCACTTGATACCTTCTTTGTTCAGTATGTGACCGAGGAATTGAACTTCTTTCAATCAAAATGCACACTTTGAAAACTTAGCGTACAGTTTTTCTTTCCTCAACAACTCTAGCACTTTTCTCAAATGTTCTTCATGCTCTTGATCATTCTTTGAGTAAATAAGTATGACATCGATGAAAACAATGACAAACTTGTCAAGGTATGGTCCATACACTCGGTTCATGAGGTCCATGAACACAGCTGGTGCGTTAGTCAACCCAAACGGCATAACCATAAACTCGTAATGACCGTAACGCGTCCTGAAAGCAGTCTTTTGAATATCATCCTCCTTCACCCGCATTTGATGATACCCGGTACGTAAATCGATCTTCGAATAAACTGACAAGCCTTGTAGTTGATCAAATAAGTCGTCAATTCTCGGTAGTGGATAATGGTTCTTGATGGTAAGTTTGTTCAACTCTTGGTAGTCGATACACACCCTAAATGTACCATCCTTCTTTTTGACAAACAAAACAGGAGCTCCCCATGGTGATGTACTTGGTCGGATGAAACCACGTTCTAAAAGTTCTTGTAGTTGGCTTTGGAGTTCCTTCATTTTGCTGGGTGCGAGTCTGTATGGAGCACGAGCTATTGGTGTAGCTCCTGGTACAAGATCTATTTGAAATTCAACGGATCGGTGTGGAGGTAGTCCCGGTAATTCTTTCGGAAATACATCGGGAAATTCTTTTGCGACGGGAACATCATTGATGTTCATTTATTCGGTTTGTACTTTCTCGACATGTGCTAAAACAACATAGAAACCTTTTCTTATTAGCTTTTGCGCCTTCAAATTACTAATAAGATTTAGCTTTGCGTTGCTCTTTTCTCCGTACACCATTAAGGGTTTTCCTTCTTCTCGTACAATTCGAATTGCATTTTTGTAACATACGATCTCTGCTCTCTCCTTTTTCAACCAGTCCATGCCAATTATCACATCAAAACTCCCTAACTCTACTGGTATCAAATCAATCTTAAACGTTTCGCTAACCAGTTTAATTTCTCGATTCCGACATATTTTATCTGCCGAAATTAATTTACCGTTTGCTAATTCGAGTAAAAATTTATTATTCGTAGACTTCAATGGACCACTTAATTTAGCACAAAAATCTCTACTCATATAGCTTCTATCCGCACCCGAATCAAATAAAATATAAGCAGGTCTTTCATCAATAAGAAACGTACCCGTAACAAGCTCCGGGTCTTCCTGCGCTTCTTCCGCATTAATGTTAAAAACTCTCCCACGGCTTTGCCCATTATTATTTCCCTAGTTTGGGCACGTTGTTTTGTAGTGGCCCTTCTTTCCGCATTCGAAACAAATAATGTGGGCAGTATTTGTTCTTTTAGTCACTGGTCCGAATGCTTCACACTTCTTTGCAGCATGACCCTTCCTATTACATTTGGTACATACTACTTCACAAAATTTACCCGGATGATATCCTTCACACCTATAGCATGGAATTTTTTGATTGTTGTTGTCATTGTTGTTATTGAGATTGCTATTGGGATTGATGTGGTTGTTATTGTTGTTGGGACGTTTGGTGAAGTTATTGTTGTTGGGACACTTGTTGTAGTTGTTGTTGGGATTACAATTGTTGTTGTTGCGATTGATGTTGCGGTTGTTGGGATAGTTGTTGCGATTGTGGTTGTGATTGTTGTTGTTGTTGTATGGGTAACTCTTGTCACTGTTTTCCTCCCACTTTCTCTTAACTTGTTTCGTGTTGGCCTCTTCGGCCGCCTGTTCTTTAATCCTTCCCTCAATCTGATTTATGAGTTTGTGAACCATTCGACTTGCCTTTTGTATGGAGGCGGGCTCGTGTGAACTCACATCTTCTTGAATCCTTTCTGGTGACCCTTTTACAAATGCGTCAATCTTCTCCTCTTCATTTTCAAACGCTCTTGGACACAATAGGCTCAACTCTGTGAATCGTCGTTCATACGTGGTGATGTCGAAATCTTGCGTTCATAATCCTCTAAGCTCTACCTTAAGCTTATTGACCTCGTTTCTGAGATGATACTGCTCATTCATCAAGTGCTTAAATGCTGACCACGGTAGTGCGTAAGCAGCATCTTGTCCCACCTGCTCGAGATAGGTGTTCCACCATGTAAACGCAATACCTGTGAAGGTATGCGTAGCGTACTTTACTTTGTATTCTTCAGTACATTTACTTATGGCAAACACCGATTCAACCTTTTCGGTCCACCGTTTCAATCCGATTGGACCCTCGGTTCCATCAAATTCCAAAGGTTTGCATGCAGTGAATTCTTTGTAGGAGCATCCTACACGAGTTCTTGTGGAATTTGTTCCACTGCTAGAACCAGAGTTATTGTTGTTATTTTACATTGCAGCTTGTACCGCAGTTATGTTCGCAGCAAGGAAAACACGGAAGTCTTCTTCACTCATGTTCAAGTTCTGATGAGTAGTCGGTGCAATTTCCTTCAAAAATAGCCAAAAGACTTAAGTTAATCATATATAATATTAAGAGTAGTCAATATTATTTCGTAGCATAATATGAACTTATTTATAAAAGTTTTTTCTTCATATTAGCGTTTTATAGTTTTAATTCGGGTAGTACCTACCCGTTAAGTTCATACTTAGTAGCTAATATACAATTCAACTACTACAATTCTATATGAAAAACTGATTACAATAATATTTCACATTCAAACTTATATACAATATTTTTCAAACTTACAATACCGCTATTTTACATATAGCATGAAATATAGCACATAAAAACTTTGCTACTCGGCAGCTATAAAGGCAATTCTAGTTAATACGCAAGTTCTTCAGCAAAAGAAATAAAGACACATAATTCATAAGTCCAGAAATAAGTCATGCATTCTGGTTTTACTAAGACGACTTCCCATCCTTGGTCTTGTGGAAAGTAACCGTTATGACCATTGGCTAGGCAGCATGTTGTAATGTCGTCAAAAGGATGAGGGTTTCATAATGTCCAACAGCCCTGTAATAATCTAAAAATCTTGTTTCTCACCCCAATTACTGAATCCGTCACCTGTGAGAATGTTTCATTTAATAGTTGTAATACGATGTTCTTTTTCTCTCTTTGGTGAGAAGCGAACATCACTAACCCGTAAGTATAACATGCTTCTTTATGTTGCATGTTAGAAGCTCTTTCTAACTCATGAAATCCTATGTTGGGATATGTTGAGTCAAAATAGGTTCTTAACCCGTAGCGTAAAATTGCATTTGGGTTCCCCGCATTTAACGCTTTAAAGAAAACACGGCGTAACTTACGGTCTCCCGAATGCGATATACCCCACCTATTAAAGGAAAGCCTTTTATAAACTAAGGCATTTCTGGAAAGTCTTTCAAATGTTTGACAAGTTAATTTCACCATAACTAATTGTGCTGATGAATTCTGACCGACTCTAGACAAGATTTCCTCAACCATATCCTCTGGTAGGTCTTCTAAAATATTTGGTTGTCTACCCTTAACGTCCATTTTGTTTTTATACTGTAAAATAGACAAGGATTAGATTCATAAAAGATAATTAACAAACAATACAAGCAATTTTTACATAGAACATAAAAGTACAAGCACACTACAATACATATAATACACAACATAATTACAAACCTCTAATCTGAATCACTGGTTGCTTCTTCTTCGGACTTGGTTCGTTTACCTAATTTTCTAGGGATATATGGTGTTCCTCTAATACGAGCCGTTGTTTTCCACAATGGTTTAGAAAAACCTGGTGGTTTGGAGGTTCCTGGGTTATTGTTACAATTTAGGAAATACGGAGGTTGCTGATACATATAAAGCTCATCAGGGTTGGAATCAGGTTTCTCTATTTTTATACCTTTTCCATTATTATTTTCTTTTGCTTTATTAAATTGGGTCGAGGTAATTTCTATAACATCATCGGAATCCTCATCGGGATCCAATTCGTCGAAAAATTGGTAATCTTCCCAATATTTTGCTTCCTCGGCGGAAACACCATTGACCATTTTTAACTTTGGTCTGTTGGTTGAGGATTTTCTTTTATTTAATCGATTTACTGTAGGTATCAATATTTTTTCCTCCGGAACCTCTTCTTCTTCCGGTTTCTCCTCTTCCAGTTCCTCCTCTTCTGGTTCCTCCTCTTTCGGTTCCTCCTCTTCCGGTTCCTCTTCGAGAATTTGTGAATCTTCCTTAAAGTATATTCGACTCTTCATTATTATTAGGTGAGTTGATGGGATTTGTACTAGAGGTAGACATCTATCACACAATATCAAACACATTAAGAGATTAATATATTTACATGTTAATAATATATAGTTTCCAACAAAAAATGTTAAACAATCGTTTTTGAAGAAAAACACGGTCGAAGTCCAGACTCACTAATGCATCCTAACAAACTCGGTAAGACACACTAATGCAACAATTCTGGTTCTCTAAGACCAACGCTCTGATACCAACTGAAATGTCCCGTTCATATCAATTTATAAACGTTCCATATTAATTGATTTCGTTGCGAGGTTTTGACCTCTATATGAGACGTTTTTCAACGACTGCATTCGATTTTAAAACAAACCATAACCTTTATTTTATCGATAAAGGTTTAAAAATATTACGATGATTATCAAATAATGATAATATAAAATATAGCATTTTCACACAATTATTACATAATGGTTTACAATAATATTACACATCAATTTAAGTCTTCGAATGCAGTTTTTAAACAATATTATACAAGCATGCTGACTCCAACTCTTGTCCATAAATTTGCATGCAACAGCGGAAGCTCTTAATAATCACCTGAGAATAAACATGCTTTAAACATCAACAAAAATGTTGGTGAGTTATGGGTTTAACCTACATATTTATCAAATCATAATAATAGACCACAAGATTTCATATTTCCATTTCTCATAAACAACATGCAATCTGCATAAAAATCATTCATATGATGAACACCTGGTAACCGACCTTAACAGGATGCATATAGAATATCCCCATCATTCCGGGACTCTCATCGGACATGATAAATCGAAGCACTAAAGCATCCGTAACTGGGATGAGGATAGTTGGGCCAAATAGATCTATCTTTAGGATTCGCATCAATTGGTGGCAATTATAATAAACACCAATTCTTAGGCTACCAAGCTAAAAAGGGGCATATTCGGTTCGATAATTCAACATAGAATGTAATATTGATCACTTGTGTCTATTTTGTAAAACATTTATAAAACTGCATGTATTCTCATCCCAAAAAAATATAGATTTTAAAAGTGGGACTATGACTCACTTTCACAGATTTTTACTTCGTCGGGAAGTAAGACTTGGCCACTGGTCGATTCACGAACCTATAACAAATATGTACATATATATCAAAGTATGATCAAAATATATTTACAACATTTTTAATACGTTTTACTGTTTTAAGTTTATTAAGTCAGCTGTCCTCATTAGTAACCTACAACTAGTTGTCCACAGTTAGATGTACAGAAATAAATCGATATATATTATCTTGAATCAATCCACGACCCAGTGTATACACGTATCAGGCTAGATCACAACTCAAAGTATATATATTTTTAGAATCAACCTCAAACCTGTATAGCTAACTCCAACATTACTGCATATAGAGTGTCTATGGTTGTTCCAAATAATATATATACATGGGTCGATATGATATGTCAAAACATTTGCATGCGTGTCTATGGTATCCCAAGATTACATAATATATTAGAATACATGTACAATACAATATGAGTTAGCTAGGATATGATTAATATAAATTTGTTACCAATTTTCACGTAGTTACAACAAGCAAAAATATCCAATCTTGTTTTACCCATAACTTCTTCGTTTTAAATCCGTTTTGAGTGATTCAAGTTGCTATGGTTTCATATTGAACTTAAGTTTATGAATCTAAACAGATTAAGTATAAGTTTATAGTCAGAAATACAGGTTACAAGTCATTTTTGTAAAGGTAGTCATTTCAGTCGAAAGAACGACGTCTAGATGACCATTTTGGAAAACATACTTCCACTTTGAGTTTAACCATGATTTTTGGATATAGTTTCATGTTCATAAGAAAAATCATTTTCCCAGAAGAAAAACTTTTAAATCAAAGTTTATCATAGTTTTTAATTAACTAACCCAAAACAGCCCGCGGTGTTACTACGACGGCGTATATCCGGTTTTACGGTGTTTTTCGTGTTTTCAGGTTTTAAATCATTAAGTTAGCATATCATATAGATATAGAACATGTGTTTAGTTTATTTTAAAAGTCAAGTTAGAAGGATTAACTTTTGTTTGCGAACAAGTTTAGAATTAACTAAACTATGTTCTAGTGATTACAAGTTTAAACCTTCGAATAAGGTAGTTTTATATATATGAATCGAATGATGTTATGAACATAATTACTACCTCAAGTTTAGTAGGTAAACCTACTGGAAATGATGAAAAATAACTTGAGCTTCAAAGGATCTTTGATGGTTTGGAAGTTCTTAAAATAGAATCATGACACAAAAACAAGTTCAAGTAAGATTATTACTCGAATTAAGATAGTTATAGTTATAGAAATTGAATCAAAGCTTGAATATGAATATTACCTTGATTTAGAAAGATAACCAACTATAAATAACAAAGGTTTCTTGATCTTAGATGATTGCTTGGAATGGATTAGGAAACTTGGAAGTAAACTTGTAAACTTGGAAGTGTTCTTGATGTGTTCTTGAGTAATTGTTTTTATGATGATTATAGGTAATAACTGTAGTGACCCGAACTTTTCCATGTTTATATATATTAATTGAGATTGATATTTACATGATTAAATGTTTCCAACATGTTAAGCAATCAAACTTGTTAAGACTTGATTAATTGAAATATGTTTCATATAGACAATTGACCACCCAAGTTGACCGGTGATTCACGAACGTTAAAACTTGTAAAAACTATATGATGACATATATATGGATATATATATATATAGTTAACATGATACTAGGATAAGTAAACATATCATTAAGTATATTAACAATGAACTACATATGTAAAAACAAGACTACTAACTTAATGATTTTTAAACGAGACATATATGTAACGATTATCGTTGTAAAGACATTTAATGTATATATATCATATTAAGAGATATTCATACATGATAATATCATGATAATATAATAATTTAAAATCTCATTTGATATTATAAACATTGGGTTAACAACATTTAACAAGATCGTTAACCTAAAGGTTTCAAAACAACACTTACATGTAACGACTAACGATGACTTAACGAATCAGTTAAAATGTATATACATGTAGTGTTTTAATATGTATTTATATACTTTTGAAAGACTTCAATACACTTATCAAAATACTTCTACTTAACAAAAATGCTTACAATTACATCCTCGTTCAGTTTCATCAACAATTCTACTCGTATGCACCCGTATTCGTACTCGTACAATACACAGCTTTTAGATGTATGTACTATTGGTATATACACTCCAATGATCAGCTCTTAGCAGCCCATGTGAGTCACCTAACATATGTGGGAACCATCATTTGGCAACTAGCATGAAATATCTCATAAAATTACAAAAATATGAGTAATCATTCATGACTTATTTACATGAAAACAAAATTACATATCCTTTATATCTAATCCATACACCAACGACCAAAAACACCTACAAACACTTTCATTCTTCAATTTTCTTCATCTAATTGATCTCTCTCAAGTTCTATCTTCAAGTTCTAAGTGTTCTTCATAAATTCCAAAAGTTCTAGTTTCATAAAATCAAGAATACTTTCAAGTTTACTAGCTCACTTCCAATCTTGTAAGGTGATCATCCAACCTCAAGAAATCTTTGTTTCTTACAGTAGGTTATCATTCTAATACAAGGTAATAATCATATTCAAACTTTGATTCAATTTCTATAACTATAACAATCTTATTTCAAATGATGATCTTACTTGAACTTGTTTTCGTGTCATGATTCTGCTTCAAGAACTTCGAGCCACCCAAGGATCCGTTGAAGCTAGATCCATTTTTCAATTTTCCAATAGGTTTATCCAAGGAACTTAAGGTAGTAATGATGTTCATAACATCATTCGATTCATACATATAAAGCTATCTTATTCGAAGGTTTAAACTTGTAATCACTAGAACATAGTTTAGTTAATTCTAAACTTGTTCGCAAACAAAAGTTAATCCTTCTAACTTGACTTTTAAAATCAACTAAACACATGTTATATATCTATATGATATGCTAACTTAATGATTTAAAACCTAGAAACACGAAAAACACCGTAAAACCGGATTTACGCCGTCGTAGTAACACCGCGGGCTGTTTTGGGTTAGTTAATTAAAAACTATGATAAAATTTGATTTAAAAGTTGTTATTCTGAGAAAATGATTTTTATTATGAACATGAAACTATATCCAAAAATTATGGTTAAACTCAAAGTGGAAGTATGTTTTCTAAAATGGTCATCTAGACGTCGTTCTTTCGACTGAAATGACTACCTTTACAAAAACGACTTGTAACTTATTTCTCTGACTATAAACCTATACTTTTCTGTTTAGATTCATAAAATAGAGTTCAATATGAAACCATAGCAATTTGATTCACTCAAAACAGATTTAAAATGAAGAAGTTATGGGTAAAACAAGATTGGATAATTTTTCTCATTTTAGCTACGTGAAAATTTGTAACAAATCTATTCCAACCATAACTTAATCAACTTGTATTGTATATTATGTAATCTTGAGATACCATAGACACGTATACAATGTTTCGACCTATCATGTCGACACATCTATATATATTTCGGAACAACCATAGACACTCTATATGTGAATGTTGGAGTTAGCTATACAGGGTTGAGGTTGATTCCAAAATATATATAGTTTGAGTTGTGATCAATACTGAGATACGTATACACTGGGTCGTGGATTGATTCAAGATAATATTTATCGATTTATTTCTGTACATCTAACTGTGGACAACTAGTTGTAGGTTACTAACGAGGACAGCTGACTTAATAAACTTAAAACATCAAAATATATTAAAAGTGTTGTAAATATATTTTGAACAAACTTTAATATACATGTATATATTGTTATAGGTTCGTGAATCAACCAGTGGCCAAGTCTTACTTCCCGACAAAGTAAAAACTGTGAAAGTGAGTTATAGTCCCACTTTTAAAATCTAATATTTTTGGGATGAGAATACATGCAGGTTTTATAAATGATTTACAAAATAGACACAAGTACGTGAAACTACATTCTATGGTTGAATTATCGAAATCGAATATGCCCCTTTTTATTAAGTCTGGTAATCTAAGAATTAGGGAACAGACACCCTAATTGACGCGAATCCTAAAGATAGATCTATTGGGCCTAACAAACCCCATCCAAAGTACCGGATGCTTTAGTACTTCGAAATTTATATCATATCCGAAGGGTGTCCCGGAATGATGGGGATATTCTTATATATGCATCTTGTTAATGTCGGTTACCAGGTGTTCACCATATGAATGATTTTTATCTCTATGTATGGGGTGTGTATTGAAATATGAAATCTTGTGGTCTATTATTATGATTTGATATATATATGTTAAACCTATAACTCACCAACATTTTTGTTGACGTTTTAAGCATGTTTATTCTCAGGTGATTATTAAGAGCTTCCGCTGTCGCATACTTAAATAAGAACGAGATTTGGAGTCCATGCTTGTATGATATTGTGTAAAAACTGCATTCAAGAAACTTATTTTGTTGTAACATATTTGTATTGTAAACCATTATGTAATGGTCGTGTGTAAACAGGATATTTTAGATTATCATTATTTGATAATCTACGTAAAGCTTTTTAAACCTTTATTGATGAAATAAAGGTTATGGTTTGTTTTAAAATGAATGCAGTCTTTGAAAAAACGTCTCATATAGAGGTCAAAACCTCGCAACGAAATCAATTAATATGGAACGTTTTTAATCAATAAGAACGGGACATTTCAGTTGGTATCAGAGCGTTGGTCTTAGAGAACCAGAAATTTGCATTAGTGTATCTTATCGAGTTTGTTAGGATGCATTAGTGAGTCTGGACTTCGACCGTGTTTTCTTTAAAAATGATTGCTTAACATTTTTGTTGGAAACTATATATTTTTAACATATGAATATTATGTGATATATTAATCTCTTAACGTGTTTGATATTATGTGATAGATGTCTACCTCTAGAACAAGTCCCATTGACTCACCTAATAATAATGAAGAGTCAAATGTAAATTGGAATGATTCGTGGACTGATTCACAAGTTCCCGAAGAGGAACCGGAAGAAGAGTCGGAACCGGAAGAAGAATCGGAACCGGAAGAAGAATCGGAACCGGAAGAAGAAATAGAACCGGTGGGGGAAATAATAAAACGGTTAAGTAAAAGAGAATCCGCAACCAACCGACCAAGGTTAATTATGGTCAATGGTGTTTCCGCCAAGGAAGCAAAATATTGGGAGGATTACCAAATCTCCGATGAATCGGATTCCGACGAGAATTCCGATGATATTATAGAAATTACCCCAACTGAATTTAAAAAGGCAAAAGAAAATAATAAGGGAAAGGGCATAAAAATAGAGAAATCTAATTCCAACCCCGATGAACTTTATATGTATCGTCAACCCCCGAAGTCCTTAAGTTGTAACAATGACCCGGGAACCTCTAAACCACCAGGTTTTTCTAAACCAATGTGGAAAATAACGGCTCGTATTAGGGGAACATCATATATCCCTAGAAACTTGGCAAAACGAACCAAAACCGAAGAAGAAGAAGAAACAAGCGAGTCGGAATAAGATAGTTGTATTCGTGTGGTGTAATATGTGTAATATAGTGTGCTTATGCTTTATGATATATGTAAAAATTGCTTGTATTAATAAGTATTTTTTTTTATGAATTTAACTCTTGTCTATTTTATAGTATAAAAACACAAAATGGATAGACAACCCAATATTTTAAGAGACCTACCCGGAGACATGATTGATGAAATCTTGTCTAAAGTCGGTCAGAATTCTTCGGCACAACTATTTAAGGCGAGATCAGTTTGTAAGACATTCGAAGAACGTTTTAAGAATGCCTTGGTTTATAAAAGGCTTTCGTTCAAAAGATGGGGGATATCACATTGGGAAATCCATAAGTTACGATGTGTTTACTTTGACGCATATATTGTGGGGAACCCAAATGCTATTTTACGCAATGGGTTAAGAAATTATTTTGACTCAATATATCCGAATATTGGACTTCGTGATTTAGAAAAAGCGGCTAACATGCAACATAAAGAAGCATGTTATGCTTACGGATTAGTAATGTTCGCTTCTCACCAAAGTGAGAACAAGAACATCGGCCTACAACTATTAAACAAAACGTTCCCACAAGTGACGGAGTCGGTAATTGGGGTAAGAAATGAGGTTTTTAGATTGTTACGGGACTGTTGGACATTACGTAACCCTCGTCCCTTTGACGACGTTACAACACGCTGTCTTATCAACGGCCATAACGGTTATGTTCCACAAGACCAAGGATGGGAAGTAATCCTAGTAAAACCAGAATGCATGACTTGTTTCTGGACGTATGAATTACGTGTCTTTATTGCCTTTGCTGAACGACTTGTGTACTAGCTAGAATTATCTTCACAACTATCTTGTATCAAAGTTATTGTGTGCTATATTTCATGCTTTATGTAAAATAAGCGGTATTGTAAGTTTGTAAAATATTGTATAAAAGTTTGAACGCGAAATATTATTATAATCAGTTTTTCATATAGAATTGTAGTAGTTGAATTGTATATTAGCTACTAAGTATGAACTTAACGGGTAAGTACTACCCGAATTTAAACTTATAAAACGCTAATATGAAGAAAAAGCTTTTATAAATGAGTTCATATTATGCTACGAAATACTATTAACTACTCTTAATATTCTGTATGATTAACTTGTTCCATTTGACTATTTTGAAGGAAATGGCACCGACTACTCGACACACCGTGAATATGAATGAAGAGGAATTCCGTACTTTTCTAGCTTCAAACATAGCCGCAGTACAGGCTGCACTACATACCAACAATAACCTTGGATCTAGCAGTACAGGAAATCGTGTAGGATGCACCTACAAAGAATTCACTGCCTGCAAACCTTTGGAATTTGATGGAACCGAAGGACCGATCGGATTGAAACGGTGGACCGAGAAGGTCGAATCGGTGTTTACCATAAGTAAGTGTACTGAATAGGACAAAGTAAAGTACGCTACGCATACCTTCACAGGTTCTGCGTTAACATGGTGGAATACCTATCTAGAGCAAGTGGGACAAGACGATGCGTACGCACTACCGTGGTCAGCATTCAAGCACTTGATGAACGAGAAGTACCGTCCCAGAACCGAGGTCAATAAGCTCAAGACAGAACTTAGAGGGTTACGAACCCAAGGATTTGATATTACCACGTACGAAAGACAATTCACAGAATTGTGCCTATTGTGTCCGGGAGCATTCGAAGATGAGGAAGAGAAGATCGACGCGTTTGTGAAAGGATTACCGGAAAGAATCCAAGAAGATATAAGTTCACATGAGCCCGTCTCCATACAACAGGCATGTAGAATGGCTCACAAACTAGTGAACCAGATTGAAGAAAGAATTAAAGAACAGACTGCTGAAGAGGCCAATGTGAAGCAAGTCAAAAGAAAGTGGGAGGAAAACGGTGATAAGAATCACCAATACAACAAAAACAGCAATTACAACAATAATCGCAACAATTATCCCAACAATCGCAACATCAATCGCAACTACAACAAATGGCCCAACAACAACAACAACAACAACTACAACAATCATCCCAACAACAATAATAACCGCAACAACAACAACAACAATCAGAAGCAGCTATGCCAAAGGTGTGAAAAGTATCACTCGGGGTTCTGCACCAAATTTTGCAACAAGTGTAAAAGAAATGGTCATAGCGCGGCGAAGTGTGAGGTCTACGGACCAGGGGCTAATAGAACGAAAGGAACAAATGGTGTCGGAACGAGTAATGGCGGAGCAAGTAGTGTCGGAGCAAGTTATGCCAATGTAGTTTGTTATAAATGTGGAAAACCGGGCCACATTATTAGAAATTGCCCGAACCAGGAGAACACGAATGGACAAGGCCGCGGAAGAGTTTTCAATATTAATGCGGCAGAGGCACAGGAAGACCCGGAGCTTGTTACGGGTACGTTTCTTATTGACAATAAATCTGCTTACGTTTTATTTGATTCGGGTGCGGATAGAAGCTATATGAGTAGAGATTTTTGTGCTAAATTAAGTTGTCCATTGACGACTTTGGATAGTAAATTTTTACTCGAATTAGCAAATGGTAAATTAATTTCAGCAGATATTATATGTCAGAATCGAGAAATTAAACTGGTTAGCGAAACATTTAAGATTGATTTGATACCAGTAGAGTTAGGGAGTTTTGATGTGATAATCGGTATGGACTGGTTGAAAGAAGTGAAAGCAGAGATCGTTTGTTACAAAAATGCAATTCGCATTATACGAGAAAAAGGAAAACCCTTAATGGTGTACGGAGAAAAGGGCAACACGAAGCTACATCTTATTAGTAATTTGAAGGCACAAAAACTAATAAGAAAAGGTTGCTATGCTGTTCTAGCACACGTCGAGAAAGTACAAACTGAAGAAAAGAGCATCAATGATGTTCCCATTGCAAAAGAATTTCCCGATGTATTTTCGAAAGAATTACCGGGATTACCCCCACATCGATCCGTTGAATTTCAAATAGATCTTGTACCAGGAGCTGCACCAATACCTCGTGCTCCTTACAGACTCGCACCCAGCGAGATGAAAGAATTGCAAAGCCAATTACAAGAACTTTTAGAGCGTGGTTTCATTCGACCAAGCACATCACCGTGGGGAGCTCCTGTTTTGTTTGTCAAGAAGAAAGATGGTACATTCAGGTTGTGTATCGACTACCGAGAGTTGAACAAACTTACCATCAAGAACCGCTACCCACTACCGAGAATCGACGACTTATTTGATCAACTACAAGGCTCGTCTGTTTATTCAAAGATTGACTTACGTTCCGGGTATCATCAAATGCGGGTGAAAGAAGATGATATTCCAAAGACTGCTTTCAGAACGCGTTACGGTCATTACGAATTTATGGTCATGCCGTTTGGTTTAACTAATGCACCAGCTGTGTTCATGGACCTTATGAACCGAGTGTGTGGACCATACCTTGACAAGTTTGTCATTGTTTTCATTGATGACATACTTATTTACTCAAAGAATGACCAAGAACACGGTGAACATTTGAGAAAGGTGTTAGAAGTATTGAGGAAGGAAGAATTGTACGCTAAGTTTTCAAAGTGTGCATTTTGGTTGGAAGAAGTTCAATTCCTCGGTCACATAGTGAACAAAGAAGGTATTAAGGTAGATCCGGCAAAGATAGAAACTGTTGAAAAGTGGGAAACCCCGAAAACTCCGAAACACATACGCCAGTTTTTAGGACTAGCTAGTTACTACAGAAGGTTCATCCAAGACTTTTCCAGAATAGCAAAACCCTTGACTGCATTAACGCATAAAGGAAAGAAATTTGAATGGAATGATGAACAAGAGAAAGCGTTTCAGTTATTGAAGAAAAAGCTAACTACGGCACCTATATTGTCATTGCCTGAAGGGAATGATGATTTTGTGATTTATTGTGACGCATCAAAGCAAGGTCTCGGTTGTGTATTAATGCAACGAACAAAGGTGATTGCTTATGCGTCTAGACAATTGAAGATTCACGAACAAAATTATACGACGCATGATTTGGAATTAGGCGCGGTTGTTTTTGCATTAAAGACTTGGAGGCACTACTTATATGGGGTCAAAAGTATTATATATACCGACCACAAAAGTCTTCAACACATATTTAATCAGAAACAACTGAATATGAGGCAGCGTAGGTGGATTGAATTATTGAATGATTATGACTTTGAGATTCGTTACCACCCAGGGAAGGCAAATGTGGTAGCCGATGCCTTGAGCAGGAAGGACAGAGAACCCATTCGAGTAAAATCTATGAATATAATGATTCATAATAACCTTACTACTCAAATAAAGGAGGCGCAACAAGGAGTTTTAAAAGAGGGAAATTTAAAGGATGAAATACCCAAAGGATCGGAGAAGCATCTTAATATTCAGGAAGACGGAACCCGGTATAGGGCTGAAAGGATTTGGGTACCAAAATTTGGAGATATGAGAGAAATGGTACTTAGAGAAGCTCATAAAACCAGATACTCAATACATCCTGGAACGGGGAAGATGTACAAGGATCTCAAGAAACATTTTTGGTGGCCGGGTATGAAAGCCGATGTTGCTAAATACGTAGGAGAATGTTTGACGTGTTCTAAGGTCAAAGCTGAGCATCAGAAACCATCAGGTCTACTTCAACAACCCGAAATCCCAGAATGGAAATGGGAAAACATTACCATGGATTTCATCACTAAATTGCCAAGGACTGCAAGTGGTTTTGATACTATTTGGGTAATAGTTGATCGTCTCACCAAATCAGCACACTTCCTGCCAATAAGAGAAGATGACAAGATGGAGAAGTTAGCACGACTGTATTTGAAGGAAGTCATCTCCAGACATGGAATACCAATCTCTATTATCTCTGATAGGGATGGCAGATTTATTTCAAGATTCTGGCAGACATTACAGCAAGCATTAGGAACTCGTCTAGACATGAGTACTGCCTATCATCCACAAACTGATGGGCAGAGCGAAAGGACGATACAAACGCTTGAAGACATGCTACGAGCATGTGTTATTGATTTCGGAAATAGTTGGGATCGACATCTACCGTTAGCAGAATTTTCCTACAACAACAGCTACCATTCAAGCATTGAGATGGCGCCGTTTGAAGCACTTTATGGTAGAAAGTGCAGGTCTCCGATTTGTTGGAGTGAAGTGGGGGATAGACAGATTACGGGTCCGGAGATTATACAAGAAACTACCGAGAAGATCATCCAAATTCAACAACGGTTGAAAACCGCCCAAAGTCGACAAAAGAGCTACGCTGACATTAAAAGAAAGGATATAGAATTTGAAATTGGAGAGATGGTCATGCTTAAAGTTGCTCCTTTGAAAGGCGTTGTTCGATTTGGTAAACGAGGGAAATTAAATCCAAGGTATATTGGACCATTCAAGATTATTGATCGTGTCGGACCAGTAGCTTACCGACTTGAGTTACCTCAACAACTCGCGGCTGTACATAACACTTTCCACGTCTCGAATTTGAAGAAATGTTTTGCTAAAGAAGATTTCACTATTCCGTTAGATGAAATCCAAATCAACGAAAAACTTCAATTCATCGAAGAACCCGTCGAAATAATGGATCGTGAGGTTAAAAGACTTAAGCAAAACAAGATACCAATTGTTAAGGTTCGATGGAATGCTCGTAGAGGACCCGAGTTCACCTGGGAGCGTGAAGATCAGATGAAGAAGAAATACCCGCATCTATTTCTAGAAGATTCGTCAACACCTTCAACAGCTTAAAATTTCGGGACGAAATTTATTTAACGGGTAGGTACTGTAGTGACCCGAACTTTTCCATGTTTATATATATTAATTGAGATTGATATTTACATGATTAAATGTTTTCAACATGTTAAGCAATCAAACTTGTTAAGACTTGATTAATTGAAATATGTTTCATATAGACAATTGACCACCCAAGTTGACCGGTGATTCACGAACGTTAAAACTTGTAAAAACTATATGATGACATATATATGGATATATATATAGTTAACATGATACTAGGATAAGTAAACATATCATTAAGTATATTAACAATGAACTACATATGTAAAAACAAGACTACTAACTTAATGATTTTTAAACGAGACATATATGTAACGATTATCGTTGTAAAGACATTTAATGTATATATATCATATTAAGAGATATTCATACATGATAATATAATAATTTAAAATCTCATTTGATATTATAAACATTGGGTTAACAACATTTAACAAGATCGTTAACCTAAAGGTTTCAAAACAACACTTACATGTAACGACTAACGATGACTTAACGACTCAGTTAAAATGTATATACATGTAGTGTTTTAATATGTATTTATACACTTTTGAAAGACTTCAATACACTTATCAAAATACTTCTACTTAACAAAAATGCTTACAATTACATCCTCGTTCAGTTTCATCAACAATTCTACTCGTATGCACCCGTATTCGTACTCGTACAATACACAGCTTTTAGATGTATGTACTATTGGTATATACACTCCAATGATCAGCTCTTAGCAGCCCATGTGAGTCACCTAACACATGTGGGAACCATCATTTGGCAACTAGCATGAAATATCTCATAAAATTACAAAAATATGAGTAATCATTCATGACTTATTTACATGAAAACAAAATTACATATCCTTTATATCTAATCCATACACCAACGACCAAAAACACCTACAAACACTTTCATTCTTCAATTTTCTTCATCTAATTGATCTCTCTCAAGTTCTATCTTCAAGTTCTAAGTGTTCTTCATAAATTCCAAAAGTTCTAGTTTCATAAAATCAAGAATACTTTCAAGTTTGCTAGCTCACTTCCAATCTTGTAAGGTGATCATCCAACCTCAAGAAATCTTTGTTTCTTACAGTAGGTTATCATTCTAATACAAGGTAATAATCATATTCAAACTTTGGTTCAATTTCTATAACTATAACAATCTTATTTCAAGTGATGATCTTACTTGAACTTGTTTTCGTGTCATGATTCTGCTTCAAGAACTTCGAGCCACCCAAGGATCCGTTGAAGCTAGATCCATTTTTCACTTTTCCAGTAGGTTTATCCAAGGAACTTAAGGTAGTAATGATGTTCATAACATCATTCAATTCATACATATAAAGCTATCTTATTCGAAGGTTTAAACTTGTAATCACTAGAACATAGTTTAGTTAATTCTAAACTTGTTCGCAAACAAAAGTTAATCCTTCTAACTTGACTTTTAAAATCAACTAAACACATGTTCTATATCTATATTATATGCTAACTTAATGATTTAAAACCTGGAAACATGAAAAACACCGTAAAACCGGATTTACGCCGTCGTAGTAACACCGCGGGCTGTTTTGGGTTAGTTAATTAAAAACTATGATAAACTTTGATTTAAAAGTTGTTAATTTGAGAAAATTATTTTTATTATGAACATGAAACTATATCCAAAAATTATGGTTAAACTCAAAGTGGAAGTATGTTTTCTAAAATGGTCATCTAGACGTCGTTCTTTCGACTGAAATGACTACCTTTACAAAAATGACTTGTAACTTATTTCTCCGACTATAAAACTATACTTTTCTGTTTAGATTCATAAAATAGAGTTCAATATGAAACCATAGCAATTTGATTCACTCAAAATGGATTTAAAATGAAGAAGTTATGGGTAAAACAAGATTGGATAATTTTTCTCATTTTAGCTACGTGAAAATTTGTAACAAATCTATTCCAACCATAACTTAATCAACTTGTATTGTATATTATGTAATCTTGAGATACCATAGACACGTATACAATGTTTCGACCTATCATGTCGACACATCTATATATATTTCGGAACAACCATAGACACTCTATATGTGAATGTTGGAGTTAGCTATACAGGGTTGAGGTTGATTCCAAAATATATATAGTTTGAGTTGTGATCAATACTGAGATACGTATACACTGGGTCGTGGATTGATTCAAAATAATATTTATCGATTTATTTCTGTACATCTAACTGTGGACAACTAGTTGTAGGTTACTAACGAGGACAGCTGACTTAATAAACTTAAAACATCAAAATATATTAAAAGTGTTGTAAATATATTTTGAACATACTTTAATATACATGTATATATTGTTATAGATTCGTGAATCAACCAGTGGCCAAGTCTTACTTCCCGACGAAGTAAAAATCTGTGAAAGTGAGTTATAGTCCCACTTTTAAAATCTAATATTTTTGGGATGAGAATACATGCAGGTTTTATAAATGATTTACAAAATAGACACAAGTACGTGAAACTACATTCTATGGTTGAATTATCGAAATTGAATATGCCCCTTTTTATTAAGTCTGGTAATCTAAGAATTAGGGAACAGACACCGTAATTGACGCGAATCCTAAAGATAGATCTATTGGGCCTAACAAACCCCATCCAAAGTACCGGATGCTTTAGTACTTCGAAATTTATATCATATCCGAAGGGTGTCCCGGAATGATGGGGATATTCTTATATATGCATCTTGTTATTGTCGGTTACCAGGTGTTCACCATATGAATGATTTTTATCTCTATGTATGGGGTGTGTATTGAAATATGAAATCTTATGGTCTATTATTATGATTTGATATATATAGGTTAAACCTATAACTCGCCAACATTTTTGTTGACATTTTAAGCATGTTTATTCTCAGGTGATTATTAAGAGCTTCCGCTATCGCATACTTAAATAAGGACGAGATTTGGAGTCCATGCTTGTATGATATTGTGTAAAAACTGCATTCAAGAAACTTATTTTGTTGTAACATATTTGTATTGTAAACCATTATGTAATGGTCGTGTGTAAACAGGATATTTTAGATTATCATTATTTTATAATCTACGTAAAGCTTTTTAAACCTTTATTGATGAAATAAAGGTTATGGTTTGTTTTAAAATGAATGCAGTCTTTGAAAAAACGTCTCATATAGAGGTCAAAACCTCGCAACGAAATCAATTAATATGGAACGTTTTTAATCAATAAGAACGGGACATTTCAATAACCAAAGCTTGTATTTGATGATTTTTGTGGAAAAATAGTAACTTAGACGTTCATGGAAGAGTGTGTGTGTTTTGAGAGAGAATTGGGAAGAAAATTGGAAGTGAAATGGAGTAGGTGGTGAGTGGTGAAGGTGAGGGTTAAAAGGAGTTCTTATTTTTGTTTCCTTGCTCATAAGTCATACTAGATGTTAAATGATGGTTCCCACATGGTTAGGTGACTCACATGGGCTTCTAAGAGAGCTGATTATTGGTAAAATAGTAACTTAGACATTCATGGAAGAGTGTGTGTGTTTTGAGAGAGAACTGGGAAGAAAATTGGAAGTGAAATGGAGTAGGTGGTGAGTGGTGAAGGTGAGTGGGGTTAAAAGGAGTTCTTTTTTTGTTTCCTTGCTCATAAGTCATGCTAGATGTTAAATGATGGTTCCCACATGGTTAGGTGACTCACATGGGCTGCTAAGAGCTGATCATTGGAGTGTATATACCAATAGTAAATACATTTAGAAGTTGTGTATTGTACAAGTACAAATACGAGTGCATACGAGTAGAATTGTTGATGAAAATGAATGAGGATGTAATCGTAAGCATTTTTGTTAAGTAGAAGTACTTTGATATGTGTCTTGAAGTCTTTCAAAAGTGTACTAATACATCTAAATACACTACATGTATATACATTTTAACTGAGTCGTTAAGTCATCGTTAGTCGTTACATGTAAGTGTTGTTTTGAAACCTTTAAGTTAACGATCTCATTTAATGTTGTTATCCCATTGTTTATTATATCTAATGAGATGTTAATTTATTACATTATCAAGATATTATGATGTATCAATATATCTTAATATGATATATATACATTAAAATGTTGTTACAACGATAATCGTTACATATATGCCTCGTTTCAAAATTCTTAAGTTAGTAGTCTTGTTTTACCTATGTAATTCATTGTTAACATACATAATGATATATATAATTATCATTTTATCATGTTAAATATAGTGTAACAATATCTTAATATGATACATATGTATTTAGTAAGACGTTGTAATAACGATAATCGTTATATATATCGTTTCTTGTTTCTTAACTTAGACGTCTCCTTTTTATGTCTATAACTCATTGTTAATATACTTATGGAGATACTTATCATAATCTCATGTTAACTATATGTATATCCATATATATATCGTCATGTCGTTTTTACAAGTTTTAACGTTCGTGAATCGCCGGTCAACTTGGGTGGTCAATTGTCTACATGAAACTCATTTCAAATAATCAAGTATTAACAAGTTTGATTGCTTAACATGTTGAAAACATTTAATCATGCAAATATAGTTTTCAATTAATATATAATCATGGAAAAGTTCGGGTCACTACAACCAACAACAACAACTGATGAAGTATTAATCTATAACATCATTAGAGAAACATTCTGTGGTGATTATGTTTAACAACCCGTCCTAATCCACCTAGACGAAGTCATCAACATTTGGTCCCATTGCGAGGTGCTGTCCTAAATATGCCATGAATGACTCCATGTAACATGAGCAAATGCACAGCGGAAGATTTCTTTCATACCTGAGAATAAACATGCTTAAAAGTGTCAACCAAGAGGTTGGTGAGGTCATAGGTTTATCATAACAATTATTTCAATATTTAAATAGACCACAAGATTTCCGTTTATAAATATATGTACACTCGCAAGTGTATACAAGTATTCTGCTTATGTTGAGGCCTCAGTAACCAACCTTAACAATAATATAATATATCATCTTTGCAAAGATGGGAAACGTACACCGGTGCTAATAAATAATCCTCGAAGTACTAAACATCCGCCCACTAGCTCTAATGTCTAGTGCAGCCTACAGGATGGGGGTGTCAAGCCCGATAGATCTATCTTTAGGATTCGCGCTTACATGCTCTTATAACATATAACTAAATTACCTAGCACATCAATCCGCAGAATATCATTTTTAATCACTTGTCTCTATTTCGTAAAGCATTTATAAAATATTGCATGTATTCTCAGCCTAAAATATATATTGCAAAAGCAATTAAAAAGGGAGCAAATGAAACTCACAATACGATATTTTGTAGTAAAAATATGCATACGACGATACTGAACAATGCAGGGTTGGTCTCGGATTCACGAACCTATATCAATTGTATATCTATTAAAACATATAATGGAAATCACATAATTTCATTTATTAATTATATAATATTTATGTATTTGTAGTTATATAGAGTTTTATACTAAATTCTATTTAAAACATGTACTTTAGTTATATATATATTATACCTTAAATTATATGTTATATATATTTATTTTGTATATATATTTAAAATAATTAATATTTATACATTTAGTTATTTTAATATATCTATTTAGATTTAAAAATAATTAATTTGTTATATGTATGCATTTATATAAAAATGTTAATATCTTTGATATATAGTTATATGAAATATTAATAAAATTATAGTATATGTAATAAGTATATTTTATGTACAAAATCTTTATTTGTTGTAATATAATAATTATAATAATAATGATGGTAATAATAGTAATAATAAAAATATTAATTTTTAAAATGATAATTTTAATGATATTGTTACTAAAAATGATTCTTTTAATAATAATATAGCTGTAATAATAATAATAATAATAATAATAATAATAATAATAATAATAATAATAATAATAATAATAATAATAATAATAATAATAATAATAATAATAATAATAATAATAATAATAATAATAATACTAGTGGTAAAAATGATAATAATAATAATAATAATAATATAGTCATAAAAATAATAATTTTTAATAATAACAATACTAATAATAATAATAATAATGCTTATTAATAATAATAATACTTGAAATAATAATAATAATGATAATAAAGATAATACTTGATGCTTAATAATAATCATAATTGTAACCATAATAATAATAATAGTAATAATAATAATAATAATAATAATAATAATAATAATAATAATAATAATAATAATAATAATAATAATAATAATAATAATAATAATAATAATAATAATAATTTTAAAAGAATGAAAACTACCTTGTAAGCTTTTTTTCTAAAAAAAAATTGTCTCAGATCGGACTCGAACCCCCTACCTCTCGCTACCCCAAAACCCACACAAACCATCCAGCTGATCACGCATTCTTGATTAAATCACAAACCCATTTATATTTAATCCGCAATTATTTTTTGTTTTCTTTTTCAATCTTCTACTTCACAAGGCCAAGTTCATTCTCGGCCCAATATACAAAACGAATTAGCCTGCGGCCTATTCAGTAGCCCAAATCAAGTAGTCCACTATCCCTTTATAATTTAAATGGTAAATTAGGGGTTTCCAGTCGATGAATAAAAAATAAAAAATAAAAATTTACAGCGACGGTTTACTGTAGCAGCAGTTTTTTTTTTATGATAGTGAGGGTTACCGATGGTGGTGGGTGTTCGCTAGTGGTGGAGGATGGTGGTGGTGATCAAAACAGTAATCGAGAGGGTACGGTGGTGGTGACTATTGAGTTTTAGTGGTGGGTTATAATGGCTTTCGGTGGTGGTATTAGAAGGTGATGGTTTATACCTACGAAGCAACCATGAAGATGATGTTATGGTGATCCTTGGATGGTTTACGGCTACACAACAACAACATAATTAGCTGCGAATTTCAGCTTATTTGGTTGTCAGTAATATAGAATAGAAACATAAATATGTTGTAGAGAGGGAGAGAGATATAGAGAGAGAAGGGAAGAAAGAAGGGTTGTGGTGGTTTGATGGCAGTTTACAGTGGCGTGTTCACAGCTACAGCAGTAGCATGTAAAAGGTAGCAGTTTCAATTAGTTTGTAGGTTAAAACAATGGTGTTTGAGTGGCGGAGGTGCTCGAAAAAAAGAAAAAAAATGTATACAAGTATAAAGCTGTACGGTTATGGTGTTCGGTCCGTAGTTGTGATGGTGGAGATGACCGGAGGTGACGGTGGTTATTGCAGGTGGAGGCGGTCAGGTGGTCATGGGAAGGTAGCCGTGAGTGGTGGTTAATGATTGTTGTGGTGATGGGTTCAACGAGAGAGAAGCAGAGAAGGTGGTTTAGTGGTGGTGGTTGTAGGTGTCGGGTGACAGATGGATGTCGTGCAGGTGACCGGAAGTCCGATGGTGATATGGTGATGGTTGAGGAGGTTTCCTGGGTGTTGAGTAATATGTGTATGTATCCTATATATATATATATATATATATATATTACCTATTAAATCTAATATAATAATTAATATTATTAATATAATAATTTCTAATATCATGTGATGAAAGGAATTAAAACCGAAATCCACAGTGAAGCAGCCTACTTTATGTCTTATTCTACCGACAATTTTACCCGGATTGTTATATCGTATTCCATTGCTAAACAGATAACCTATAAAAGTGTTCCTAAAAATCTCATATTTTTAAATTAACTATATTTATTTATTTTGGTCATTATGGTATAAAATTCGAGCATTAACTATTAAATAAAAATTACATTAATTATTCACTCCCAACCCCAAGTAAAATATAAAAAGTTTTAAAATTCAACAAATAGTTTCTAAATACATTTTTAATAAGCCTATAAATTGTAAAACTCATTTTCGGCTAACCGTTTATTTTAAAATCACATAAGTTTCTTTTTAACTCGTTTACTGTCAAACAAATGACAATTGAGCGTTACTTTCGTTTACTAAATAACTTCGAGACCCTATTTATATATCTATATATTTTATTTATATATATTGATAATAATTATTTTATGTTATTATTATTTTACATAAATAATTACAACAATTACCAAATACAATATTTCATATTATTATTATTATTATTATTATTATTATTATTATTATTATTATTATTATTATTATTATTGTATATATATATATATATATATATATATATATATGCATATCTATTTAAGTAATCGTGTCGTGAGTCATCGGGAACAGTCGAAGGTCAATTGATTTCATGAAACAGTTCAAAAAATTTTGAGACTCAATATTACAAACTTTGCTTATCATGTCGAATTCATATAAAGATCAAGTTTGTATTTGGTCGGAATTTTTCGGGTAGTCACATTATGTAATCTCCAAAACCTTAGAGATTATTTATTTTAGCTCAAACCGAAAAGCAAATGAGATTGATATCATATTAACTCATTAAATCCATGATTACATCTGAAGAAAATATATATGTATATATGTCTTCATAAAGGTTGTAATTAAAAATTCTTTTGTACAAACTGTTAACGATGAAAATATTTTAACGGGTAGGTAATACCCGAGGAATATTTAGATTTCACGTTAATAAGTTACACTGTACACTCTTCGAATCTGATTCAACGGTCGTTTACTATCCTACTTACATCCACAGATATATGAATCCGTTCACCACAGAATAACCATTTTCATTCAATTTCATATTTAGATTTTGACTTATCAGAATCCAACAAGTGGCATAATGAAGAAAATATTGGACAAAAAATAAAATTTGTTAGAAACAAACAAATTAACTATGAGTAATTTTGTTAAGAATCCACGCTAACAAAATTCTAGCTAACTGTTTCTAGCTAACTGTTAATTCCTTATTACATTTTATTTATCGTAATTTATTTATCGCAATTTAATTATCGCAATTTAAATTCTCGCAATTTTATTTATTGTCATTTAATTTCGGTTATTTATTTTACGCACTTTAAATATCGTCGGATAAATCGGGACACGTATACAATGTTTTGACATATTATATCGACGTCATCTGTATATATTATTTGGAATAATCATAAGTCACTCTATATGCGGTAATGCTCGAGTTAGCATATAAAGGGCGAGGTTGATTCTAAAATAATATATATACTTTGAGTTATGATCGAGTCTGAGATATGTATACAATGGGTCACGATACGTATTAATTAATTCGATTATTATATATTAAACTATACAAGAATTATTGAATTACTAACTGTGGACTACTAACTGTGGACTACTAACATTGGACAATTAAAATGAATTAAAATATTGATTATAACATATGAAACTAAACATTTCTTCAAGTTTGCCACTTGATTTCATCTTAAATCTCATTTATATCTTGACGATTACAATCTGCGTTCAATGTGACGACCCGAAAATTTCTGACCAAATTTAAACTTAATCTTTATATGATTTAATGTTACACGATAAGCAAAGTCTGTAATGTTGATGTTTCAAAAACTTTGAATTGTGTTCATGTAATCAATTACCCTTTGACTGCTCTCAACGATTCACGAACAATTAATTGTAAATAGATATGTATGTATTTATATATAAATAATAAGTGGAAATATAATTTGAAATATTATATGTTAATATTAAAAGTAATTATGTGAAATAAAAATAAAAATATGACATTATGATAACTATTATTTAAAATATATCTATATGTATAAATAAAGTATATTAAATATATATTTTGTGATTTCGAATCTATTTAGTAACGACTGTTACACTCAATTGCCATTCGATGGATATTACATGAGTAAAATACGAACTAATATTATTTTAAAAAATAAACGGTGATCCGAAAATGAGTGATAAATTATAGGAATATTAAAAGTATATTTATGAGCTAATTGTTAATTTTTACATTTAGCATATTTTACTTGGGGTTGGGAGTGAATAATTAATGTAATTTTTATTTAATAGTTAATGACCAAATTTTATACCATATTGACTAAAATAAATAAATATAGTTACTTTAAAAATATAGAATTTTTCTGAATACTTTTATCCGCCACTGATTTAACAACGGGGTATGATTTAGCAATCTGTGAAAACTGTCGGTAGAGTAAGTTAAATTAAATGGCTGTTATCCTATTTAGATTACTATGCATAAATATTTGTTACTGTTTTGCTTGGCTTCTTCTCCCCACCATTCTAAATTATTACAGAGTATATTATGTATATATATGTACAAATGTAATGCCATTCATAAGAAAAGAAAACCCCAACAATTGACTTCCTCTCCTACAACAATCACCAACACTCGATCACCTTGATAAACCACAAACCGTCGCAACCCACCATCATGAGCCACCATTGAAACTATCGACCACCTTTCTTCATTCTCTTTTTGTTTCTCGCTATAAACCACAACCACCCGAACTGTTTCTGTTTTTTGACGAGTTAACACGTTAAACTACATAATACTCCTCTTATTTATTAGCTACCACCATTTGTTCCATCGTGAATAACCATAAGATCACCACCGAGGAAACCATCTTAGCACCACCACCATAACCCGTCACCACCAAGAAATAATCATCACCCCTTTTTCTCTACTACTTCTGTGTTGTGGAACTCATCCAAAAACCTCACTACAATACCCTAATCCGACACCCTACACCACCAATACTTGTAATATACTTTTTACTCGATCACCTCAAACCACTAAACACGATCATCTTTGAAACTCAAATAAATCTTGCAACCACTACACCTTATTTTTGTTTTCAGTTTATCAAACCCAATTATTATATTGCCTTTCTTCTCAATCACCATCATCTTATTGATGAAACCTTTCACCTCCACACAAACCTACGATCACCAATCTCTTATTCATCTCTCTCTCTAATTTTTCTTCATGAACAAACAATAATCACCACCACCTTACTCCATGAACACCCATCTTCAACCCGAAATCACCCTTATTATTCGATCAAACTCCATGCAACACACGTCGCCACCTACTATTTTCTATTTTCAAATGAGAACCGACCTGCTCGATGGACTGCTCGCTGGCTCGTTGCTATACTGTTTAAGTGTCACAACCTGCTGTAAGTTTTGTTGTTCCTTCGGTTACAACAAAAGAGATGCTTAATGTGGATGTTTATGGTGAAGTAAATTATTGATGGCTATTATTTAAATAATAAAAATTGTATAGTGCTAGGATGGAGATAAAAACCGAATAAAATGAATATAATTGTCCCCATGATGGCTATTCTAATTTCGTATTTTTTTTACACGTACGAATATCAATTAAGGCAAATTGTCTGTGAGCTGTTGTGTATATAATTACATTAGCATCATGGTCCAAATTGTGTGGGGTAATTTCAATCATGGTCGACACATTAGGAATGGGAATTATTTATTAGGAATGAACTTTTTCTTTTTGCTAGTGGGTTTGTAAAGTGATTTTAGGAGTAGGCCGAAAGTGAAGGTGTATGATGATGTATTGATAAGGGTTATGATGATGTTATCATGCGTTGCTTATGTGTTCCTGTCCTGCTTCGTTTGGCTGCTACAACAATGAACGAGATAATGAACGAGTCCGTGATGTGATTAAGAATAACCGATAATGATAAGGGGTTTAGGATTATGCGTATGATAATGGAAGTAATCAGATTATAAGTATGATCAGGATGAACATGATAAACGATAATTATGAAATCATAATAATAAGGATAGATGATGATGATATGGTGACTTTAATGATGATGATATGTTGTGTTCTGTTAATACACGAAACCCTCACACACTTAACCATCTAACAATTTAATTAGACATATTATCGGGTTAGTATATATGGAGTAATTTTTTTTAACTGCTACACTTCTTTTGCTGTTGGGCCGATATATGCACTTGGGCCATTATGGTACGGTTTATCATTGGGCCAAAATCTTATTTCTGTTGGGATAATGTAAGTTGGACTAGAATATGGATATATGACGAAGAGATGGGTTGTAAGATTATATTTCGCTATTAAATCAGAAAATCACAAATGGTCTGGTGTTTAAGGGATATGTTGGGTGAGCGAGAGGTCTCGGGTTCGATTCTGATTTGGTGCAATTCTTTTTATAAAAGCCTTGGAAGGTAGTTCCTTATATAAAAATTTTATTTATTATTAGTATTGTTATAAATGTTAAAATTATTATTATTGTCATTTATCAATTATTATTATTATAACTATAGCAATTATAAGTAGTATTAATATTGTTATAACTAAAATCATTATCATTATCAAGTATGATTATCATTATTATGATTATGATTATTATTATTATCATTTTATCAATATTAGAACTCTTATTATTAACATAAGTATATTATTAGTATTAGTATCATCATTTAGGATATTATTAGTAGTATTATTATGATGAAAACCAATATTGTTTTTATTATTATTATTATTATTATTATTATAAACATTATTATTGCTAAAATTATTATGAAAAGTATCATTTTAGTAAAAGTACTATATTTATTAAGATTATTAATATCATTATTACAATTAACATTTTTATAAAAAGTATCATTTCAATTAATATTAGGATTATTATTATTATTATTATTATTATTATTATTATTATTATTATTATTATTATTATTATTATTATTATTATTATTATTATTATTTTTAGAGACATTATTGCTATTTTTATCACTATTATTATTACTACTATAATTATTATTATCATTATTATTATTATTGATATTATCATTATAATCAAACACAACTTTTATTACTATTGATATAAAAATATATTTATAAGTAACATTACATATGAATTAATTACATTAACAATCTTTATATAAATATTCATATATATATAACCAATTAGGTATTTTAAAAATATATAGATATAAAACTATACAAATAATAATCATTTTCAAATACATATAAATACAAATTAAATATATAATATATAAAGTTATAATATATTAAATTATTCGATTACGAGTATGTGTTTTAATATATATATATATATATATATGAAAAATATAGGTTCGTGAATCCGAGGCCAACCCTACACTTGTTCAATATCATCATATGTATTTTTACTACAAAATACAGTAATATGAGTTTCATTTGCTCCCTTTTTAAATGTTTTTGCAATATATATTTTTTGGGACTGAGAATACATGCGCTGCTTTATAAATATTTGACGAAATAGACACAAGTACTTAAAACTACATTCTATGGTTGGATTATTAAACCGAATATGCCCCTTTTTAGTCTGGTAATCTAAGAATTAGGGAACAAACACCCTAATTGACGCGAATCCTAAAGATCGATCTATCGGGCCCAACAAGCCCCATCCAAAGTACCGGATGCTTTAGTACTTTGAATTTATCATGTCCGAAGGGAGTCCCGGAATGATGGGAATATTCTATATGCATCTTGTTAAGGTCGGTTACCAGGTGTTCAATCCATATGAATGATTTTTGTCTCTATGCATGGGACGTATATTTATGAGAAATGAAAATGAAAATCTTATGGTCTATTAAAATGATGGAAATGAATGATTATGATAAACTAATGAACTCACCAACCTTTTGGTTGACACTTGAAAGCATGTTTATTCTCAGGTAATACAGAAATCTTTCGCTGTGCATTTGCTCATATTAGAGATATTACTTGGAGTCATTCATGACATATTTCAAAAGATGTTGCATTCGAGTTGTCGAGTTCATCAAGATTATTACTAAGTCAATTATAGTTGAATATATTACAAAATGGTATGCATGCCGTCAACTGTCGATGTAATGGAAGTTTGTCTTTTAAAAACGAATGCAATGTTTGTAAAATGTATCATATAGAGGTCAAGTACCTCGCTATGTAACCAAATGTAATGTATTCATCCAGATGGATTAGGACGGATCATTAGAGTTGGTATCAGAGCGTTGGTCTTAGCGAACCAGGTCTTGCATTAGTGTGTCTAACTGATAGTTGTTTAGATGCATTAGTGAGTCTGGACTTCGACCGAGTCTGCATGTCAAAAGTTTTGCTTGTCATTTCTAGTCAGAAATCATCTGCTTATCATCCTTAGGAAATTACCTACTTATTATCCTTAAAGTCTAGACACGTCTTACTGCCTCTATTACATAGACGGTGTATAGATAAATCCATATCCTAGCGTATCTGTTATTGTTACCTTTGCCTGACAACTTCCGTAGATTCCTCCGTAACCTATGGAAATTTAGTATTATATATGCATATGTAAACTATGTATTGCAGGATACTAATCTACATCCTATAATCTATTTCTTATCGAAAATCCTTCATCTGACCGTATGAGATGAATCCCTCAACCAGATCGAGTCCCTCAGATTTCGATAGTTATTCCGACAGTTATTCCGACATGGATGTTCACATAAGCTCCGGAAGCAGTGTGACCAGAATGGATCAACCAATTAGCCATCATTTATTCTGGATAAATTGGATATGGGTTCGTAGGCTACTTAATCAATGGAGACGAGAAGAAATCAATCCTTTCCACCAACCAACTTCACCTCTTGGCGATGAACCTGAAGCACTTACCGGCAAACCTATTCGTAATACCATTTTCTCTCTCATTTTCAGAGTATCTCGCCACGACTATATCACAACTCAGATTCTAAACCTTATTCATTTGCTCGTTCCTACTGACAATCATCCCAGAATAATATAATAAGTCAACGAGATTCGCGCCTTAGTTGTAGTCTTGGAAAATATGGTGCAAAACGTACCAGCTTCAACAACATCACCAGCACCAACAGTACCACCAACATCAATACAGTACCACCAACAACCTAAGTTTCAACATCACACGCCTCAACATCTCATTCGTACCTCGAGTATAATTATCGTTCTACGAATCTTTCTACATCATTTATCTTCGTTCGACATGGCGATTATGTAATCTCTAATGTTTTAGAGATTATATATTCTTGTTCTAACGGTAAATCAAATAAGTCTAATATCATATTGACTCATTAAATCCATGATTACATCTGAAGAAAATATATATGTATATATATTTTCATAAAGATTGTAATTAAAAATTCTTTTGTACAAACTGTTAATGGTGAAAATATTTTAACGGGTAGGTAATACCCGAGAAATATTTAGATTTCACATTAATAAGTTATACTGTACATTCTTTCAAATCTAATTCAACAGTCATCTACTATCATATTTACAACCATCGATATACGTATCCGTTCACCGCAAAATAACCATTTTCATTCAATTTCATATTTGGATTTTGATCTATCAGAATCCAACAAGTGGCATAATGAAGAAAACATTGGACAAAATAAAATTTGTTAGAAACAAACAAAATAATTATGAGAAATTTTGCTAAGAATCCACGCTAACTATTCCTAGCTAACTGTTCCTAGCTAACTGTTAATTCCGTATTATATTTTATTTATCGCAATTTATTTATCGCAATTTAATTATCGCAATTTATTTTATCGCAATGTTATTTATTGTCATTTAATTTCTGTTATTTATTTTACGCACTTTATTTATCGTCATTTAAATACTGTTATTTACGCATTTTAAATATTGGGACACGTATACAAGGTTTTGACATATCATATCGACGCATCTATATATATTATTTGGAATAACCATAGACACTCTATATGCAGTAATATTTGAGTTAGCTATACAGGGTTGAGGTTGATTCTATAATAATATATATACTTTGAGTTGTGATCGAGTCTGAGACATGTATACACGGGTCACGATATGTATTAATTAATTCGAATGTTATATATTAAACTATATATGAATTATTGGATTGTTAACTGAGGACTATCGACTGTGGACTAATAACATCGGACAATTAAAATGAATTAAAATATTGATTATAACATATGAAACTAAACAATTCTTCAAGTTCGCCACTTGATTTCATCTTAAACCTCATTTGTATCTCGACGATTATAATCTGCGTTCAAACCTTTCATGATTCTTGAAGACACCTCAATCGATAGGATGAACCAACCACATTTCATCTACGGAAGGAAAGATTTATGCATATAGTTATGCACCTGAAAACACTCGGAACCTGAGTAAACGTTTAACATGTATCTGTGCTAGCTCCCTTGGCGTTGTTATTACCGAAAATCACTTTGCAATTCCTTTCCAAATTAGCCAATTTTGTCACAGCTCCAGCAAATCAAATTCGACCTTCATTCGAATAAGCTTTATTATAATCTTGACATACAAGTCTGCTCTTCATCATCGTTACTGGAGAACCGTTTATATCTCATCACATTAGTAGTAAACTTACCAACAACTTCGTTGATCTTTGACTTTCTGAAAAATCATTATATTTATCGAAACCCTATCATATACTCATCCGCATTTTATACCGAGAATTGCCATAGCAATTACCAGAAATTAGCAATCAGTATTTTGAAATCTCGCAGCTTGTCTACATCAACAGTTATATGTATACATATAACATTTATCTCTTAGAATTATGATCTTCCATTCCAAAATTCAGGAAAGCAACCAGTCTACGAATCAATACTCTGAATGTTGAAAAAGCTGAAAAAAGCAACAAAAAAACTATAAATGACTTAAACAATCGAAAGTTTGATGATAAAGAATAGTATGTTGGCAAAGCTCAGAAAAGTTGGAACTAGAAAACGGATTGAGCAAACCATGAAGGAGACTGTGAACAAATCACAAAGACTAAACTTACCTTCAAAGAATCCAAATAATTCAGTATCTGCTGAAGTCATTAATGAGTACATTGCTCCTGACTATACACTTTTACGGACAAATCTTCATCATCATTCAACGATATTAGAAATTCTAAGATATCATCATATCTTTCATTATAAATATCCTTCATATTTCTGAAGATAATTTCATAATTATTCTTACCTGAAATTATTTATCTCTTCGCAAAATCAGTGTTACATCAGAAAGGAAACTGTGTTAGTTTCTAAATTCTGAAAAAAATTCGAATTTGAATTATGAATGATTTTGAAGTAGTGTTGGAAATTGATGCATGAGTTAGTATAATATAATGACACTTGATCAACGTGATTATAATACAGTAAGTCATGCTGAGTTTCTAATGAAACGTGATGATTCACAGACTATAGCGTCATCATGTGCCATGTTACATGACTCTTACATTCTATCTAATCTATAAACATATCAAGAACATATGTTCTCGATAATTCTATCTTTTCTCTTGAATTCTGGTAATATAACCAATCTAGATCGTGCTCTTACGAATCCTCTCTCAGAACATTAGTTATGTTCATTCTAAATTTAGTATCTACGAATTCTGGACCATTACTTGTGATACTTAATGGCAAGAAGAGAAAACAAAAGAATAGAAAGTATGAACTGTGGAAATGAGGAAACGAAGGGAGTGGATTTATAGTGAAATGTCCGACAGAGCAATCAAAACAGGTGATCGCATTTAAAGCGAATCCTAATTACCGAAGAACCAAATCTTATTAAGAAGATTTTCTCCAGATCCCTGGAACTCTGGAAATCAATACTATCTACATCAAAAGATATGACGAATCTACATTTACTCATTTCACTCTTTTATGATAGCTTCACTCGTACTCTTAACAAAATCAAATTGATTTGTCTATATTACGCGATGATGATAAAACCCAAATTTTTAGCTCGTAGGCATCATGAAAACATACTTATTGTTAGCCATGACCATCCCAATCAAATTTCGGGACGAAATTTCTTTAACGGGTAGGTACTGTGACGAGCCAAAAATTTCTGACCAAATTTAAACTTAATCTTTATATGATTTAATGTTTCCGACACGATAAGCAAAGTCTGTAATGTTGATGTTTCAAAAACTTTGAACTGTGCACATGTAATCAATTACCCTTTGACTGCTCTCAACGATTCATGAACAATTAATTGTAAATGGATATGTGTGTATTTATATATAAATAATAAGTGGAAATATAATTTGAAATATTATATGTTAATATTAAAAGTAATTATGTGAAATAAAAAATAAAAATATGATATTATGATAACTATTATTTAAAATATATCTATATATATAAATAAAGTATATTAAATATATATTTTGTGATTTTGAATCTATTTAGTAAACGACTGTTACACTCAATTGCCATTCGATGGATATTACATGAGTAAAATACGAACTAATATTATTTTAAAAAATAAACGGTGATCCGAAAATGAGTGATATAAATTATAGGCTTATTAAAAGTATATTTAGGAGCTAATTGTTAATTTTTACATTTAGCATATTTTACTTGGCGTTGGGAGTGAATAATTAATGTAATTTTTATTTAATAGTTAATGACCAAATTTTATACCATAGTGACCAAAATAAATAAATATAGTTAATTTAAAAATATGAGATTTTTCTGAACACTTTTATCCGCCACTGATTTAACAACGGGGTATGATTTAGCAATCCGTGAAAACTGTCGGTAGAGTAAGTTAAATTAAATGGCTGCTATCCTATTTAGATTACTATGCATAAATATTTGTTACTGTTTTGCTTAGCTTCTTCTCTCCACCATTCTAAATTATTACGGAGTATATTATGTATATATATGTACAAATGTAATGCCATTCATAAGAAAAGAAAACCCCAACAATTGACTTCCTCTCCTACAACAATCACCAACACTTGATCACCTTGATAAACCACGAACCGTCGCAACCCACCATCATGAGCCACCATTGAAACTATCGACCACCTTTCTTCATTCTCTTTTTGTTTCTCGCTATAAACCACAACCACCCGAACTGTTTCTGTTTTGTTAATGAGTTAACACGTCAAACTACATAATACTCCTCTTATTTATTAGCTACCACCATTTGTTCCATCGTGAATAACCATAAGATCACCACCGAGGAAACCATCTTAGCACCACCACCATAACCCGTCACCACCAAGAAATAATCATCACCCCTTTTTCTCTACTACTTCTGTGTTGTGGAACTCATCCAAGAACCTCACTACAACACCCTAATTCGACACCCTACACCACCAATACTTGTAATATACTTTTTACTCGATCACCTCAAACCACTAAACACGATCATCATCGAAACTCAAATAAATCTTGCAACCACTACACCATATTTTTGTTTTCAGTTTATCAAACCCAATTATTATATTGCCTTTCTTCTCAATCACCATCATCTTATTGATGAAACCTTTCACCGCCACACAAACCTACGATCACCAATCTCTTATTCCTCTTTCTCTCTCTCATTTTTCTTCATGAACAAACAATAATCACCACCACCTTACTCCATGAACACCATCTTCAACCCGAAATCACCCTCATTATTTGATCAAACTCCATGCAACACACGTCGCCACCTACTATTTTCTATTTTCAATTTAGAACCGACCTGCTCGATGGACTGCTCGCTGGCTTGCTGCTATACTGTTTAAGTGTCACAAGCTGCTGTAAGTTTTGTTGTTCCTTCGGTTACAACAAAAGAGATGCTTAATGTCGATGTTTGTGGTGAAGTAAATTATTGATGGCTATTATTTAAATAATAAAAATTGTATCGTGCTAGGATGGAGATAAAAACCGAATTAAGTGAATATAATTGTCCCCATGATGGCTATTCTAATCAAACACAACTTTTATTACTATTGATATAAAAATATATTTATAAGTAACATTACATATGAATTAATGACATTAACAATCTTTATATAAATATTCATATATATATAACCAATTAGGTATTTTAAAAATATATAGATATAAAATTATACAAATAATAATCATTTTCAAATACATATATATACAAATTAAATATATAATATATTAAATTGTTCGATTACGAGTATGTGTTTTAATATATATATATATATATATATATATATATATATATATATATATATATATATATATGAACAATATAGGTTCATGAATCCGAGGTCAACCCTACACTTGTTCAATATCATCATATGTATTTTTACTACAAAATACAGTAATATGAGTTTCATTTGCTCCCTTTTTAAATGTTTTTGCAATATATATTTTTTGGGACTGAGAATACATGCGCTGCTTTATAAATATTTGACGAAATAGACACAAGTACTTAAAACTACATTCTATGGTTGGATTATTAAACCGAATATGCCCCTTTTTAGTCTGGTAATCTAAGAATTAGGGAACAGACACCCTAATTGACCCGAATCCTAAAGATAGATCTATCGGGCCCAACAAGCCCCATCCAAAGTACCGGATGCTTTAGTACTTCGAATTTATCATGTCCGAAGGGAGTCCCGGAATGATGGGGATATTCTATATGCATCTTGTTAAGGTCGGTTACCAGGTGTTCAATCCATATGAATGATTTTTGTCTCTATACATGGGACGTATATTTATGAGAAATGAAAATGAAAATCTTGTGGTCTATTAAAATGATGGAAATGAATGATTATGATAAACTAATGAACTCACCAACCTTTTGGTTGACACTTGAAAGCATGTTTATTCTCAGGTAACAAAGAAATCTTCCGCTGTGCATTTGCTCATATTAGAGATATTACTTGGAGTCATTCATGACATATTTCAGAAGACGTTGCATTCGAGTTGTCGAGTTCATCAAGATTATTACTAAGTCAATTATAGTTGGATATATTACGAAATGGTATGCATGACGTTAACTGTCGATGTAATGGAAGTTTGTCTTTTAAAAACGAATGTAATGTTTGTAAAATGTATCATATAGAGGTCAAGTACCTCGCGATGTAACCAAATGTAATGTATTCATCCAGATGAATTAGGACGGGTCGTTAGATTCAAATCTTTCATGATTCTTGAAAACACCTCAATCGAGAGGATGAACCAACCGCACTTCATCTACGAGAAGAAAGATTTAAGCAATAATCATGCACCTGGAAAACTCTCAGAAACTAAGTAAAAGTTTAACACGAATCCGTATCAGATCATGTAAGCATTATTATTACCCAAAATAACTTGATAATCCCTTTCAAAGTAATAAATTTTGTCACAGCTCCAACAAGACAACTTCGACTTTTCCTCCAGAGTAACTCTATTATAACCCGGATATATACGATTACCCTTTCTATCATTATTACCGGGGAACCTTTTATATTCTGCCACATTAGCAGTAAACTTACCAACAACTTCATTAATCTTTGACTTTTCGAAAAATCATTATATTCATTGAAACCCTATCATGTACTCATCTACTTCTTGTAACAATAATTGCCATATCAACTACTAGGAATTGGCAATCAGTATTTTGAATCTCGCAGTGTTTCTACATCAACAGTTATATGTATACGTATAACATTTATCTGTTAGAGTTAGCATCTTCCATTCTGAAATTCTGAAAAGCACCCAGTCTACAAATCAATACTCTGAATTCTGAAAAAGCTGAATGAAGCAGCAAAAACTATACACGACTTTAACAGTCGAAGGTATAACGATAAAGAATAAGTGTGTTGGCAAAGCTCAGAAAAGTTGGAACTGGAAAATGGATTAAGCAAACCATGAAGGAGGTTGTGAATAAATCACAAAGATTAAATCTGCCTTCAAAGAATACAAATGATTTAGTATTCTGCTGAAGTCATTAACGAATACCTTACTCCTGACTCTACACTTTTACGGACAATCTTCATCATCATCCATTGATATTAGAAATTCTAAGATATCATCGAATCTTTCATTATAAATATCCTCGATATTTCTAAAGATATTCTCATAACTATTCTTATCTGAAATCATTTATCTCTTCGTGATATCAGTGTTACATCAGAAAGGAAACTATTTTAGTTTCTAAATTCTGAAAAATTCGAACTTAAAATATGAATGTTATTGAAGTAGTGTTGGGAACTGAAACATGAGTTAGTATAATATAATAACACTTGATCAACGTGATTATATTACCGTAAGTCATGCTGAGTTTCTAATGGAAGGTGATGATTCACAGACCATAATGTCATCATGTGCCATGTTACATGACTCTTACATTCTACCTAATCTCCAAACATATCAAGAACATATCTCCTTGATAGTTCTATCTTTTCTCTTGAATTTTTGGTAATTTAACCAATCAAGATTGTGCTATTACCATTTCTTTCTTAGAACATTAACTATGTTCATTACAAAATTTATATCTACAAATTCTGGACCATTATTCGCTTGATTTAAAGTCAGGAAGAGAAAACAAAAGTATGAATTAAGAAAGAAAGTATAGAAAATAGGAGTGTGGAAACAAGGAAACGAAGAGGGTGGATTTATAGTGAAATATCAGACAGAGCAATCAAGACAGATTATCGCATTTAACCAAATAGGATTCTACCGAAGAATCAAATCTTATTACGAAGATTTTCTCTAAATCCCTTAAATTCCGAAAATCAACCGTGATTACGTCACCGGTTAAGACGAACATGCATTTATTCATTTCACCCCTTTATGACAGCTTCACTCGTACGCTGTACATGATCAAATCGTTTTATTCATATTAATCAATAATGATAAAACTCAATTTATCAACTCATATTCGTCATGGAAACATTTTTATTGTTAGCCATGACAACCACACTCAAATTTCAGGACGAAATTTCTTTAATGGGTAGGTACTGTGACGACCCGGAAATTTGCGACCAAATTTAAACTTGATCTTTATATGTTTCCGACACGATAAGCAAAGTCTATAATGTTGAGTCTCGAAAACTTTGAAACTATGTTCATGTATTCAATTAGCCTTCGACCATTACCGACGATTCACGAACAATTAGTTACAAATATATATATATATATATATATATATATATATATATATATATATATATATATATATAAACAAAAGTATATATAATAGTTTGAAATAATAAAATACAATTTAATCAATTAAAATTAAAAATGTAAACTAATGAACAGAATAATTAAGTTGCTATGAATATATATATTTATGAAATCTATATATAAGTAATGGTATATATATATATATAGTCATATATATATATAATTTATAAATATTCAATATTTGATAAAAGATATTATGTAATATATATATTACATACTTATTAAATATTACATCAAATTAATTACAAGTTTAAAATATAATTGTTATACTAATGTTATTATTACTTCCATTATTATTATTAACATTAATATCACTACTTGTTAAATTATTATTTTCAATATATATTATATAGATATGAAAGTTAATGCATGTAAGGTGTTATAATTACTAATATTATTATTAATAATATTAATATCATTATTACTATAATTAGTAGTAAAAATTATAATTTTAGTTATTACTACGATTAGTATTATTATTTTAGTTATTATTATCATTATCATTAGAAATCTTTATTATTATTATAGTTATCATTATTATTATAAATAATACAAATTATTATTATGAATAATATTATATTTATCATTTTTATAGTTAAAAACAATATTATTATTATTATTATTATTATTATTAATTTAATTATTATTAATATAATTATAATTATTAATTATTAATTATTAATAATAATAGGATAAGATCATACATACGGTATATATAAAAAAAATACTGATATATGTACGTATATATAGATATGCATAAAACAGATATATATTTTATATATAAATAAATATACTAATATATATAAAAAGCAGTATTTTCATTTTATTAATAATTAATAAGATAATTACATGTATATATATATATATATATATATATAAAAGAATCCAAATCCGTTTTGCATCACAATCAAGCTGTAGTAATTTTTGTTTTTGGTCTCCAATCTGTTACGCATCAGAATCAATCGTACCAATTTCTATTCAATTACGTCCTACCTTTATTTTTTATTTATTTTATTGTACTGAACGAATCAGTAAAAGTCGAGCCAATCAAACTATCAAACAAATGATAATCGAACTACATTAGCTGTAACTATATCTGTTAGTGCCAATATAATACTCTTCTAATTCAATCCGAGCTAAAAAAGAACAAAAATCAAAAATTAAAATGAAGAACACAGTCGTAGCTCTGTTCTTGAGTAATTTTTCAAATACTTCGAATTCGAATGAAATTACAAAATGTGTTAATGCAGTTACGTTATAAATCTTTTACTTAAACTATCTGGAAAATCTTAGGTTCCAATTTTATCTATCAAGCTCTAATTTTGAAGTCAAAGTTCAATTTTCAAAAGTCAAATATTTTGTTCATCGAGGAATTTGAATTAGTTTTGATGTTTTCAGTCAAATTAATTTTTCATAAAGTTTCTAAGAACGATTGTGAACCTTTTTCATGTAGAAGTGGTGACCTAAAATGATCTAAAAACTCGAGTTTGATTTCAAGTTCATAAACGGGTACAGCAGGTCTGTTATGATTAAAAATTTTTTATTTTCGTTTCTATTAAATAAATTAATCATAATCATACGTTACTGTTCCAATTTATAACATAATTCAACCTTTAAAATCCATTGTTAGAATCGTTCCCTGGTTAAACGATTTGTGAAGAAGAAAGAAGAAAGGAAACAGAATTATATAATAAGTATAAATGGAATTCAAATATAAACAGAAAAGCATGTATGGCAGAATGGTTTAGAGGGTTAGCGGGTGAGCGAGAGGTCTCGGGTTCGAGCACGATTTGGGGCATTTTTTTTCAGAAAAGCTTTGGAAGGTATAATTCATTACCAAAAATTATTATTAATATTATTAATGTTATTATAATTAGTACTATAATTATTAATGTTATTGTTTATCACTTACTATTATTATTATGATTATAGTAAGTATAATTATTATTAATATTGTTATTACTAATATTTCTATCATTACCAAGTATTATTATTTAGTATTATTGTTATTATCACTAATATTAATATCATTATCATTACTAGTACTAGTATTATCACTAAATATTGTTATAAGTATGATTATTATTAATATAAGTATTACTAGTATTATTATGATTAGGATTACGAATTGATGTTATAGAAGCTTTAGTTATTAGTTTAGAAATTAAACATGAAGATTTTGATTATGATTAACATAAGTATTGTTATTAATATTATCACTAGTAATGAAATTGCTATAATAATAATTATTATTATGTATTATGTATTATTATCAAAATTATTATTTTCATTATTAATAAACTTTTCATTTTATTAAAAATTACTATTATTATAATTACTATAAGATTTATTATTAAAACTAACATTAATATTATTATTAATAGAATCATTAATATTATTATCATTATTATTATTTTAATCACTACTAATATTATTTTGGTATTATTATAATTACTATTTTAACAAACAAATGAAATATATATATATCAAATATTTAATACATATAACGTAACAAAATTTATATTTTTATATATAAAAATGAATATATATTAATAATAAAATATAAATTAATAATATAAAAATTATACCATTAATAGTATATATATATATATATATATATATATATATATATATATATATATATATATATATAATTGTTCGACTACAAGGATATGTATTAATATATATACAAATGATATAGGTTCGTGAATCCGAGGCCAACCCTGCATTGTTTAGTATCGTCGTATGGATATTTTTACTACAAAATATTATATTGTGAGTTCATTTGATTCCCTTTTACTCTTTATATTTTTGAGACTGAGAATACATGCGCTGTTTTTACAACTGTTTTATTAAATGCCTTTGAAATCTATATTTTTGGACTGAGAATATATGAGATGCTTTTATAAACGTTTGACGAGATAGACACAAGCAAAACATTCCTCGAATGAATTATTATACAGACAGAAGTTCTGTTGATTATTATTGAATTAGTTGGACGTTATAATTACCACTAATTGATGTGAATATTTCCCCTTGATTATTATAGCTTGGTAACCTAAGAATTAGAAAACGGGTATGGCCCCTAATTCATGCGAATCCTAAAGGTAACTACCGGGTTTAACACCCCCACCCCCACCCAGAATGTTCACTAGACGGAAGAGCTAGTGGGCGTGGTGTTTAGTACTTCGAGGTTTATATATTATTACAGACTGAAAGTTTTGTTTATTTTGGGGATATTTATGATGCGCATTAAATGTTAAGGTCGGTTACCAAGCAACGAAAGCAAGCAAAGAAAAGTGAATGTTATGTATCGAGAGAATGATTTTATACACAGGTTATGTGTATGATATCTTGTACACGAGATATGTGTACGGTTACAAAGAATTATTGAAAAATGGTTTCGTACACGAGATATGTGTACTGTATTTAAAAGAAATTGCATGTACATTACAGGTGGGTATAGGATTCGGGCTCATTTGTACCATGCACATTTAAATCTTGTGGTCTATCAAAATTATGAATTTTATTATTTATGATAAACCTATGAACTCACTAACCTTTTGGTTGACACTTTAAAGCATGTTTATTCTCAGGTATGAAAGAAAACTTTTGCTGTGCATTTGCTCATTTTAGAGATATTACTTGGAGTCATTCATGACATATTTCAAAAGACGTTGCATTCGAGTCGTTGAGTTCATCAAGAACATTATTAAGTCATTTATAGTTGGATATATTATGAAATGGTATGCATGTCGTCAACTTTCGATGTGATGAAAGTTTGTCTTTTAAAAACAAATGCAATGTTTGTAAAATATATCATTTAGAGGTCAAATACCTCGTAATGAAATCAATTATTATGTAACATTTATAATCGATATGAACGGGGCATTTCAAATTTCATTGGTCCTTCATGTAATTATTACCCTGATTTCTTTAACCTTTCGTCCATCTTCATCCATTCATCATTATTTAGTATAAATTTATCTGTAAATTCTTTAACTCAACATTATAAGTTATAATTTGTATTTGTGTTATACACTTGTATAATTCCACCCAAATTCACTTTTATAAATCCAACAGATCTGAGCTTAGGGGCATAAATCCATCGAAAATCATACATCACAGATCCAAATCAGATTTCTACTTCATCATCATTCATCTTCAACACTAGAACGAAGCAGATTCGGAATTTGTTCATCGGCATCTTCGTCGTTCATCATCATTAACAGATTTAGGTGTTTTTGATTTTGAAGTTATATCAACAATATGAGATCAGGATCTGAGTTCCTAAAGTTAAAACGCATCTTCTTCAACCATCATATTCATTTAACAACTCCAAAGTTGTTTTAGATCTAGAAGTCAAAGTTTATTGTTCTTCGGTCAACAATTTAATTCAAGCATATTGCTGAGTTTTAGATGCTATGATTCAGTTTCGAGTGTTTTACAAGATGATTACAAGCTACTTTGATTCAGGTTATGTTATCTAAAAATCTCTAAAATCCAACCTTGATCTTTAAAGTCCATATGCAAAAGTCTCTAGTGTTCTTCGATTTCCAAATTTTATTGTTGTTTTAGTTGTGAATCCTCATCAAAAAGTGTTTATCGCTGACTATGAAGGCTTGAGGAATTGATTTCATGATTAATTTCATCAATTGAAGATCTGATGTTCATAGCAATTTTCGAATTAACTGTTTTTGCGGGAAATGAAATGAAGATTTAATTTCATCAATTGAAGAAAAAGAAATGAAGAGGAGATGAAGTATGATGATAAAATGAGGTTTAATTTTTTTTTTAATGAATTTCAAATGGAACCTAACGGAAAAAGAAACAAACGTTAAATTGAGGGATCAACCATGTAATTTTCTACATATTGACATGTTACCTGAGTTATAAGTAATTCAATGCATACAATAGTAGAGATTTAATAGTTGAATGCATACAATAGAAGATTTGAAAGTTGAATGCATACAATAAGAATTTGGTGAAAGCTCAATACATTTTCAAATAATTATCCCTAATTTACTCGATGGAAGCTTTGAAGTAAGGGTGTTCATCGGTTTTGGTTTTTAGTTTTTCGGTTTATTTGATTCGGTTTTTTTGGTTTTGAAATTTATAAACTCAAAACCGAAAACCAAACCGAGACCAAATTTAAATATTAAAACCATAATCAAAACCGAACCGAAAACTGAATTTGATTTAGGTTTGGTTTCGGTTAAAACCGAAAATCACTAAAAGTAAAAATTTTAACCAACATAAACTTACATATAAATTAGGAATAACGGTTGTAGAATTAATTTAAGTATACAAGATATATAACTTGTTTATTGTATAACAATAATATAATTATACATCGAATATAATATAATATCATAAATATAAATAGGTTTTAATATGTTATTAATTTGCATTCGGTTTTCGGTTAACCGAATTTAAAATTTTCAAAACCGAAAAACAAACCAAAAATCGAATTACAAATTCGATTTCGGTTTCAATTGATCCGAAAACCATTTAAAAAATTCGGTTTGATTTTTTTTAGGTTAGATTCGATTCGATATTCGGTTTTTTTTGTTCGAAACCAAATGGTGCACACCCCTACTTTGAAGTGATCGTTATAGCTTACTAAAATTTCTCTCCATACTATTATTTAAAGTCATTATTCAACAAATGATGAAAAATTATCAAAATTGTAAGAAATCTGTAATGTTGTTTTACTTCCCATGGACCCTTCCTTTTGAACCAAAGCATACTACGGTAAAACCGTATACCAAATACATACATTTTACAAGTAGAAAGCAAGTGTAGAGTGAGCGGTGACAGTTGGGCCTTTATGTGCTCGATAACAGCTACATCAAAACCTGGCATCAAAATCATACATTACTAACACCAAACCGTAGATCCATTTCGGTCACACACAAAAAAACTCAAAGTTTTTAACCAAAAGACGCAACAAACATGCATCTTAATCCTGACCGTTTTGGATCATAAAAACCAACGTAATGCAAGATACAAATTCTACCACTAAACCTAATAGACGAAGTCATCAGTACATATTGAAAAGCAGATACTAAAATTCAAGTGAGTCAGAAAAAAATAGAAACAAAGCAAAGCACAAACGACAATGACCAAAATTTTGGATAGCAACAGAACACTAAGATACTTCAATTTATAAAGAGAAAAACTTGCTGACAGAGAACTAGATTTAACGATTTCTGCTGGGAGCACTTCATTCGGGAATCATCTGTTCGTTGTCAGCATCTTCTCCGGTCTCGATAGTGGGCTTTGATTGTTGTGTAGGAGCCTGCCTTTTTTTGATTCCACTGACAATATCATCGATTCTAAGAAGCATACAAGCAGCCTCAATGGCTGTCTTGAAGGTTTGTGCCTTCACGTTATAAGCGTCCCAAATCTATACAAAAACAGTGTTTCACATAAACGAACAAGTAAAAAAAATATAATCATCCAATAAATAGATGTATAATAGAAAAGGAGATGAAGAGTGCACCTTTAGTTCTTTCATATCAGCAATTTCACCTGTATTTCCATCTATCCCAGTCCATGCATTCTCACCATTCGCATGCTGTAACATATTAAGCCAAAATGTCAAGCACAGAACTCTATTAACAAATTCTAGGGAACTTTGATATTTACAAAAGAGAATATAGCATTCAGAGTAACCCACAGTTTGTCTGATTTTTGTTTCGGGTAAATTTGTAAAAATTTAGCTGCAAAAGTTCAACTATTCATTGAAGTATAGTATACATTTCTAATTTCTAATCAGCAGAAAAGCAAACCTTTTTTCATTTTAGCTGTGCGATAAATTGTCATTTTAAACTAAGGAACAAAATCGGGAGTAAAAAAAGAAAGTAAGCAAACAGATAACTTGCCTTTCCCTGAAGAGCAGTCATAGTTCTAATGACATTAACACCACAGTTTTGTGCCAATGTTCTTGGTATAGCCTCGAATGCTACAGCTGCAGCTTCATATGGCCACTGTTTCAAAAAGTAAATAATCATTACCAACATAAGATGTAGATCTAAAATGAAAACATTAACCTTAAATTCAACATATTTTATTGTCAATATGAATAGATACAGGAAAAGGCAATCAACATCAAAGATATACAGACTACCTTTTCAATGCCTTCAATCGATGAGCTCTTCTGCTTAAGTGTAGCAGAAACAGTCAACTCAGTAGCACCACCGCCAGGAACAAGTTTCGGATGCTTCAAAATGTTTCTAGCAACCGACATTGCATCCTATCAACAACAAAAAGTTCAAAACTGCATCTAAAACTAAATATAATCCAACCATTACAAATATATTACCTGCAAATTCCTCTCAACTTCATTCAAAAGATCCTTGCTAGCACCTCGAAGAAGAACCGTGCACGCTTTCGGGTCTTTACATTCAACAATATGAGCAAAAAACTCATCACCAATCTTTTTAACCTCAAAAAGCCCAGCACCAGTTCCAACATCCGATTCTTGAAGTTCATCGGGCCGGTTCACAATAACCGCCCCGCACGCTTTAGCAATCCTATTATTATCTGTTTTCCTTAACCTCCTAATTGCACTAACACCAGCTTTACTAAAATAATGACAGGCTAAGTCACTAAGCCCCTTTTCAGTGATCACCAAATCGGGCTTAAATTTGAGTATTTGTGCACAGAGGTTTTCTATGTACTCTTCTTCCATTTTCAATAGTACTGCCCAATCTTCTTCTCTGACGAGTTCTGCGTTTGTTTGATTCTCACCCTTTTTGTACTCTAAAGGGCAATCTAGTAAAATGATACGGGGGTTTATGATTTTTCGTTTCATTTTGCCCGGGACCACTACGTCTTTGTTGAACATCACACCTTTAAGAACCTTGGAATCTTCTAATTGGCCACCCGGGATTTTTTCAACTTTGATGTATTTCTTGATATCCACTTCTTTTATACCCTGACCTAGATCGATACCAACTATTGTTGTAGCAGCAAGTGCTAGATCCTATAAGATTACATATGTAATTATCACAACCAATTAAATATTAAATATAAAGATAAAAGATCAGCAACATCCATATAAATTAAAAAATTAAACTTTACTATAATAGTCATTTACAGCATATTTAAAGGAGTGAGAAGAAATAAAATACATACTGCAATTAAATCACCAAATTGACTGGTAAACTTTGTGCCAATAACACTCTTCACCAAACCCAGCATCATTGAACCTGCATTGAAAACAAAGCAAAAAATTCATTTAATACTGTAATCAATCGTATAAAACAGGTTCCTTACGTAAGTACAGGTGGAAATGCAAGTATTATAGTGAATACCTTAATAATTCAATTGCAAAAACTAGCTAAATTCAAATTACAGAAAAGACAGAGCAAGAGATACACATGAATATGCAAGATATATAAGAACAAAAACAGTAATATGATGGAGCTTACGATCATTCACATCAATAGACATGGAGATCTTGTCCAGTACAGCCAGAGCATCTTCAAGAGCCTTGTTATAAGCTGCAAATGTATAACTTTTACTTGCTTGCATATATCTTATATTTATAATTTATATTTAAATTTTTAATTTTTAAATTACAGTTTAATTGTCAAGAAAAAGAAAAAGATACCTCGGCAAATAACTGTAGGGTGGTACTTCTTGTCAATAAAAGCTTCCGCAACATGAAGCATCTCACCAGCTAAAATTTAAATTTGCTCAATCAGCAAGATCAAGTAAAATCAAAATATATATAATTCAAATGTTTTAAGTAAAAATTTAGAATTTTTTTTTTTTAAAAAAAAAAGATTCCCTAGCAATAACGGTAGAAAAAAATCACAAGAAAAATATACCGAGAACAATAACAGATGTAGTTCCATCGCCAACTTCCTCATCCTGTGTGCGGCTTAGTTCAATCATGGACTGCAATAATTTATTAAACCAACATTAATATCAGAAACAGAATAAGATTAAATCACATAACACATAAATATATAAAGAGAAAGTTGTATATGAAAGAGCAGTTTGAGTCTAAGATAATATATGCAATTAAAAAACGACCATTTAATCATATATTTTTGTAGAAAACTAAAAGATATGATGATTCAGAAGTAATACCTTTGCTGCTGGATGAGCAATATCCAACTCCCGCAAAATGGCATTCCCATCATTAGTGACCACAATTCCTACAAAAGACGCAGATGCATTAATCACCAAAGATTATAATACCACGTTCACACTCAATGGCTAAGATGTTAATTAATTTCATTAGTATGCATATATAAACATATGCATATGTGTCTATCACATCTATGTCATATATGTTAAAATGTAAGCACCTCCAGAAGCATCGAGAAGCATCTTTAACATGGACCTTGGACCCAAAGTGGTGCGAATAATATCAGCCACGGCCTGTAAACGAAATGAACATATAAGCATGGTTACATGACGAAACTTAAAGATTAAAATGAAAGACTAATTACAAGCAATACACTTTTTAAAAATCAGGTAGTATTAAGTAGTTTAAAAGTTATAGCGATTCTATTTTAATGGATTAAGCATATCAAGTGTAGACTATTTATTGTTCCGCCCTACACCAGATCCTTTTTGTAGTTTATAGGTCACCAAATAAAATAACATCGGCCATTGAACCCTCCAACATCAACTTGCTTATTCAGGGTTTAACTCATTCCAAAAACCACTAGAAAAAACAGATTTCTTTGTACAACACCTTTGGTCTCCTTTGATATTAGATTAGGGCCTAAAAGTCAATATATGAACTAAATAACATCAGACGCCAATCTTCATATCAGATAAATCATTTCAGTTCTAGAATCTAGGACATACGACAATGAATGCATTCTATTAGTTCATTATGTGGAGCTAACATAGAAGCTACTATTGATTTATAAATAAATTCAGTATCTTTAAGTGGATAAACGATAGTCAAACACTTAACTGAAAGATATAATAAGGGTGCAATCGAGCGTAGCAAGACTTCTTAACTAGTGTAAATTTCATTGGGTAAACTTAAAGAATATTATACAGCAATTCAACACAAGAAAAGTTATTCAACACAAGAAAAGTTATGTTTACCTTAGAAGCTTGGATGTTTGCATGGTGCACCTTAGTTCCAGATTCACGAGTGAGCGAATCTTCTGCACATTTTTATAAGTAAACGCATTAGCAGCAACACAAAATGACAAGATTCCTACTTTACAAAGCTATTATGAAGGTCATCATGTACTTATATACAGTAATATTTATATATATATCAATAAGAACACAAATGCCTTATAATTTGTTTCTCCCGTGATTTTATTGAGCACATGCATGTTTTTAATTAGTTCTTCAATGAAAAGTATTCACCATATAAAATTTTATTTCTTTATCAGTTTAACAACAGAAAATCACCTTTTCTGAAGCATTACAGTGTTTTTTCCCTTCAGTTATTTGTTCATATTTCAAATCTCTATAAATGAGTTGAAACCGACTATACAATGTGAATATACAAAAGATGGGTTTGAAAGAATCTGAAATATTAGCCTAGACATGACAAATTCGGTGTAGAAGATAAAATCTACTAGCTGCAGTATGTTTTTTAACTCACAAGCTCGCTAATAGAACTTATACCCCACATTTTCAATTTAGAGTCAAAATTTCCCAGTCGAACCAAATATAAGAGGTATTTCGTTAACTGAAATTATCTGATTTTTCTCATTTGTAAAGTTCTGGTCATATCAATTTGTAAAAGTTAGACCTTCATAATTTTAATAACTAAGCTTTCAGATAAACACTGTGTCAAGTTATAATTTAAATAACATGTAAGCCAATCAAACTTGTTCAAAACACACTTTAACTTACTCAAATCTGAAGCAAGCGACTTCTTAATCAATGGCAGTGAGGGATTATAAGCTTATTCTCTTTTTAGGTAAAAAGATTATAAGCTAGATGTACAGTTGGTACCCATGTCAAACTTAATCACAAATGTCATTCTATACATCTTTTCAATTTTCAAATACACACAGCATACAGTTATACAGATTTCAAATCATAAAGACAACATTCAAATCTCCATGAAATATTTACAGAAATACTCACAAATACACTTTTAAACTCTCAAAAATTATTTTATTCAACAAAAAAATTAATTAAATCACATTTAAAACGACATAAGTACTCTTTCGAGGTCTCGAAATGTTAAACCTGAAAAACTTATAAATTCTCACAAATAACAGAGTACTGAAAACCCTAGATCAGTATAACCTAACCTACGCACAATCGTTATCATAAAAATAGGTAACATATCATGAGAACACATTATATGATTCGAAATATATATATAAAAAAAAAAAAATTACAAGATGTATACTGATATGAATAGAGTGACTTACTTAGAACGAGAACCGGTGATTGCATAGTTGTAGAGGAGAGTGTAAGTATAATAAACCCTAGGAATAGATTAGTTGTTGACGACGCTTGTTGTAGTGTTATTTATTTCTAGGGTTTCCAGATATTTTTTAAAAATGAAATTACGAGAAAGAACGATAGCAGCAGTGGTTCCAGTTTGTGTTTAAGCATATTCGAAATCAAAATTGGGCTGCAAGATTGTACCATTGGGCTTTTGGATGGACCAGTCACTGCTGGCCCATAGTAATGTACTATAACAGCATATCTGGGTAACGTTTGATTTTGACTTAACGAGCTTCATAGAATCGAACTTAATATAAAAAGTGACTTAAGGGTTATTCATTTTTTACTTATTCAGTAGAGTCTTAATGGATAAATTTCAGATAAATATTTAATTTACATTTTAAAACTTGTTTGTTACTCTTTTAACTATTTTATGAAAAGGGTTAATTTGGTATTTTCAATTATTCAGACATTTATTTAAAACTTAAAATAAACAGCGAGTATTTAACAGTTATTAATTCTTCAAAAACATTTTATATTTATTCAAACAAAACAAAGTAAAAAAATAAACGGATCCACAGAGTTATTATTTTCCAAAAATCCTAGTGAATAGAATATCAACAAGTGGGCACATAAATAATAAAACAAAGACTTGAAAATTATTTTTGGCACACAAAAAATCATTTGGTTCACCACAACTTTGCGTATAATATAAGGTGTTAGTAAATAATTATATATTTTCTGTTTTCACTCGACTTTTCAGATGCATCTTGATTTCCATCAACTATTAAACCTTTTAATACAAAACGTAGTGTGATTGTGTGAAAGATTTTAAAGTCGCGCGTGTAAATATATTTAAAAGTTTTATAATGGCAACCCTCAATGGTGAATTGATCATTCGATATCTTTCCTCTTATGAGAGGATATAATGAAATAAAAGGAGCGATGGCCGCCATGGCCCAAACGAAAGTTTGAAATGGGGAATGGGGAAAGCTTTCCATTCGTATTAAGAACAAAAATATGCAAAAAAGAATTGTACATTCAAGAGGTCGAAGTTGTTTCCATGAGATGGTTGACTATTTTCAATGTACAAGAAAATTTAGCATGTTCGGATATTTTAATGACAGCCTTGAAAGCTGTCATTAGAAAACTTCATATGTTTACTTAGAAAACTTGTTGGGTGAGAATGTGGGTTAACATGGGATTATGTTTAATGACTTTGCTAATCTTAACCTATAACAATAAGTGTTTTGATGATGACATATGCACATAGCTAAAGGTGATAATAGACATCTTGACCTAAATTATCAAGTTCACTAATCCACACTTGATCTAGCAAAAGATCAAAAACCAAAGAAAGCTTAAAATGGAAAACATGGTACACGGCTGAACCACGACTGATGTGACGATCCGAAAATTTCCGACCAAATTTAAACTTGATCTTTATATGATTTCGACACGATAAGCAAAGTCCGTAATGTTGAGTCTCAAAAAATTTTAAATATTTTCTTGCATTCATTTAACCTCGACCAGTTTTGACGGTTCACGAACAATTATTTGTAAATAGATACATATATATTTAAATATATAAATATATATATAATTTGAAATATATTTGGATATAATATTATGTGATGACCCGAAAATTTCTGACCAAATTTAAACTTAATCTTTGTATGATTAACATTTCCGACACGATAAGCAAAGTCTGTAAAACTGAATCTCAAAATTTTTGAACTACTTTTATATATTTAAAAACCCTTCGATTGTTTTCGACGATTCGCGAACAATTATATGTAAATAGATACATATATACTATAACTTGAAAAGGTAACAATGTTTTAATTGCATTATACCGTATATTAAACTTATTGGTTTATATATCTAATTGAATATATATGATTTAAAGTTATTTAGTAAACGATAGTAACATTCGTTTATTGATTCAATTGATATTCAGATAAGTTAACTAAAGCGTTTAAGATGAACCAGTAAAACACTAATTTGCTACAGTATTTTCAAATTGCTACAGTACCCAAAATGCTACAGTGTTTTCGAAAATCACTATTTGCTACAGTGAAATTGGAATTGCTACAGTAAAAATTGACTTTGCTGCAGTAAACACTATTTTAAAATGTATTTTAACAAATAACGAGACGATGATTTATAGAAGTAAATGACCAAAACATTCGAAAGTTTAAGATATACTATGAGTGGTATATTTATGGATAATTTAAGGCTATATTTTGACAAAGGTACGTGACACGAAACGTAAAATGCAAGTTTTCTAAATGTACGAAAGGACATTCGAAAAACCGGAACCGGGACATAAGTCAAGTGACTACGTACGACTTATCGGAACGAAAATTACAAGTCAACTATGCATGTGAATTTAATATAATATATAATTAATTATTTAAATTAAATATATTATATATATTATATTAATATAAAATCATGTCGACAAGCTAATTGACAAAAGGTTCTGAGCTGGAAATCTTAGCCATGTGATCGCATGGCTATCCAGTACAAACCACATGCGATCGCATGGGGTGTAAAAATGGGTCAGGTGCTATAAATTCTCGAGTTTTGGCCAGTTAATCACACACACATACACAAATATACATATTACTCCGTATTTATTTTATTTATTTATTTATTATTATTATTATTATTATTATTAATAAGATTATTATTAATCTTATTATTTCTATTATTAGTATTATTATTTTTGCGATACAAAAATAATAATGTACATAAAATATTACGACGGAGTGCTGTCCAAGTAATTTTCAAAACAAGTTTCCGAGCGAGTTAGAGCTAAGGAAAATATGGGTTATTGCCAAGAAAATTATGGGTAATGTTCGAGGGTATTTTTGTGAATCAAACCTCGTGTTTATCATCTCCGATGCGTCTACGTGCTTTTCTACAATATTGTATATTAATATTAAACAGTGAGTTTCATATGATCCCTTTTTCTCAATATATTTTTGGGCTGAGAATACATGCACTTTATTTTAAACAATGGACACAAGTACATACTAAATTCTATACTGAGTTTGAACCGAAAATTCCTTAGCTTTGGTAACTAGTAACTGCCAGTTATAAGAACTGGTGGGCGCGAGTAGTAGTATATGGATCCATAGGGCTTGATATCCCCGTCCGAGCTAGAGCACTAGCCTTTTAACGGACGTATGCTAATTGAGAAGCGTACACGTTGGTTTGCGTGTATTATTAAGATGATTATACAAAGGGTATAAATTATATACGTTAAGTTTAGTTACCAGGGTGCTCAATTTTGTAGAATATTTTGATAAACGTTTCTGGATGAAACAACTGAAATCTTGTGGTCCACCTTTTATTTAAAACATATTGATAAACATTTTGAATGATACAACTGGACTTTTGTAATCCACATTGATATACGGATTATGTGTAATATTAAAACTATGAACTCACCAACCTTTGTGTTGACACTTGTTAGCATGTTTATTCTCAGGTTTCCTAGAAGTCTTCCGCTGTTTGCTTAGATGTTAGACAAGCTATGTGCATGGAGTCTTACATGACATATTTTTCAAGGAAACATTGCATTCACCAAATCATCACCATGTATCTTATTTTGACTGCATTGTCAACGGAAGTACTGTTGTAAACTATTATTTATGGTGATTGTCTATATGTAAAAATCATCAGATGTCGAAAACCTTTGATTTAAATATTCATTTATGGTGTGCATTTTCAAAAGAATGCAATGTTTACAAAACGTATCATATAGAGGTCAAATACTCGCAATGAAATCAATGAATGACGTGTTCGTCCATATGAATTTGGAGCGATCGTCACATATTAAGATTTAATAGTGTATAAATATTCAATTATATATTATATAATTAGTAAACATTACATAAATAATAAATTGTGACATTAATATAGTAGAAGTAATTACAAGTTAAAAAATAGTTATTAATATTATTATTATTGTTTTATTTTTATTTTTATCATTATCATAAGTAATAAAATTATTATTTCTATTAAAAATATTAAAATTATTGTTATTAAGATGCAACTTATTATTATTATCATTAATATTATTATCAATATTATTAATATATCTATATCTATTATTATTATTATTAAGTATTATTTTGATATTATTATTATTAATAATATTATTAATTCTATTATTATTATTATTATTTTATCATTTTTAGTATACTTATATTTATTAATTATTAAGATTTATTTATATATAAAATTACAGATACAAAAATCTGTTAGGAGTCACAATCAAATTTTTCCTCTTTTTCTCCTGATTTCCTGTTGGACTGGGATCGAATAATCCATAACCATTATCAAATTATATGAATTTGTTTCCTGTCACTATCACATTCCATTTTCTTTAACTTCTTCTTCTGCACCTGATTAAAAAATCTTGTCGACTCAATTAACTCTACCAATTACTAGTAATGATTGATATTAGTTTTGTTTCTTGTCTGAATTTGTTAGCAATCTACATCAATTTAAATGTACGAATTCAATAAGCAAACTGTATGTGATTTATTTTTTATTCTTCTTCTGATCCTGGATTTGGATTATATTGACTAAAATGACACTACAATACAATTGCAATTAAATCCGTTACACATCATAATCAACTTTTATTTTTTTATTTTATTTTCTAGTACTGAATGATTCCTCCTGTCGATCATTCTTGTTTGATACTCTTGGCTCGAATACTTCTGTCAACCTTCTCAATCTTCTTCTATTTTGTTGGTATCCCTTTGGATTGATTCTCCTTGTCAACCCTTTTAGCTATAAATGAAACGAGTTACATAATAATATGAAGGAGTTAGTCATTTATCCATCACCATTATCAATTAAAATCCTACCATCACCTTCACACCATGGAATCATTTTCTATATATATATATATATATATATATATATATATATATATATATATATATATATATATATATATAAACATATATATATATATATATATATATATAAACACACACATATACATACTAGATATATACATACCTTCTTATTTCTTCTTCGATGAACCATCATAACCCGCCACGAGAACCACCATCACAACCAACCGCCTATAAACGTCACCCATTTGTTTCTGTTACGGTCATGGACAGCTGTTGTTTCAGCAGACGTTGTAACCTACCATCACCATAAGTTATTACACCCCTCTCTCTCTATCTCTCGTCCCTCTCTCTCTTCTGTATATAACCGAAACCATCTTGAAAACTACCACCATTGTAAACCACAGCTACTACAGCCCTTGCTCTCCTTGTACGATCACCCAAACCAGGCTGTCACTATTCTGGTTGCTGTTTCTACTATTCTTTTGTTGTGGTAATCAAAACAAACACCAACCAAGACCCATGAAACCTACTACTTTTATTTTTTTTTTCTTTTCTCTTCGACAACCTGTGTCCACACTTCTGTTATTCAAGATACATCTTCTAATGTGGCTGTTAATATTTACGCTTCTAATTCTTGTTCTGTTGGGAATAACTATCGAATACCACAACTTATAAACACCACAACTTTTGCTACTACACCCTTCTCCTTCTTTTCCTCTTCGTGAACCAGGCTCAACAAGTTTACTTTTCTTCTGTGTATGTATGAATGGAAGTGGGACAAGATGAGATTATGGCGTAGTTTTGGCCAACTTGTTTATAATACTATACGGTGTTCAATTATTACTTGATCTAGTGGAGCTAATATTGGTCGATAAATTTCCACAAAATGTACCCCACTTAATAATCTAACGGGGCACCAAAAGTATAAGGGACTTGAGCATCCAAGGAACTTCATAGTATATATTTTTTTATAAAAAAAAAAAAGAAACGTTCCACTAAGATAACTATGACCTGAATTTCTTTTGCTTTATGTTATGAGCTGCTGCAAACTTTGGGCCGTGCAGTTTTTTTTATTTACGAACCTTGAATCCAAGAAGATGTCCTTGGGCCGAGATCCAATTAATATTTGGGCCGATAGGTATTTTCCTATTGGGCCAAATCAACGAACTAGATATAGTGTGGGTTATGATGAACTTAATGAGGTTACGATTATGATTATGGTGCATGATGTAGATCGTGATGATACAGAGAACATGAGGAGATGATTTCAAGTTATAAGGATCGTGATCATCTTGATGATCCGTATGAGGATCCATAAATGATGATAGTTATGTTGTGATGATTTTAAGATGATATAATAATGATGAGTAACAATGATAAGTTAAATGACGATGATGATGTTTTAGTAGATGAAGATGATTAATAAAATGGTCATAATTTTATGTGATAATAAGGATCATAAATGATATCGATTATGGTAATAAAGCTAGACTAAAGATGATGAAAATGTGTGATGATGTTGATGATTTGGATTTTAAGAAGAAAAAGGAATTAGAATAATACGGGTTATAGGAATATAATGACGTAATTAAAACAAAAACGCATAGTCAGTGCAATGGCTAAGGATATTATCGGGTTAGCGGGACGTCGCGGGTTCAAACCCGGACTTGGGCATTTTTTTAAGGGCTACTTCTTTGAGGTAGTATTACTATTACCATTATTGTTGTTATTATTACTATTATTATTATTAGGAATATAAGTATTATTATTATTATTATTAATTAAAAATTATCATGTTATTAAGATTAACATTATTAGGTAAACTATTATTTTTATCATTATTATCATAATTAGTATTATTATTATTATTACTCATTATTAGTATTAGGTATTATTATCAATATTATTGTTTTCATTATAATAAAATAAAATAACTTATTATTAATATTATTAGAGATTATCATTATCATTTTATTATTAATATTATCATTATTAATAAAGTTATTATTATTATTATTATTATTATTATTATTATTATTATTATTATTATTATTATTATTATTATTATTATTATTATTATTATTATTATTATTATTAGTAAATCCTTATTTCCAAAACTATCATTTTAACGAATAACTATATATAACATATAATTAAAGATATAATATAAGTATACGTTTTTAAATGGAATTTAGTATAAATTCTATATAACTATAAATACATAGATAATATATATATTAATAAATGAATGAATGTGATTTCCATTATATTTATTAATAGATATACAAATGATATAGGTTCGTGAATCCGAAGCCAACCCTGCATTGTTCAGTATTGTCGTATGCATATTTTTACTACAAAATATCGTATTGTGAGTTCATTTGTTCTCTTTTACTCTTTACACTTTTAGGACTGAGAATACATGCGCTGCTTTTATAACTGCTTTATTAAATATTTTTGAAATATATATTTTGAACTGAGAATACATGAATTGCTTTTATAAATGTTTGACGAGATAGACACAAGCAAAACATTACTCGAATGAATTATGTGGACATGATAATTGCCACCATTGAATTATGTGGATATGATAATTGCCACCATTGAATTATGTGGACATGATAATTGCCACCATTGAATTATGTGGACATGATAATTGCCACCATTGAATTATGTGGACATGATAATTGCCACCATTGAATTATGTGGACATGATAATTGCCACCGATTGATGTGAATGTTATGTATCGAGAGAATGATTTTTGTACACAGGTTATGTGTATTATATTTTGTACACGAGATATGTGTACGGTTACTAAGATTTATGAAAGATGATTTCGTACACGAGAAAGGTGTACTGTATTTAAAAGATATCGCATGTACATTAGAGGTGGGTATAGGATTCGAACCCATTTGTACCATGCAGCATTTAAATCTTATGGTCTATCAAAATGATGAATTTTATTATTTTATGATAAACCTATGAACTCACCAACCTTTTGGTTGACACTTGAAAGCATGTTTATTCTCAGGTATGAAAGAAACCTTCCGCTGTGCATTTGTTCATATTAGAGATATTACTTGGAGTCATTCATGACATATTTCAAAAGACGTTGCATTCGAGTCGTCGAGTTCATTAAGATTATTATTAAGTCAATTATAGTTGGATATATTATAAAATGGTATGCATACCGTCAACTTTCGATGTAATGAAAGTATGTCTTTTAAAAACGAATGCAATGTTTGTAAAATGTATCATATAGAGGTCAAGTACCTCGCGATGTAACCAAATGTAATGTATTCGTCCAGATGGATTTGGACGGGTCATTAAAACTGACTATGGATCAACTGCAGAAACCTACTGTCCGATTTTTGATCGAAAAAAGTTTGACCACTTCCGGGCATCTATAATTCATGAAACTTGTTCAAACATGCTTAGGATAGTTACCTCCTTCATTCCCAAATGAGTTTTGGTCACTAGAACACTAATCTTGGTTAATCACGCCTAATGACACCTTAATGACGATTAAGCCTTGATTAAAGAAAACACATAAGTGTTTTAAGAAAACATGTACATCTAAAATATATCTAGATATTCTTTGGATGATCACCAAGTCCCAACCAAGAGTTGCTCTTTCCTTGTACATGTGTTGGACATTAATGTATGCTTATACATTAATCTTGAAAATGTCATTTTGCAAGTAATTCTTACTTAGTCTTAGTTTAATGCTTTGTTATCACTATATGCTTAATTATAAGAATACTTAATGATCTCTTGCTAGTCATTACATGAATATTACTTGACTACTTGCTATTAGTATTTGACTAAGTGTTAAATGCTAAATGATAAGTAGTCAGGTAATATATATATATATATATATATATATATATATATATATATATATATATATATATATATATATATATGCATCAACCATGTCTTGCTATGTGTTACAAGTTGGATTCCACCAACTAGTATTTGAACTACTTTAATATATGCATGTGTTACTTGGATAATATTTAGAATGTCATAATCTAATAAACTTGAAAGTCAATAAAACATTAACACACATAGGTTTGCTTAAGTCTAAAATTGAGTTTATGAATAAGTTTAAACTTAATTAACTTGATGTCTTGCAACATGCTTAATTGTTATTACTTGGTTAATTTGTCAAGACATCATTAACACACTTAATTAATTACAAACAAGTACAAATTTGAATACTAGCATGCTTTGTGATTAAAGTGGGTTTGCGTCATCAATGACATGTTGACCAACCAATAGAGATTTAGCAAATGTGTTAATTACAAATAAAGGATTATGACAAACCTGAGATTGCCTCAAATGATTATCATGACTTGTATCCAATAATGTTAGACTTTCCACTCTGAGCATTATAAGTCACTATCAAGTCAATACATCTAAGGTAAATGGATTTTTAATGCATATAGTAATTGTATATGATGTTGGGTATATTTTTGCAGGTGTTAAATGAAATAAAGTGTCCAAAGAGTGATGTCCAAAACCGATTCAAATGGCTATACAACGGATATATATTTTGGACTGAACCACATGCGGTCGACCGTAGGTCAAGCCGCAGACAGGGCTGACTTTTTATCTCTCCATATAAATAGAAAGACTTGGAGAACTTGAAGACTTGGACCTCTTGCATGCTACAACTCAAAATCATCAGAGAATCACAAGAACATAACATTCATACATATGATTGTGATTAGCAAGAGAAGTTTTATAATCTCATAGATTATAAAAGGGGTGTTTATAAACTTACTTTCAAATTCTAATCTTTATAATTTTGCATAGTGTTGTAATAATCCTTAGAATTGTCTTAGGATTGTCATCACTAGAAAGAGTGAGTCTTTGTACTTTGTAATTAGAAGCATATGTCAGCTTAGCTATCATCTTCCTTAAAGAGAACTAGAGAGTTGATTAATCTCATTGGAGATTAATACTTGTCCAAGTTGAAGACAAGTTGATCTAAGTTGGAGGTAATCTTTCAAAGGGATAGAATGATTAGGTTTGTTGTCTAATGAGAAGTACAACGCTTGTAAATCGGATCTCCTTCGGTTTTGAAGAAAGGTGCTTAGTGAAGCAAGAGATCCCGATTAGTGAATCTGGGAGTGGATTAAGGTGGATTAGTTAACATCTACCCGAACTTTAATGATCCGTCCTAATCCATCTGGACGAATACATTACATTTGGTTACATCGCGAGGTACTTGACCTCTATATGATACATTTTACAAACATTGCATTCGTTTTGAAAAGACAAACTTTCCTTACATCGAAAGTTGATGATATGCATACCATTTCATAATACATCCAACTATAATTAACTTAATAAAAATCTTGATGAAGTCAACGACTCGAATGCAACGTCTTTTGAAATATGTCATGAATGACTCCAACTAATATCTCTAAAATGAGCAAATGCACAGCGGAAGATTTCTTTCATACCTGAGAATAAACATGCTTTAAAGTGTCAACCAAAAGGTTGGTGAGTTCATTAGTTTATCATAAATAATCATTTCCAATAGTATAATAGACCACAAGATACTCATATTTAGAAAACAATCTGTGCAGATCTACTGTCATGACCCGAAAATTTCGATTCAGATATAAACTCCATCTCTTATATTTCAGACAAGATAAGAAAATTGTTGTGTTGTATTTAAAATGTTTTCATACATTTATTTACCCTTTTGACCACTCTGACGATTCACGAACAATAAAATTAAAAAAAATTTATATAAAAAAAATTTATATATATATGAATCCAATACACGTGACTTACATAACAGATTTCATATTCTATAAACTTGAATCGTTTTATTAATAAATATGATTTATGATTATTATGACTATAACTATAATGGTTTAAATTTTATATACATCGTAAGAAACACTAAAATAAGAACACAGAGGAGTATAACTAATTTAATAAAAGCTCATTGATTAATTGACTACTTAATTGATTTTTGAACTAATAATTACTCTATATATTATTATCATCAAATATTTATCTCATTTTTTCAAATTAAATAGAATAATAAATTGTTATTATTATTTTAATATAGTAAATAAAGATAGAACAAAATAAGTAATGAGTGTTTTGGTATCCTATTACCTTTTAGAATCTAGACAAGCGTACCATGCAAATAATTTGAACTTTGCCAATAGTTTACGTCTATTCATTCAACTTTTACCATTTGAAATAATAATTATTGTTGGCGATTAATTATTAATTGATATAGGTAATACATGTGGCCAAAAGACAAAAGAACTAAAAGGTGATAAATGTTAATGCCGCTAATTACGGCTGCTGTTGTTATGAATTATTTTTCAATGATTTTCGCTAGATATATAATATTAAAAAAAAATACTCTATATAATCATCATTCTTTGATATTATTATACCTACTTTAGAAATCATTGCTCTTCACTAAAAACTTACAGCAAAAGATCATTTTAAGAGAGTGGCTAAAAATTTAAAACAAGAATGTAAGGTTTTCAAGTTTGTTCGAGCCTAACTTCGATTTCATTCCGAAGGTAAACTAAATCAAAAACATTTATTCATTTACTTATTTATTTTGCTCATCATGTATGTTTATTAATGATCAAAACTAGCCAAAATCAATTGTCAAAGTTAACGTTTTCGATTACTATAGTGAGAAGTTTTTATTGTAAAACTAAATCTATGTAACTAATGACGAATAGAAATTTACTCGGTAAACATGATGTTTTTGATAATGGGATCTTTAGCTATTAAATTTTTATACGGTAGTCACTTTCACAATAATTTAAATGAGAAGTTTTAGAGGAAATTATATTTCATGAAATCGGTATATTAAAAGAGTGTTTCTTAAAAGAGTTTAATAGGCAAATCGTTAACTGAAAGTTTGTTAAGAGTTTAACTATTTAATATAAAAACTTAAAATAAGATTAACAATTAATTACTAATTTAGTAAAAATATTATATAATTAATATTTATACTATTAATATTATATGTTTTAATATATATATATATATATATATATATATATATATATATATATATATATATATATATATATATATATATATATATATATATATATATATATATATATATATAAAATTGATATAGGTTCGTGAATCCGAGGCCAACCCTGCATTTGTTCAGTTCCGTCGTATGCATAGTTTACTACAAAATACAGTATTGTGAGTTTATAGATCCCTTTTTAATAGCTTTTGCAATCTATATTTTTGGACTGAGAATACATGCACTTTATTTTAAATGCAATGGACTCAAGTACATACTAGATTTTATACTGAGTTTGAACCGAAAATCCCTTAGCTTTGGTAACTAGTAACTGCCGGTTATAAGAACTGGTGGGCGCGAGTAGTTGTATATGGATCCATAGGGCTTGACATCCCCGTCCGTTCCAGGTATAGAGACCCTAGCCTGAACTATAAAGCGGACGTATACTATTTGAGTTTAGTACACGTTGGTTTGCGTGTATTGTACATCTTTTGTACTATATATATATATATATATATATATATATATATATATATATATATATATTATATATGTAATTAGAATACCATCCGAATTAAAAAATCATTTCATATCGAAAATCCTTTAGTTGATCGTGTAAGATGGATCTTGTACCAAATTCGAGTTCATATAGTTCCGAAGGTGATTCTGAAGACTCTGAAGGTAGTGTGACCGAAGTGCCCCAACTGGTTGACTACACTTCTTTCTGGAGGAGATGGAGATGGGTTTGAGACATACTCACTCGCTGGAGAAATGAAGAGGGAGAACCCTACCGCGAACCAAATTTACCTCCCGACATCGGAGAACTTGACACGCTCGCCAGTCAATCAATTCGCAATACTGTTTTCACACTCTTTGCCCGAATATTCCGCCTCGAAGAACGCATTCATAGAATTATGTTGGTGATTCAGCCTCTACTCCCGACTACTAATCAAGTAGGATTAGTGGAAGAAGTTAGAGAGCTTCATGCTAGGCTTGAAGAAAGAATGGAGTCTCTGGAAAGTACAGTACGCAATTTGGAAGATAGACTTACATCTACAGCATCAACACCAACAGTACCATTACCACCACCAACAACAACATCCACATCACACGCCTCGACATCACAATCTGTACCTCGAGCATCAATATCATACGCACCATAGATACCAAGGAGTACCAACAACAACAAACGATGAAGTATTGATTCATCACTTCATTGAAGAAATATTCTGCAGAGAATATGTAGTCTCTAAAAGTTTTAGAGGTTACTCATTCTAGTGCTAACTGTAAAATAGATGAGTGAATGGATAGAGATGATAGAAGGGATAGTAGAAACCCTGACAAGAATGATGCGTAATTTACAAGCTAGACTTGTTATACAAGCGCCACCAGAAGTACCACCAGCATCACCATCAGTATCACCAACACCAGCAACATTTGTAACACCACAAGCTCCACCAGCTCCATAACCACCGACGATATCGACACCACAATCACCAATGTATATATTGAAATAACGAGTTATGGGGTATTAACTCATTATTTCCAAAGAATTTATATATATATGAATTTTAAAAGCCATAATATATCTTTTTGTACTAAGCTATTATGTATGAATTTTTAAAGGGTAAGTACTGCTCGGTTAATTCATATTACTAATAGGCTATGATGTACATCCTTAGTTAACGACTTAACCATCGTTAACTATAATCTCCGTTTCAACTCAATGAATTTCATTTCATAATGAACCAAGTGTATTATTCATTTACATGTTTGATTTTACACTTTCATTTTCGATGTACTCGAAACTTTCCAGAAAACATCATTCGTACCTTGCGAAATTCACAAGAATTTCACGAGCACCAACATCCTTCACTGAGGAATATCAATAAGAATAGATAATGAAGTATTGATTACATTAGTGAAATACTCCGCGAAGATTATATAATCTCTAATGTTTTATAGATTATTCATTTCTAGTTCCAGCTGAAAATCAAATGAGTTTAATAATATATTAACTCATTAAATCCGTATTACATCCGAAGAAAATATACATATATATATATTTTCGTAAACGCTGTAGTAAAATTCTTCTATACAAAATATTACTTGTGAAATTTTTAACGAGTAGGTAATACCCGGGAACTATATAAGTTCACAATTAATATGTTACACTGTACATTATTCAATTTAGATTCAAAAATCATTAACTAAACTCACTACCTTCACAGCGATACACAATCATTTCATACAAATTCAATTACATATTCTAATTTTGACAAAACAGAATCCAGGTCAAGATTTAACGGGTGACATCACTCTTAGATCCCTACATCTTTTAAAGCTATACTTTGACTTGTAAACTGTGCTAGAACATCACTTCTATTCATAAAACCCAGAAAAATATTCGTATCATTCAAGATTATAAAACGTCATATGTATATTGACGATTACAATCTGCGTTCAAACCCTTCATGATTCTTGAAAACAAGTCAATTAAGGAACAATCGAGAGGATAATCTAACCATACGTTATCTATGAAAAGAAAGATTTATGCATATAGATATGCACCTGGAAAACTCTCGAAACCTAAGTAAAAGTTTAACACATATCTGTGTTAGATCCTTTAGCATTGTTATTACCGAAAATAACCTTGTAATTCCTTTTTAAGGTACCCAGTGTTATCACCCTTCCAATAAGTCAACTTCGACTTTTCCGATCAGCCTTATTATAACCTTGATATATACGTTCTTGTTACCGGGGAACCTTTTATATTCCACCATATTAATAGTAAACTTACCAGCAACTTATTTAATCTGTGACTTAAGTCTCTTCGAAAAATCACTATATTTATTCATTGAAACCTTATCATGTACTCGTCTACATCTTCTAATGATAATTGCCATATCAAATACCGGGAAGCATCAATCATCATATTCGAATTTCGCAGCATCAACAGTTATATATATACATATAACTTCTATCTCCTAGGCTTACGTACTTCAATTGTGAATTTCTGAAAAGCACTTCAATTTACGAATCATTCCTCAGAATTTTGAAAAAGCTGATGAAGCAGCAAAAACTGTAAACGACCTTAACAGTCGAAAGTTTGATAATAAAGAATAGCGTGTTGAAAAAGCTCGAAAAAATGAGAAAATTTGGTACTGAATAACAGATAGAGCAAACCATGAAGGAGGCTGTGGACAAATCACAAAGACTAAATCTACCTTCAAAGAATCCAAATGATTCAGTGTCTGCTGAAGTCTTTAGCGAACACCTCACTCCTTATTCTAAACCTTTGCAGACAAATTTTCTGCATCATCTTTTAATTCTAGATATTTTAAAATTATAAAATATCATCGTATCTTTCGGTATAAATATCCTCAATATTTCTGAAGATATTTTCATAACAATTTTTGTCCGAGATTATTTATCTCTTCGCTCTATCTGTGTTACATCATAAAGGAAACTGTTTTAGTCTCTAAATTTTGAAAAATTCGAATTTAAAATATGAATGTTTTTGAAGTAGTGTTAGGAATTGAAGCATGAGTTAGTATAATATAACGACGCCTGATCAACGTGGTTATATTACAGTACGTCATGCTGAGTTTCTAATGGAACATGATGATGGTAAGATTTGACAGACCATACCCTCATCATGTGTCATGCTACATAACTCTTTCATTCTATTTAACCTCTAAACATATCAAGAACATATTTTCTTGATAGTTCTATCTTTTCCATGATTTCTGGTAATTTAACAAATCAGATTGTACTACTCATTACAATTTCTTTCTTGGAACATTAATCATGTTCATTCCAAAATTCAAAGATTTAATCTACAAATTCGAGACGTCTTGATTGCTTTACTTTAAGTCAGGAAGAAAACAAAAACATGAAGCTCCAAAATATAAGGAAAAATATAAGCACGACAACAGCATGGAAATTACAAACCGTGTATATCAATGCTTATAGCAATATAAAGACACGGGAGAATGATAAATACAATAATCCCTAGAGCATAGTAGAAGTAAAAATATTCTTCTGGTGGAAGATTGAAAAGAAAAATGACTGTATATATATGGTCAATATAATAGAAAAGATCAATATAGGATTGAGCATACTAATGGATCTTTTGGAAGTATGAATTGAGGAAGAAAGTATAAGAGTAGTGAAAATAATGGAACGAGAGAGGTTAATTTATAGTGAAAATGTCAGGCATAGAAATCGAGGCAGGTTACTGCATTTAATTAAAGAAGATCATAATTTCTTTAATTGGATCTTATATGGATTTTGAAGATTTTCTTTAACTCTCTTGAATTTCGGAAATCAACCGTGGCTATGTCAAAAGTTAAGACGAATCTTTATTTCTCATTTCACTCTTTTAGGATAGCTTCACTCATACTCTTCGAGTAATCAAATTATTTTATTCATATTACTCAATGGTAATAAAACTCTATTTTTCAACTCATATTCGTCACGAAAATTTTTCAACTCTGTTTCAGGACAAAATTTCTTTAACGGGTAGGTACTGTCATGACTCGAAAATTTCGATTCAGATATAAACTCCACCTCTTATATTTCAGACAAGATAAGAAAATTGTTGTGTTGTATTTAAAATGTTTTCATACATTTATTTACCCTTTTGACCACTCTGATGATTCACGAACAATAAAATTAAAAAAATTAATATAAAAAAAATTATATATATATGAATCCAATACTCGTGACTTACATAACTGATTTCATATTCTATAAACTTGAATCATTTTATTAATAAATATGATTTATGATTATTATGACTATAACTATAATGGTTTAAATTTTATATACATCGTAAGAAACACTAAAATAAGAACACATAGGAGTATAACTAATTTAATAAAAGCTCATTGATTAATTGACTACTTAATTGATTTTTGAACTAATAATTACTCTATATATTATTATCATCAAAAATTTATCTCATTCTTTCAAATTAAATAGAATAATAAATTGTTATTATTATTTTAATATAGCAAATAAAGATAGAACAAAATAAGTAATGAGTGTTTTGGTATCCTATTACCTTTTAGAATCTGGACAAGCGTACCATGCAAATAATTTGAACTTTGCCAATAGTTCACGTCTATTCATTCAACTTTTACCATTTGAAATAATAATGATTGTTGGCAATTAATGATTAATTGATATAGGTAATACATGTGGCCAAAAGACAAAAGAACTAAAAGGTGATAAATGCTAATGCCGCTAATTACGGCTGCTGTTGTTATGAATTATTTTTCAATGATTTTCGCTAGATATATAATATTAAAAAAAATAATACTCTATATAATCATCATTCTTTGATATATTTATACCTACTTTAGAAATCGTTGCTCTGCACTAAAAACTTACAGCAAAAGATCATTTTAAGAGAGTGGCTAAAAATTTAAAGCAAGAATGTAAGGTTTTCAAGTTTGTTCGAGCCTAACTTCGATTTCATTCAGAAGGTAAACTAAATCAAAAACATTTATTCATTTACTTATTTATTTTGCTCATCATGTATTTTTATTAATGATCAAAACTAGCCAAAATCAATTGTCAAAGTTAACGTTTTCGATTACTATAGTGAGAAGTTTTTATTGTAAAACTAAATCTATGTAACTAATGACGAATAGAAATTTACTCGGTAAACATGACGTTTTTGATAATGGGATCTTTAGCTATTAAATTTTTATACGGTAGTCACTTTCACAATAATTTAAATGAGAAGTTTTAGAGGAAATTATATTTCATGAAATCGGTATATTAAAAGAGTGTTTCTTAAAAGAGTTTAATAGACAAATCGTTAACTAAAAGTTTGTTAAGAGTTTAACTATTTAATATAAAAACTTAAAATAAGATTAACAATTAATTACTAATTTAGTAAAAATATTATATAATTAATATTTGTACTATTAATATTATATGTTTTAATATATATATATATATATATATATATATATATATATATATATATATATATATATATATATATATATATAATTGATATAGGTTCGTGAATCCGAGGCCAACCCTGCATTTGTTCAGTTCCGTCGTATGCATAGTTTACTACAAAATACAGTATTGTGAGTTTATAGATCCCTTTTTAATTGCTTTTGCAATCTATATTTTTGGGCTGAGAATACATGCACTTTATTTTAAACGCAATGTACTCAAGTACATACTAGATTCTACACTGAGTTTGAACCGAAAATCCCTTAGCTTTGGTAACTAGTAACTGCCGGTTATAAGAACTGGTGGGCGCGAGTAGTTGTATATGGATCCATAGGGCTTGACATCCCCGTCCGTTCCAGGTATAGAGAGACCCTAGCCTGAACTATAAAGTGGACGTATGCTATTTGAGTTTAGTACACGTTGGTTTGCGTGTATTGTACATGTTGGTTGCATGTATGTTAAAATAAGGGTACTTATTATATATACGTTAAGTTTAGTTACCAAGGTGCTCAATTTTGTAGAATATTTTGATAAACGTTTCTGGATGAAACAACTAAAATCTTGTGATCCACTTTTATATACAGATTATGCGCAATATTAAAACTATGAACTCACCAACCTTTGTGTTGACACTTTTAGCATGTTTGTTCTCAGGTCCCTAGAAGTCTTTCGCTATTTGCTTATACGTTATACAAGCTATGTGCATGGATTCATACATGTTTTATTCGAGAAAACTTTGCATTCACAAAATCATCACCGTATATCTTATTTTGACTATATTGTCAACGGATGTATTATTATAAACTATTATTTACGGTGATTGTCTATACATAGAAATCATCAGATGTCAAAAACCTTCGATTTTATATATTCATTTATGGTGTGTCTTTTAAAAGAATGCAATGTTTACAAAACGTATCATTTAGAGGTCAGTACCTCACTATGAAATCAATGAATAACGTAATACGCCAAAAGCGATTTTGGCGGGTCGTTACATCTACTCGTGCTGTAAAATCATTCATATGAAGAACGCCGGAACCTTTCAAACAACTCACCAACGGTAGCTAATGCATGCGTGCAATGCAAAATCATCTCACCGTGGTAGTTAATACAATATAATTTTATAACGGGAGCTAATGCGTGCGTGCAATGCAAAATCATCTCTCCGAGGTAGCTAAAACGGGAGCTAATGCGTGCGTGCAATGACAAAATCATCTCTCTGTTATTAACTACAAAATCGAATACAATACAGTACATCGGGAGCTAATGCGTGCGTGCAATGCAAAATCATCTCGTCGATGGTAGCTAAAATGGGAGCTAATGCGTGCGTGCAATGCAAAATCATCTCTCCGTTACTAACTACAAAATCGAACCATTTCGGGAACTAATGCGTGCGTGCAATGACAAAATCATCTCACCGATGGTCGATAATACAATCTTTATAGAAATCAAACCTATGAATCCAAATAATTCTATCATAGAATGTAGTTTTGAATATTTGTGTCTATTTCGTCAAACGTTTATAAAAGCAATTCATGTATTCTCAGTTCAAAAATATATCTCAAAGCATTTAGTAAAACAGTTATAAAAACAACGCATGTATTCTCAGTCCCAAAAATGTAAAGAGTAAAAGGGAGCAAATAAAACTCACGATACAATATTTTGTAGTAAAAATATTCATACGACGATACTGAACAATGCAGGGTTGGCCTTGGATCACGAACCTATATCATTTGTATATATATATTAAAACATATACTTGTAATCGAACAAATATATATTATTATTAGTGATTTAACCTTTATATTATTAACTTGTATATTTTTCATTATTTCATTAAATGTATTCTTTTTGTATATAAAAAGCATTAATATAGTTAAGTTATGTATGTTAAATATATATATATGGTAAGTCTTAATTCCGTATTTTGAGTTTTAGTTAATTTATGGCTAGGGTTTGGCCATTTGAGTCTTGTAAGACCCATTTGGGGACTTAATGGGTGGATTTGGGTTAATATGATGCAAGAAAACCCAAATGGTGTTAGTCTAGAGTTTTGGTCATATGAATTGAGGTTGTAAGTGTTAAATGGTGTTGTTAGTCACTATTACACTTGTAAATGATGAAAGGTTTGTAAATAGGTTAAGATTGACCAAATTTGTAAGTTTAAGTGTTAAAATAGGTCAAATGGGTAATGTTGACCTAGTTTGGGCAAGACGGGTATGAAAATACCCTAGATGGTGTTAGTTGTGGATATTGGACTATAATCACTAGATTTTAGTGATATATAATGAGTCATGGCCATTTATGAATGATTTTGGTGTAAGTGGGTTATTTAATGCATTTGGGTCATTAAATGCTCAAGAGTTAAGTAATGTGGTTAGTTCCACAAGTTTGTGTATTGAATGTGTATTTAATGTATTAGGTACTTTGCTTTGAAGCATACGGAAGGGTTTGATCATCACCAACGTGTTAAGGTGAGTGGAATAATTATATGCGTGCATATATAATGTATTTATTTATGTGGCATGAGTTGTGATGTGTCGACGTGCTAAGACACCACTTCTCACGTGGCGAGTGAAGTGTCGACGTGTTAAGACGCCACTCGGGAGTGAAGCATCGACGTGTTAAGATGCCACTTCAAGAGATGTAACGAGTGAAGTGTCGACGTGTTAAGACACCATTCGGGATGAAGTGTCGACGTGTTAAGACACCACCCGGGGTGAAGTATCGATGTGTTAAGATGCCACCCGTGGGGTTAGTGTACGACGTGTTAAGTGCACTAACGGTTGTTATGAACACCGATGGGAAATTCAAGTACCATTCCTTGTATGATTGGTTAACCATGGTTGTGTGTTGTGATATAGCATATTATATTGTTCAAGTTATATGCTTTTGTTATGCTAGCTTGTGTGGTCGAAGGTTTAACATTATACTTGTGATAGTATGATTATTTATATTGCTAGCATGTATGCGGTAAATGCGTAAGTGATTGCAAGTAAGTAGGTTGTATATGTAATCGTATAATTGTTGCACTCATTAAGCATTAGCTTACCCCTCTCGTTGTTTATCTTTTTAGACGCAGGTGCGGACAAAGGAAAGGGGGTCGTTGCACACTATATTTTTAAACAACTATATTTGTACAAAATATATAAATATATATATATAATAATATATAAAAGGGGGTTTACCGTTTAATGACTGTGTCGATTTATATTTTAAGCGAAGCGTAAAGTAAATGACGATATTTAACTAACAATATAAAATAAATAACAATAATTAAAATGACAATAAATAAAAGTACGAGGAAATATGAAATAAAATATATTATGCTTATTTAAGCTTCCGTAACCATGATGTTTGACGTGTTGATTTTAAGTTTTATGCCCATGGGTTAATTGTCCTTTGTCCTGGATTATTTAATATGTCCGTCTGGTTTTTGTCCATAACAGTCCATCGGTCATAAATTTAAAGTGCGAGTGTCCTCGTCAAATTATCCTTATACCCGAAGTCAAATATTCCAACTAACTGGGGACTTAAACTGTAACAAGGTTTTATTACTTTGTTTAATAATTACACCAGGATATCGACTGCGTGTAACCCAAGGTTTTAATACTTTGTTATCAATTATGCCAAGTGTCCTTGTACATAATTTCACCTATGTTTTAATAATTCTAGTGACTATTAATCCATTCCCGTGTCCGGTTAAATGAACGATTATTCGTACATATAAATACCCCGTCCATCGTGTCCGATCGAGTGTATGTGGTTATTTATAGGTACGTCCAATTGTAAATCTTTATATTAAAATTAACAAACTATCATTTAGTTAAACAAATATAAAGCCCATTAATAGCCCATAGTCTAATTTCCACAAGTGTCGTTCTTTTGTCCAAACCCCAATTATGGTACAAAGCCCAATTACCCCGTCTTTAATATTTAGTCCAACATCATGATTACTTTGGCTCAAATAAGCATAATAATAACTTAAGTACGAGACATTAATTTAAAAAGGAGAACATAACTTACATTGAGTATTTATCGCGTAGTGTTACACGGACAGAATTTCGACTTCAAAAACCAGTAAAATAACCTTTACATAACCCGAACTAATCTAATATAAAACTACCATATACTATATATATTATATATATATATATTTATTTATTTATTTATTACAGAGTATTATTATTATTATTATGTTTTTTTTATCGAACGAATGCATGGCCTTTTATAGGAGTTTTGATTTCTGACAGCTCCGCGAGTCGTGGAGTTTTTGGCCTTCAAACTCCGCGAGTCGTGGAGTTTGAAAATCCAGCTCAGGATCCTTTGTCTCATAGCTTGTCGACATGATTATATATATATTTATAATATATAAATAATTTATATAATTATTTATATATTATATTTTATTCTTGTGCATAGTTGACTCATAATTTTTGGTCCATTGCGTCGGGCGTTGATAGTTGACTCATGTCCCGGTTCCGAATTTTCGAACGTCCTTGCGTACAATTTAATATCTTGTACTTTGCGTTTTGTAACTTGTACTCTTGTCATTTTGAGACGTTTCTCATCAATAAATTGAACCTTTTTAATTGTATTTTGTTCATTTGAGCTTTTTGGACGTTTGTGTCTTCAAATCTTCATTTTCGCCTTTTGTCTTCGCACTTATTTATTTAAACAATTACAATGAAAATATAATACAATTACATATTAAAACCTATTATTTATGAGGGATATTGCTATAAAATATATGTTCCTTTTTAGCCTTATCAAATATCCCCACACTTGAGCGTTGCTTGTCCTCAAGCAATACAGAACTTGAAATAAAAACATACATGAATCACTTTTTTATTCATCACACTTTGTACATTAGTGATTTTGATACGGTGGTATAAATAATGATAGTAACGATAGAACCATGGTTAAAGGTGGGTGTGTCATCCACAATTGCCTCGGGTTTAGGTCAACGACACTTGCAATCAAATAGCCGATTTACTTTCGGTTTCCAAAGCAAAGTGCACATTTGAAAGGCGGTTTACAGTCCCACATGACTATGAAAATTTAGATCCTTTAGGAAATTGGATCTTTATGAAAACATTTGATCTTTTGAAAATTCAATCTAGCTTTTACCCTAGACAAGTTTTCCGGAATAACCCTTCATCGGTGTTTGCAAAATATTTTTGTGGGTTGTGTGAGTTTCAGATTTGAAAATTTTAGTTCAACACTTGTGGTTTTGTGTTACCCATTTGCTAACCTTGTATTAGGAAAGCAACACGTCCAGTTTACTTGTCCTGTATATTACCTTTCAGCAAACTACCGTCCGGTTGGAAAGGAAAGCGATGAACAAGAAACTGTTAAGGCAATGTCTAATGACATGCATTTGACTATGGTCTATAAATGTGTCGGATGCTATTACTATCCTTTGTAGGAGTAATAGTAAAGATCGTCCTATGATTTTTCGGTCTGGCACAAGGTCCTGTCTTCGACCATGCTATGCAACCACCGTTCTTACGGTTGACACCCGATTTGGTTCAGGTGACCTAATGAATTTCAATGAATTCTCAGGATTTTACATTCAACGATAATGAACGTATTGAAAATGGGTTTTCAGAAAACAAATAGGTTTATAATTTTGATCAAAATATTTTCTCGTTCAAGCTCGAGTTTAGATATCATTGAATTCCATGAGTTTGAATTCTCAATCTTTAAGGTCAATCTCAAGGATTGAGTAATATCAGTCTTAAAAGCTGATTTTTAATCTTTAAGGAGATTATCCTTTCTGGGGATCTGATTCATTAGTCTTATCAAGCTAATTTGCACGGTGTTCCCCCCATTATACGAGATAAATCCTTCTCATGGTTAGGATAAATCTGACCACCTGGCGACCCTGTTTGATGCTGAGGTCCGTGGATTTCCTGCTGATTTTAGAGATGACTTTTCTAGATTTTTCGTCAACCTACAGCTGGTCTGGACGACAACTTCTTAACCTAAATCAAGAAGCGCGTGTCTTTTTCGGAAGACTTTACTTCCTTTTAATGATGGAATTGATTCATCGTGTAGATCCATCTTTTCTTTCAAATATATTACAGTAAATCGGGTAAAACTGATTAAAATCGTCCAAAACAAAAGTACCTGCAATAACTTTACAGAAACATGTGATAGATAGTTTTTAATTGAATAACTTGGTACATTCTCCCCACACTTAGTTTCTTTCTTTGCCTTTTTATTCTCCTTTATTCCATTTTAAATGAATTCAATCGTTTTAGGGTGTTTCTCAATTTATGTCCTTTCCGAGGTAATGATAATTTCGGCATTAACACCTAGTTTTATCGTTCTTAAATATGTATAAACATGATTTTGAATTCATTTAGTTTAAAATTTTTCAAATTTTCATAAAATTTGGCAAATAAGCCAAGTATAAACCCGAGAGAATTTATAACCCTTCCCCACACTTGAGATCATGCAATGCCCTCATTTGCATGAAATCGGACTATAATTATAAATTCATGAGGGTGATTAGTGTAGAAAGTAGTTAAAGATACCATAAAATTGCAGGATGATAGATGGTGCACCTCATCGTTCATTCCTTCTTGTTTTATCACACATGTTTTTCTTCAAAAACGGCTGCTTTTCTGAACTGTTTACTAATATTTGAAAATACGTCTTTTACCCTAACTCATCATGCATTTTTATTAACGAGTTATGCACTAACCCGAACCCCTAATTTAACGTTAAGTGGGGTTAGACTTCCCCACACTTAGCTGACGACATGTGAAGTCGGTAGAATAAGTTCCACGAATTAGAATAGTGAGCCAGTTATTTACATCTCGGGTGGTATAAAATATATAAATGGGTTTAAAGTTTAGACTTGCCCGATTGTCACTACTTAATTCTTTTTTAAGTGTAGCTTTTAGTAAATGGATATATCTCTTTTCTGGTTCTTGGTCAAATGGATCGATATACACCGACATATATATTATAGGGTGGACAATTCCTAACATTTCCTTCCTTTTATTCTCGGGATTAAAGGTTTCACCTCTATTACCCAATTGGGTGAAATTTGAGGTGTCAATATCGATTACAGCTTGTAGTTCATCTTTGGTAGATGACTTGTCTATTGAGAATATTGAGTTGGAAGGTTGTGGAATGGTGAATTTCGGGAACAAAGCAAATTCTTCTTCATTAATCGGTCCCACCATTTTGGTCTCGGGGGTAAAATTTTCAACGTTATCGTTTTCCCATGAGTACCAATTTGTCACCCTTACTTCTTCTTCATCCATTGATGGATCGATGATTTCGTTGGTAGAGGCTAATGTGTCGATATGTTGTGAAATTGGTAAAACTGAATAAAAAGTATCATCAGGATAGTTGGTGATTTCGGAGCTCTCGAATTCATCAGAATTCGATGATATGAGATTTTCTTGCACAATACTCCTCAGATCAACAGGTGTGTAATCTGATAGAGTTTCAGCTTGTCTATTTACAAACTCTCTCATTTGTTCATTTTGAGCATCGAGTTCTTCGAGTTTGATTTTCATATAATCTAAAGAATTTTCCGACACATAATTTTCCTCGTCTTCTGGTTGTTGAGTTTGGATATATTCTTGGAAATAATCCCAATTTGAATTGTATTCTTCATAATCGTTCCATTCAGGTTCCGTGGGTGCGTAATTTTCCATAGGAACGTAATAATAACATTCCCATGTTGAGTGATAATCTCCACAGATTTCACAACCAGTTATTGTTTTGTCATTCGTGATCCAAGATTGACCGAACGAATTGTCATCAACACCCGTTTGAGAGTATTGATTTAATTGATTTTGGATATCAAAAAGAGTTTCCATAGCCTTGTTTTCAAAATTTTCCATTTTATTGCGATGGCCAAATTTTAGCTACAATGTGGTGCATTTACTAATTATCCTATTAGTTATAAAAATAGAAAAACTTATATAAGTTGTCCAATTAATAGACTTTTCTGCTTTTGCCCACGTTTCGAATAGCTAAAAGATGCAGCAGGGAGCCAGAACCCTTTAAATCGGAAGCTCACAACTCAGCCACTAACAAATCCAACTATTACTACGAAGCAGAAAATTGTCAACGTCCATTAATTTAACCACTTAAATAATTTTTCTTTCCGTTTGAGATATTAGATAAGAAATAGAGAAAATTTCTAAGTCCTAAAAAAAACTAAAGCGTCGAGAAATAAGAAAGAAAAAGAAGTGCGTCAAAAAATATCGAAAAATAAAAGTGTCGAAAAATAATAGGCGTCGAAAAATAAAAATAAGAAAGTAGCGCTTTGAAACTTAAAAAGGAATTAAAAACTAAGAATTAAAAGTTGCGTCTAAAAATATTAAAGCTTAAAAGAAAAACTATATCCCAAATGGTAATAACTTAAAAAGGTACTAAAATATAAAAAGGGCGTCGCAAAATTCTAAAGCACCTAAATCTTAGTCTAAAGAAAAAGCTCTTAAGGGATTTTATGACAAAGCCTAAAAATCTAAAAATAAAAATAACTACGGCAAAAACTATGACTTAAAACTAAGTACGAGCGATAAAATACAAATATTACGCTAAAACAAATAAAAAGATACAAAATATAAAAATAATCTTAAAGTTGTAAAAAGTACAATTTTTATAAAAATATTATTTTTATATTATTATTTTAAAAAAGTATTAATTTATATATAAATAAAACTAATTAAAATTTAAAATACAATTTAATTAAAAATTAAAACTAATTATATTAAATTAATAAAGTAATTAGGGTTTAAAAATAATAATAAATAATATTACTCCGTAATTAAAGCGAAAATAGGGTTTCTGTCAGCGCGTCAGAGCAGCTCCGCGAGTTGCGGCGTTTTAAGCCTGCAAATTCCGCGAGTCGTGGAGTTTGCATTTTCGGTTTTTTTTTTTTAACTTAAGTTTTATATTGTTTTTTAAAAATATATATATATTTATACAAAAATAAATTAAAAATATAGAGTTTCGCCGACTTCCCCGACAGCGGCGCCAAAAACTTGATATCGTAGCGTGGGGGTATGAAATAGTTTATATTTTTACTACGAAAAGTGATACAAACTACACAAGTTTTAATTATTTATTTACAAAATAGATATACCTAAACCTTGCTACAACACTATAGGCAGTGTACCTAATCGTAGAGTAGTATAGTATTTAGTAAGTCCGGTTCGTTCCACAGGGAGCGAGCATATTGCACACTATATTTTTAAACAACTATATTTGTACAAAATATATAAATATATATATATAATAATATATAAAAGGGGGTTTACCGTTTAATGACCGTGTCGATTTATATTTTAAGCGAAGCGTAAAGTAAATGACGATATTTAACTAACAATATAAAATAAATAACAATAATTAAAATGACAATAAATAAAAGTACGAGGAAATATGAAATAAAATATATTATGCTTATTTAAGCTTCCGTAACCATGATGTTTGACGTGTTAATTTTAAGTTTTATGCCCATGGGTTAATTGTCCTTTGTCCTGGATTATTTAATATGTCCGTCTGGTTTTTGTCCATAACAGTCCATCGGTCATAAATTTAAAGTGCGAGTGTCCTCGTCAAATTATCCTTATACCCGAAGTCAAATATTCCAACTAACTGGGGACTTAAACTGTAACAAGGTTTTATTACTTTGTTTAATAATTACACCAGGATATCGACTGCGTGTAACTCAAGGTTTTAATACTTTGTTATCAATTATGCCAAGTGTCCTTGTACATAATTTCACCCATGTTTTAATAATTCTAGTGACTATTAATCCATTCCCGTGTCCGGTTAAATGAACGATTATTCGTACATATAAATACCCCGCCCATCATGTCCGATCGAGTGTATGTGGTTATTTATAGGTACGTCCAATTGTAAATCTTTATATTAAAATTAACAAACTATCATTTAGTTAAACAAATATAAAGCCCATTAATAGCCCATAGTCTAATTTCCACAAGTGTCGTTCTTTTGTCCAAACCCCAATTATGGTACAAAGCCCAATTACCCCGTCTTTAATATTTAGTCCAACATCATGATTACTTTGGCTCAAATAAGCATAATAATAACTTAAGTACGAGACATTAATTTAAAAAGGAGAACATAACTTACATTGAGTATTTATCGCGTAGTGTTACACGGACAGAATTTCGACTTCAAAAACCCGTAAAATAACCTTTACATAACCCGAACTAATCTAATATAAAACTACCCTATACTATATATATTATATATATATTTATTTATTTATTTATTACAGAGTATTATTATTATTATTATGTTTTTTTTTATCGAACGAATGCATGGCCTTTTATAGGCGTTTTGATTTCTGACAGCTCCGCGAGTCGTGGAGTTTTTGGCCTTCAAACTCCGCGAGTCGTGGAGTTTGAAAATCCAGCTCAGGATCCTTTGTCTCATAGCTTGTCGACATGATTATATATATATTTATAATATATAAATAATTTATATAATTATTTATATATTATATTTTATTCTTGTGCATAGTTGACTCATAATTTTTGGTCCATTGCGTCGGGCGTTGATAGTTGACTCATGTCCCGGTTCCGGATTTTCGAACGTCCTTGCGTACAATTTAATATCTTGTACTTTGCGTTTTGTAACTTGTACTCTTGTCATTTTGAGACGTTTCTCATCAATAAATTGAACCTTTTGAATTGTATTTTGTACATTTGAGCTTTTTGGACGTTTGTGTCTTCAAATCTTCATTTTCGCCTTTTGTCTTCGCACTTATTTATAAAATTATAAAGTAGTTCTATTTTTATTTTAGTTTTTAAATATAAGTATTTTATTATATAAATATTTATATTTTAAAACAGAAAATTAAAAATAAAAAAAACGCGTCAATTTAAACAGTACCAGAGTTGAATTTTGGAACCCCGCGACTCGCGGGGTTTGTTGCTTGGAATACCGCAAGTCGCGGAGCTGCTCTGACGCCACCGACAGAAACCCTAAACATCATTAATTACGGGGTATTTATTAATTATTATTATTATAAACCCTAATTATCTATTATCTATTATTATTATAATTAAGTTTTATTTTAAAGTTTCTTTTTATTTAATTTGTTTTATTTAGTTAAATTAGTTTAATTAAATTGTAAAATTAATAGTTTTAATAAATAAATAATATAAAAATAATATTTTTATAAAAATTGTACTTTTTACAACTTTTTGTATATTTTTATATTTTGTCCCTTTTTAATCGTTTTAGCGTAATATTTGTATTTTTAGCTCGTATTTATTTTTAACTCATAGTTTTTGCCATAGTTATTTTTACTTCTAGATTTTTAGGCTTTGCCGTAGAATTCCTTAAGTGCTTTTTCTTTAGACTAAGATCTAGGTGCTTTAGAATTTTGCGACGCCTTTTTAAGTTTTAGTTTCTTTTTAAGTTATTTCCATTTGGGATATAGTTTTTCCTGTAAGCTTTAATATTTTTAGACGACTTTTACCTATGTATCAATTATCATTCCAATTAGTAATCTCAATTTGCGATTATAATTTTAAGATAGTTGTAGTAATAAGGTTAGGTTAGTCAAGTATTTTTAAGTTTTATAAGTTTCTTTTATTTTTTTCGTCGCCTTTTATTTTTCTTTCTCATTTTTCTTTTTCGACCATTTTTCGACGCGCTCTTTTTCTTTCTTATTTCTCGCTATTCTAGTTTTAGGACATAGATTTTTATTCTACTTCTTATCTAAATTTCTAAAAATTACGAAAATTTATTTTAAGTGGTTAAATTAATAGACATCAAAATTTTCTGGTTCGTAGTAATAGTTGGATTTGTACGTGGACCGGGTTATTGGAGCCAAACAGTCCTCAATTATATTGAGACCAAACGAATCCTGCCCCTCTGCTGCATCTTTTGGCTATTCGAAACGTGGGCAAAATCAGAAAAGTCTATTGATTGGATAACTTATTATAATTTTTCTTTCCTTTTAAAAACTAATAGGATATTCAGTGAATGCACCGAGCAAGACGTTCACCACCTTTTGTACGTTCACCACCTATAACTTGATCAAGACATTTAGCAAATATTACCACCGTTGATTTTTCTTTAGAATCGTCATCCAGTCGACCAAGTACTCCAGTTCAAATTTCCGATAATCCATTTTTTGAACCCGACCTCACAATTGAGAATCCGGAGAATATTCAGGAACGATTCGTAGATCCTGAACCACTAAACTTTCCTCCGGAACCACCAATCATTCAAACAGAGATTGTTGAGGAACGAACCATTAAATCAGAATCCTCTAGTGATTCTGATTCAACAAATTCAATTATGGAGAATCTGGAACCTTTAAGTATGGAATAACGAATGAGAGCTAAACACACTGGCCAAGGTCACGCAATTACTCATCCAGACATTAATGCACCAGATTATGAAATCAAAGGACAAATTCTACACATGGTGACTAATCAATGCCAATTTAGTGGTGCGCCGAAGGAAGATCCAAATGAACATTTACGTACCTTTAATAGGATCTGCACACTATTTAAAATCCGAGAAGTGGAGGATGAACAGATATATCTCATGTTATTTCCCTGGACTTTAAAGGGAGAAGCCAAAGATTGGTTGGAATCGTTACCTGAAGGGGCGATTGATACATGGGATGTTTTAGTTGAAAATTTTCTTAAACAATTCTTTCCGGCATCTAAAGCCGTAAGACTTCAAGCAGAAATTGTTACGTTTACACAGAAACCAAATGAAACTCTATATGAGGCGTGGACTAGATTTGGAAAGTTGTTAAGAGGATGTCCGCAACATGGTTTAGACACCTATCAAATAGTACAAATATTCTATCAAGGATGCGACATCACTACAAGGAAAGACATAGATATAGCAGCTGGTGGTTCTATTATGAAGAAAACCGAAACTGATGCTTACAAAATTATTGATAACACTGCTTCCCACTCACATGAGTGGCACCAAGAAAAAGATATCGTTAGATCATCTAAAGCAGCTAGAGCCGATTCTAGCCATGACTTAGATTCCATTTCCGCAAAGATAGATGCTGTCGAGAGACGAATGGAAAAGATGACTAAAGATATTCACTCAATACGAATTAGTTGTGAGCAGTGTGGAGGACCACATTTGACAAAAGATTGTCTCAGTATTGAATTAACAATGGAACAAAGAGAGAATATTTCATACATAAACCAAAGGCCTGGAAATAATTATCAGAATAATTATCAACCGCCAAGACCGATTTACAATCAAAACTAGAATTATAACCGAAATATTCCATACAACAACCAACAAGGTCCTAGCAATCAACAAGTATCCAACAATACTTATAATCAGCAAAGACCTAATTTTCAAAACAAACCACCACAACAAACCGATGATAAAAAGCCGAATTTAGAAGATATGATGACGAAGCTAGTTGAAACTCAAACGCAATTTTTCACATCTCAAAAACAAACCAATGAACAAAATGCTCAAGCATTTAGAAATCAATAAGCTTCTATTCAAAATCTGGAACAAGAAGTAAGTAACCTAGCAAGGTTAATAGGTGAAAGAAAACCGGGAAGTCTACCTATTGATACAAATGCTAACCCCCGGAATGAAACAGCTAAAGCCATTACCACAAGAAGTGGTACAACACTTAAACCACCTGAAATACCTGTAACTTCTGATGAAGCTATTCCTACTCCACAAGAACCCCAACCTAATCAAGATAAGGAAAAAGAACCGGTAGTTGAAAAGGTTAATGAAGATAACACAGTTAAGGCTAAACCTTATGTTAAACCATACCAACCACCACTTCCTTACCCGAGTAAAATGAAGAAAGAGAAACTTGAAGCCGAGCAATCCAAATTATTGGATATGTTTAAACAGATAAATGTAAATCTTCCTTTCATTGATGTGATTTCAGGAATGCCTAGATATGCTAAATTCTTGAAAGATCTAATCTCAAATAGAAAGAAAATGGAAGAACTCTCAGCTGTTACTATGAATGCTAATTGTTCAGCAGTGCTGTTGAATAAGATACCAGAAAAATTATCTGATCCAGGAAGTTTCACAATTCCATGTTTTCTGGGTAGTCTTAGTTCAATAGAAGCATTGGCAGACTTAGGTGCTAGTATAAATCTAATGCCGTATTCACTATACGCTAAACTAGACCTTGGAGAATTGAAACCAACCAGAATAAGCATACAACTAGCCGATAGATCAATAAAATATCCTAGAGGGATAATGGAGAACATGCTAGTTAAAGTTGGTACTTTAGTATTTCCAGTAGATTTTGTTGTTCTGGACATGGAAGAAGATTCTCAAGTTCCTCTCATATTAGGAAGACCATTCTTAAATACGGCTAAAGCAATGATAGACGTGTTCGGTAAGAAATTGACCCTAAGTATAGAGGACGAGAGTGTTACCTTTTCAGTTGATAGAGCAATGCAACAACCGCAATCTGCAGATGATACATGTTATTATATTCAAACTATAGATGCACATGCAGAATTATTAGAAGAATTTCCAGAATTACAAGGAACAGGAGAATGTTCTTTAGGAGAAGGTAATGAACCAATTGATGAAGCTGAAATGTTAGCTACACTTATAGCTAATGGATATGAACCAACAACAGAAGAAATTCAAATGCTAAAAGAAGAAGACAGATATCGATACAAATCATCGATAGAAGAACCTCCGAAATTAGAATTAAAGCCACTTCCAAACCATTTGGAATACGCTTATTTACATGGTGAATCTGAATTACCTGTAATAATATCGTCTTCTCTTACTGAAAATGAGAAATCACAACTCATTTCTGTGTTGAAAGCTCATAAACCAGCCATTGCATGGAAGATTCATGATATTAAAGGAATAAGTCCTTCGTATTGCACACATAAAATCCTTATGGAAGAAGGTCATAAAACGTATGTGCAACGCCAACGAAGACTAAATCCTAATATGCAAGATGTAGTTAAGAAAGAAATTATTAAACTGCTAGATGCAGGTCTAATTTATCCAATTTCTGATAGTCCATGGGTAAGCCCAGTTCAATGCGTGCCTAAGAAGGGTGGCATGACTGTCATTACAAATGAGAAAAATGAGCTTATTCCTACTAGGACTGTAACAGGATGGCGTGTGTGTATTGATTATAGAAAATTAAATGACGCCACCAGAAAAGATCACTTTCCCTTACCCTTCATAGATCAAATGTTGGAAAGATTAGCCGGAAATAGTTACTATTGTTTTCTAGATGGATTTTCCGGATATTTTCAAATTCCAATAGCACCCGAGGACCAAGAGAAAACCACATTCACGTGCCCTTATGGTACTTTTGCTTACAAACGCATGCCATTTGGACTTTGCAATGCCCCTGCAACCTTTCAAAGGTGCATGATGGCGATTTTTCATGACATGATAGAAGAATGCATGGAAGTTTTCATGGATGACTTTTCAGTCTTCGGTGATACATTTGAATCATGTCTAGTTAATCTTGAACGAATGCTTATTAGATGCGAACAATCAAATCTAGTACTTAATTGGGAGAAATGCCATTTTATGGTTAAAGAAGGCATCGTTCTTGGTCATAAAATTTCAAAAGAAGGAATTGAAGTGGATAGAGCTAAAGTAGATGTAATTGCTAAACTTCCACATCCCACCAATGTTAGAGGAGTTAGGAGTTTTCTAGGGCATGCCGGTTTTTACCGACGTTTCATAAAAGATTTTTCTAAAATTGCCACTCCTATGAATAAACTCCTAGAAAAGGATGCTCCGTTCATCTTTTCAGATGAGTGTATCAAATCTTTTAATATTCTTAAAGAGAAACTCACTAATGCGCCGATCATGATAACACCAAATTGGAATCTACCATTTGAACTAATGTGCGATGCAAGTGATTTTGCAATGGGAGCCGTTTTAGGACAAAGGATTGAAAAACGATTTCAACCTATATATTATGCTAGTAAGACGTTACAAGGAGCACAAACGAACTATACAACTACTGAAAAAGAACTCCTTGCTATTGTCTTTGCTTTTGACAAATTTCGATCATATCTCGTTCTAGCAAAAACGGTGGTCTATACCGACCATTCTGCTCTTAGATACCTATTTTCAAAACAAGATGCTAAACCAAGATTAATCCGTTGGATCTTACTCTTACAAGAGTTTGATATTGAAATCCGAGATAAAAGAGGAGCAGAAAATCTCTCCGCTGATCATCTTTCTCGTCTTGAAAATCCCGAATTAGAAGTTCTAAATGAATCGGCCATACAAGACAACTTTCCTGATGAATATCTATTGAAGATAGATTATAAAGAAATTCCATGGTTTGCAGACTATGCAAACTACTTAGTTTGTGGATTCCTTGAAAAAGGATTGTCGTACCAAAAACGAAAGAAATTCTTCAGTGATATAAAACACTATTTTTGGGAAGATCCACATCTGTTTAAAAGTTGTCCAGATGGAATAATACGCCGATGTGTATTTGGAGATGAAGCTAGTAAAATATTAAACCATTGTCACACAGGACCAACGGGAGGGCATTATGGGCCTCAACTAACAGCAAGAAAAGTTTATGATGCTGGATTCTATTGGCCTACAATTTACAAAGACGCACACCTTCTTTGCAAATCCTGTGATGCTTGTCAAAGGGCCGGAAAAATAAGTCAACGCGATGAAATGCCACAAAATGTCATCCAAGTATGTGAAGTATTTGACATTTGGGGTATTGACTTTATGGGTCCATTTCCAAAATCTCATAATAATCTATATATACTCGTAGCCATTGATTATGTATCTAAATGGGCGAAAGCACAAGCTCTCCCAACTAACGATGCACGAGTTGTAGTCAACTTTTTAAAATGTCTTTTTGCAAGGTTTGGAACACCGAAAGCTTTAATAAGTGATCGGGGTACTCATTTCTGTAATAATCAACTTGAGAAAGTTCTTAAAAGATATGGAGTAACTCATAAAATCTCCACCGCATATCATCCACAAACAAGTGGACAAGTTGAAAATACCAACCGAGCTTTAAAACGTATTCTAGAGAAAACCGTAGGATCAAATCCGAAGGAATGGTCTATTAAATTGGAGGATGCACTCTGGGCTTTTAGAACAGCCTACAAAACTCCAATTGGAACCACACCTTTTAGACTTGTTTATGGAAAAGCATGTCATCTTCCAGTAGAAATTGAACACAAAGCATTTTGGGCTTTGAAGACATGTAATCTTGATTTACATGAAGCCGGACGTCTACGATTAAGTCAATTAAACGAATTAGAAGAATTAAGACATGAAGCATATGAAAATTCGTTAATCTATAAAGAAAGAATGAAGAAATGGCATGATAAAAGAATCAGAAGTTCAAAAGAATTTAAAGAAGGAGACAGAGTTCTTCTTTTCAATTCACGATTCAAGCTATTTCCTGGAAAATTGAAATCAAGATGGTCTGGACCATTCATAGTTAAAAGAGTTTTTCCATACGGAACGATAGAATTAATAAATTCAAATGGGATTGAATTTAAAGTTAATGGTCACAGAGTTAAACACTACATAGATAGTCCGATGGAAGTCGACAACGAAGTTAATCACAATTTTGACACCACAGCTAACTAAGTGTGGGGAGAATCAAGTCTTTAAAGGATAATATGTATTTCTGTTAGAGTTAGATTGTCTGTTTTCGTGTAGTTCTCGAAAATGGAACCCGAATGGTCTTTCCCTAGCAGACCCTAAAGAACTAGTCTTCTCCCCCCATTCTGAATTTTTATTTTTTTAGGTTTTTACAAAATGAAGACTGCCTGTGAACTAAACCATGGTCTAATGCTACACGCTTTGATCACTAAACGTAATAATGACACACTACCGAGTGAAATAGTATCAGTAATTAGAGAAAGAATGGACGGAGTTAGAAAAGAATCTAGATGCGAAGATAATAAGTTACAATTTGGTAAAGGAAAATCAAAATCCGCAGCGAAAAGAAGAGCACGACACCTAGAAAGATGTCACAAATGCGGAAAATGGTCATATGGAGGTAAATGTTCAAATAATCAAACCTATTCAAATACCGAATTTGTTACTTTATGCAGAGACGGACCGTTCATATGTTTAGAAGAAAAGACACTGAATGCTCGAGGTTACGCCTATGTAGCCATGAAAAACCAATTAAACCGACTATCTTATGAATGGGATAGATCATATAACTAAGAAATCTATTTCACAGGTATGTTTGTACAGTTTTTATTTTTTATTTTTAACCTTTTGATAATAAACGCTAATTTGTTCGCTATAAAGTATTAAATTGGTATTGAATAAAATTAGGTTTGGCGACCGAAATTATTGATATCATTCAAAAATTTATTACATCACTGTGAAATTTAACGTTTATTCTTAAGGTATAAATATCTTTAATCAATCAACCCAAAATATTTCAAAAATTTGTCATGAGTTAAATTAGGTCTTGGAACCGAAATTACTTTACCGAAAAGAGGGGCGCATATTTTTGATAATATTTGATTGATTAAAGTGGGATAAAAAGCCAAAAAGATTTTTAATTTTATTTTTACCATGTTTTTAAAATTAATATATAAATCTTAAATTAATATTGTAAACTTTGTAAAAACAATATTTTTAAAATTGTAAATATTTGAAAATTAATATAAGTTTGGTGTGAATTTTTAATATGAATTTTTAATTTTATGCATTTCAAATTTTAAGTTTGGTGTGAATTTTTAATATTAATTTTGAATTTTATATTTAAATTGTGTGAATTTAAAAACAAAAATTTACTTTATCTCATTAAGTTAAAAATATGATTTTTAAAATTCGTCGTAAGTTGAAGACTAGGTCTTTGAACCGAAATTGCTTTACCCGAGGGAGGGACGAGAACTTTTATTATCATTATTTTTAATCTTATTGAATTAAAGTATGTCAAAAACATTAAAAAAAACCCAAAAATCTTAGCTTTTAAAACAATCGCTACAAAAAGACAAATTTTAAAATTTTGTCGAAGGACGGACTAGGACATCGATCCGAAACGACCTCGTCCTAAATAACAAGGGAAACAAAATTTTAAAATTAATTACTTAATTGTTTTAATTAGTATAAGATGTTAAAAAAAACAAAAAAAAAACAAAAAAAAACAAACTCCGCGACTCGCGGAGTTTGAAGGGGAAATCTCCGCGACTCGCGGAGGGATCGAATTACAGAAAAAAATAAAAGGAGCTGGAACAGCTCAGTTGCACACCACAACTCAAACATACAGCGAAATACTGCAGAAAATACACGAAATAAACCCCTAAAATCACAATTTTTAACCGTTAATCATCAAATCTTTTACTAAAATCATGTTGAGAAGGATGCTATCAAGGAATTACTCAAGAAAAACGGTAAATTTCTACACCTAAACACCATTTAATCCGAAAATTAGTGTTCTTGAGTAATTTTTTCCCCAATTTAATTTTGATGCTTTTTAGTGTAATTATGCTTAAATTGCTTATGTATTATGCTTGTATAACCTAGATTGAGGCTATTAAACATGATTAGAAGCCTTAAACTTCAAATTTTGAGTAATCTAGGGTTTGTGTTCTTGAGCAAATTTGGGGCTTTTTGATATAAACAGGCTATGGCCGATTTTTGTCATGAATTGTTGCTAAATTAAGTAGTGTAACATGTTTAGGTAGTTAAATGATCTAAACTTTGAGCCTAAACATGATTTTGAGAATTAAAGTGGACTTTTTCAAGTCTGAAAATTCATGAACTTGATTTTTGAGAGATAATGCCATTTGAAACTTGTTTAATTGCTAGTAATGATTATTTTGACATGTTATTTGAGTTGAATGCTTATGAACTTGGCGAACATTTTCGTATATGCTTATTTGAAAAAGTGTAGATTTGATAAAAATGTGAAAATGAGCTTAAGTTTGATATAAATTGATCATGTCATTGTAATTATTTTGATTGATGATTTTGCTGACACTAATGCATATTTGGATGCACAAAAATTGTGTTTGATGTGTTTTGCAGACTGAAAGGGGTGAATCTTCATCCCAAGCTCGCAATGCTCCTGCTGAGAATGCGGAACAACAGGAGGTGGATAACTACTACAAGCAAGATATACCTCATCCAGTCATGACATTTTCTGATATGCACTTGGAAGATTTGCACCCAAACCTAAGATTTGACAGACTTTGGATTGATTATCCAAAATACCAAAGGGGTTTGCATACTCTTCATTCTAAAGTTGTTGAGGTACCCAGGGTCATAGAATGGGGACCCTTAGAAGCTGTAGAATTGGCTGGGCCAATTAGGGAATTACTTGTACAGAGGTATGGTAATTCTACTTTTAATGACTGGGTACGTTTATTCACCATGCGTAGACCTGTATATAAAGTATGGTGTGAAGAATTGTTGTGTAGTATAGAATTAAATGATCGGGTAGCTAGTTTAACCGATCGATCTTTTATTAGATTTTTGTTAGGAGGTTCGATGCGCCACATGTCTTTACTAGACATGGCTCAGGCTTTACGTATATATACGCCTGAGGAGTTAGCATCTGCCGATTGTAGAGGGTTGATACTAAATGGTAGAAAGATAGATGAAAATTTTGATACACACGGTGTATGGAGTCAAATGACAAGCCATCACCGATTCAAAGGGGGAAATTACTCTTATTTGGATTTAGATAGAGCCGAATTAAGAGTGATTCATAGGTTTTTAGCTAATTCGATTACACAAAGAGGTAAGAACAAGGAAAAGGTAAATGAACAGGATTTGTTTTACCATATGTGTATTCGAGACCCACAAAGCGCTGTAAGTATACCTTATTGTGTGGGTTATTATTTATCAGCTATGGTTAGGGGGATGAGACCGCATAGCATAATAGGAGGTGGTATTTTTATTACTTTGATTGCTGAATATCTCGGTGTGGATATAAGTCGGGGGGGATTATTAGTCGAAGAACCAGAACCCCGCGATACAATAGGTTTAAATGTATACCATGGTGCGAAAGTTTTGAAGAGGCGAAATAACGCCGCAGTACAATACCATGGTAGACATCCACAGGTTGAGAGAAACCAACAGCAAAGTAATGTAGGAGGGGGAAATGAAATGCAAAAAATGCAAAGGTTTATAGCTTCACAGGAGTACGAAAATGCTAGACAGAGAGCATTTGAAGATTGGCAAGTTCATCAAAACCAAATCATAGCTCATTGCCAACATATAGGTAGAAACTATATTCCTACGCCAAAACTCATATTCCCTCCCTGGTCTATAGAGATGCAACCACCGTATCCTACGTATAACCCTGCCGAAGCATTCTATAGCACCTATGGTTATGCATGGAACCCCTATTGGTATCAGTATCATCCCTAGTCTACTTAGTTTTTTTTTATTTTATTATTTGTAATGTTGATACATTTAATAATTATGTTAATATTGTAATAGTTTTTATAATTTTCTAACTTTTATTCTTAGATTTTAATAATTTTTGAATGTGGGGTAATATACCAAACTTCAAAAATATGTATATATGTTTGCAGTTTATCTTATGTACACAACAGGGTAAAACAACGCATTTTCAAAGACTGGCATTAAGTTCAGCAAAAGCAACTAATTTTGATGACAAGATGCAAAATATATGTGAAATAACAACAAGACGGAATGAACAAATGATGTGCACCATTTATCATTCAGCAAACAAACGCCAATATATTTAGAAACTTTGGTAAAATTTAATCATTTTCACACAAATCACCCTCAATAATTTAAATTGTTACTGATTTCTTGCAAATGGGGGCATTGCAAGATCTTAAGTGTGGGAAGGGGTTAAATTCTTTCGGATTTTAAAATTTTTATCTTAAACACTGGGTTACCATTAAAAATACAAGTAAAGCAGTAGTTGTATTAGAATCTAGTGCTCTCTGATAATAAAGAACAGCCCTAGTCTTATATACTGACTACCCAATTCTAGTAAAATTTTTAAAAATTTTCAATTAAATGAACTCAAAATCATGTTTATACATATTTATGAACGATAAAACTAGGTTTTAACACCGAAATTATTGTAACCTCGGAAAGGACATAAATTGAGAAACAAACCAAAATGTTAAAATTCATTTAAAATGGAATAGAGGACGATAAAAAGGAAAATAAAAGCCAAGTGTGGGAAAATTTACCAAGTTATCTTAAACATATGTCACATATATCTTTAACAAATAACTGAAAATACTTTTGCTTTGGACTAAACTAAACTGTTTTACCCGATGAAAGAAAAGAAGAGATGGATCTACACGATGAATCAATTCCATCATTAAAAGGAAGTAAAGTCTTCCGAAAAAGAAACGCGCTTCTTGATTTAGGTCATGAAGTTGTCGTCCAGACCAGCTGTAGGTTGACGAAAAATCTAGAAAAGTCATCACTAAAATCAGCAAGAAATCCACGGACCTCAGCATTAAACAGGGTCGCCAGGTGGTCAGATTTATCCTAACCATGAGAAGGATTTACCTCGTACAATGGGGGGGCACCATGCAAATTAGCTTGATAAGACTAATGAATCAGATCCCCAGAAAGGATAATCTCCTTAAAGATTAAAAATCAGCTTTTAAGACTGATATTACTCAATCCTTGAGATTGACCTTAAAGATTGAGAATTCAAACTCATGGAATTCAATGATATCTAAACTCGAGCTTGAACGAGAAAATATTTTGATCAAAATTATAAACCGATTTGTTTTCTAAAAACCCATTTTCAATGCGTTCATTACCATTGAACGTAAAATCCTGAGAATTCATTGGAATTCATTAGGTCACCTGAACTAAATCGGGTGTCAACCGTAAGAACGGTGGTTGCATAGTGGTCAAAGACAGGACCTTGTGCCAGACCGAAAAATCATAAGGGTGAGCTTTACTATTGCTCCTACCAAGGATAGTAATTGCGTTCGACACATTATAGACCATAATTAAAAGTATGTCAGGGGACATTGCCTTAACAGTTGCTTGTTCAATGCTTTCCTTTACAACCAGACGGTAGTTTACCGAAAGGTAATATACGGGACAAGTAAACTGGACGTGTTGCTTTCCTAATATAAGGTTAGCAAGTGGGTGACACAAAACCGCAAGTTTTGAGCTAAAATTTTCAAATCTGAAACCCGCCAAACCCACAAAAATATTTTGCAAACACCGGTGAAGGGTTATTCCGGAAAACTTATCTAGGGTAAAAACTAGATTTAATTTTCAAAAGATCAAATGTTTTCATAAAGATCCAATTTCCTTAATGGATCTAAATTTTTATAGTCAGGTGGGACTGTAAACCATATCGTTACTACCATTGTTTATACCGCCGTATAGAAATCACTGATGTACAAAGTGTGAAGAATAAAGAAGTGATTCTAGTATTTCAAGACGATATTGCTTGAGGACAAGCAATGCTTAAGTGTGGGAATATTTGATAATGCTAAAAACGAATATATATTTCATAGCATTATTCCTCAAGAAAGACAAGCTTTTAGTTGCAATTGTTCTATTTAAAAGTAATATTCGTTTAAATAATAAAAGGTGAAGACAAAAGACAGATTCGACGAATTGAAGACGCAAACGACCAAAAGCTCAAAAGTACAAAAGACAATCAAAGAGGTTCCAATTATTGATAAGAAACGTCTCGAAATTACAAGAGTACAAGATTCAAAACGCAAAGTACAAGATATTAAATTGTACGCAAGGACGTTCAAAAATCCGGAACCGGGACCAGGGTCAACTCTCAACGCTCGACGCAACGGACTAAAAATTACAAGTCAACTATGCACATAAATATAATATAATATTTAAATAATTCTTATAATTATTTATATATTATATAAATATTTAAAACCGTCGGTAAACAAAGAGCCAAACATGTGTGAGCTGTAAAAGCAAACTCCGTGACTCGCGGAGTTTGAAGGCAAAAAGGGCCGCGAGTCGCGGAGGCCCAAATTCTGAAAGTCCCTATAAAGCCAACCGAATTCTGATCATTTTTCATATCATATATCTCTCTCTCTCAATATACACGTAAATATATATATATATATAATTTATATTTTAATTTTAATTTTAATTTTAAAATCCTAATAATAAGGGTATGTTAGCGAATATTGTAAGGGTGTAAGTCGAAATTCTGTCCGTGTAACGCTACGCTATTTTTAATCATTGTAAGTTATGTTCAACCTTTTTAATTTAATGTCTCGTAGCTAAGTTATTATTATGCTTATTTAATCCGAAGTAATCATGATGTTGGGCTAATTACTAAAATTGGGTAATTGGGCTTTGTACCATAATTGGGGTTTGGACAAAAGAACGACACTTGTGGAAATTAGACTATGGGCTATTAATGGGCTTTATATTTGTTTAACTAAATGATAGTTTGTTAATGTTAATATAAATATTTACAATTGGGCGTCCCTATAAATTACCATATACACTCGATCGGACATGATGGGCGGGGTTTTTATATGTACGAATAATCGTTCATTTAACCGGACACGGGAATGGATTAATAGCCACTAGAATAATTAAAACAGGGGTGAAATTATATACAAGGACACTTGGTATAATTGATAACAAAATATTAAAACCTTGGGTTACACTCAGTCGACATCCTGGTGTAATTATTAAACAAAGTATTAAAATCTTGTTACAGTTTAAGTCCCCAATTAGTTGGAATATTTAACTTTGGGTATAAGGATAATTTGACGAGGACACTCGCACTTTATATTTATGACTGATGGACTGTTATGGACAAAAACCAGACGGACATATTAAATAATCCAGGACAAAGGACAATTAACCCATGGGCATAAAACTAAAATCAACACGTCAAACATCATGATTACGGAAGTTTAAATAAGCATAATTCTTTTATTTCATATTTAATTTTCTTTATTTTATATTTAATTGCACTTCTAATTATCGCACTTTTATTGAACTTTTAATTATCGTACTTTTTAATTATCGCAAGTTTATTTTATCGCACTTTTATTATTCGCAATTTCATTATCGTTATTTACTTTACGCTTTAAATTAAGTCTTGTATTTATTTATTATTTTACATTTGGTTTTAACTGCGACAAAAGTTTTAAAATCGACAAACCGGTCATTAAACGGTAAAAACCCCCCTTTATAATAATAATATTACTTATATACCTACTATTTTTATAAAAGTAAACTAATATAGCGTTAAGCTTTGTTTAAAGATTTTCCCTGTGGAACGAACCGGACTTACTAAAAACTAGACTACTGTACGATTAGGTACACTGCCTATAAGTGTTGTAGCAAGGTTTAAGTATATCCATTCTATAAATAAATAAATATCTTGTGTAAAATTGTATCGTAGCGTGGGGCTATGAAATAGTTTATATTTTTACTACGAAAAGTGATACAAACTACACAAGTTTTAATTATTTATTTACAAAATGGATATACCTAAACCTTGCTACAACACTATAGGCAGTGTACCTAATCGTAGAGTAGTATAGTTTTTAGTAAGTCCGGTTCGTTCCACAGGGAGCGGGCTTATTGCACACTATATTTTTAAACAACTATATTTGTACAAAATATATAAATATATATATAATAATATATAAAAGGGGGTTTACCGTTTAATGACCGTGTCGATTTATATTTTAAGCGAAGCGTAAAGTAAATGACGATATTTAACTAACAATATAAAATAAATAACAATAATTAAAATGACAATAAATAAAAGTACGAGGAAATATGAAATAAAATATATTATGCTTATTTAAGCTTCCGTAACCATGATGTTTGACGTGTTGATTTTAAGTTTTATGCCCATGGGTTAATTGTCCTTTGTCCTGGATTATTTAATATGTCCGTCTGGTTTTTGTCCATAACAGTCCATCGGTCATAAATTTAAAGTGCGAGTGTCCTCGTCAAATTATCCTTATACCCGAAGTCAAATATTCCAACTAACTGGGGACTTAAACTGTAACAAGGTTTTATTACTTTGTTTAATAATTACACCAGGATATCGACTGCGTGTAACCCAAGGTTTTAATACTTTGTTATCAATTATGCCAAGTGTCCTTGTACATAATTTCACCCATGTTTTAATAATTCTAGTGACTATTAATCCATTCCCGTGTCCGGTTAAATGAACGATTATTCGTACATATAAATACCCCGCCCATCATGTCCGATCGAGTGTATGTGGTTATTTATAGGTACGTCCAATTGTAAATCTTTATATTAAAATTAACAAACTATCATTTAGTTAAACAAATATAAAGCCCATTAATAGCCCATAGTCTAATTTCCACAAGTGTCGTTCTTTTGTCCAAACCCCAATTATGGTACAAAGCCCAATTACCCCGTCTTTAATATTTAGTCCAACATCATGATTACTTTGGCTCAAATAAGCATAATAATAACTTAAGTACGAGACATTAATTTAAAAAGGAGAACATAACTTACATTGAGTATTTATCGCGTAGTGTTACACGGACAGAATTTCGACTTCAAAAACCCGTAAAATAACCTTTACATAACCCGAACTAATCTAATATAAAACTACCCTATACTATATATATTATATATATATTTATTTATTTATTTATTACAGAGTATTATTATTATTATTATGTTTTTTTATCGAACGAATGCATGGCCTTTTATAGGCGTTTTGATTTCTGACAGCTCCGCGAGTCGTGGAGTTTTTGGCCTTCAAACTTCGCGAGTCGTGGAGTTTGAAAATCCAGCTCAGGATCCTTTGTCTCATAGCTTGTCGACATGATTATATATATATTTATAATATATAAATAATTTATATAATTATTTATATATTATATTTTATTCTTGTGCATAGTTGACTCATAATTTTTGGTCCATTGCGTCGGGCGTTGATAGTTGACTCATGTCCCGGTTCCGGATTTTCGAACGTCCTTGCGTACAATTTAATATCTTGTACTTTGCGTTTTGTAACTTGTACTCTTGTCATTTTGAGACGTTTCTCATCAATAAATTGAACCTTTTGAATTGTATTTTGTACATTTGAGATTTTTGGACGTTTGTGTCTTCAAATCTTCATTTTCGCCTTTTGTCTTCGCACTTATTTATTTAAACAATTACAATGAAAATATAATACAATTACATATGAAAACCTATTATTTAGGAGGGATATTGCTATAAAATATATGTTCCTTTTTAGCCTTATCAAATATCCCCACACTTGAGCGTTGCTTGTCCTCAAGCAATACAGAACTTGAAATAAAAACATACATGAATCACTTTTTTATTCATCACACTTTGTACATTAGTGATTTTGATATGGTGGTATAAACAATGATAGTAACGATAGAACCATGGTTAAAGGTGGGTGTGTCATCCACAATTGCCTCGGGTTTAGGTCAACGACACTTGCAATCAAATAGCCGATTTACTTTCGGTTTCCAAAGCAAAGTGCACATTTGAAAGGCGGTTTACAGTCCCACATGACTATGAAAATTTAGATCCTTTAGGAAATTGGATCTTTATGAAAACATTTGATCTTTTGAAAATTCAATCTAGCTTTTACCCTAGACAAGTTTTCCGGAATAACCCTTCACCGGTGTTTGCAAAATATTTTTGTGGGTTGTGTGAGTTTCAGATTTGAAAATTTTAGCTCAACACTTGTGGTTTTGTGTTACCCATTTGCTAACCTTGTATTAGGAAAGCAACACGTCCAGTTTACTTGTCCCGTATATTACCTTTCGGCAAACTACCGTCCGGTTGTAAAGGAAAGCGATGTACAAGAAACTGTTAAGGCAATGTCTAATGACATGCATTTGATTATGGTCTATAAATGTGTCGGATGCTATTACTATCCTTTGTAGGAGCAATAGTAAAGATCATCCTATGATTTTTCGGTCTGGCACAAGGTCCTGTCTTCGACCATGCTATGCAACCACCGTTCTTACGGTTGACACCCGATTTGGTTCAGGTGACCTAATGAATTTCAATGAATTCTCAGGATTTTACATTCAACGGTAATGAACGCATTGAAAATGGGTTTTCAAAAAACAAATCGGTTTATAATTTTGATCAAAATATTTTCTCGTCCAAGCTCGAGTTTAGATATCATTGAATTTCATCAGTTTGAATTCTCAATCTTTAAGGTCAATCTCAAGGATTGAGTAATATCAGTCTTAAAAGCTGATTTTTAATCTTTAAGGAGATTATCCTTTCTGGGGATCTGATTCATTAGTCTTATCAAGCTAATTTGCACGGCGTTTCCCCCATTGTACGAGATAAATCCTTCTCATGGTTAGGATAAATCTGACCACCTGGTGACCCTGTTTGATGCTGAGGTCCGTGGATTTCCTGCTGATTTTAGAGATGACTTTTCTAGATTTTTCGTCAACCTACAGCTGGTCTGGACGACAACTTCTTGACCTAAATCAAGAAGCGCGTGTCTTTTTCGGAAGACTTTACTTCCTTTTAATGATGGAATTGATTCATCGTGTAGATCCATCTTTTCTTTCAAATATATTACAGTAAATCGGGTAAAACTGATTAAAATCGTCCAAAACAAAAGTACCTGCAATAACTTTAAAGAAACATGTGATAGATAGTTTTTAATTGAATAACTTGGTACATTCTCCCCACACTTAGTTTCTTTCTTTGCCTTTTTATTCTCCTTTATTCCATTTTAAATGAATTCAATCGTTTTAGGGTGTTTCTCAATTTATGTCCTTTCCGAGGTAATGATAATTTCGGCATTAACACCTAGTTTTATCGTTCTTAAATATGTATAAACATGATTTTGAATTCATTTAGTTTAAAATTTTTCAAATTTTCATAAAATTTGGCAAATAAGCCAAGTATAAACCCGATAGAATTTATAACCCTTCCCCACACTTGAGATCATGCAATGCCCTCATTTGCATGAAATCGGACTATAATTATAAATTCATGAGGGTGATTAGTGTAGAAAGTAGTTAAAGATACCATAAAATTGCAGGATGATAGATGGTGCACCTCATCGTTCATTCCTTCTTGTTTTATCACACATGTTTTTCTTCAAAAACGGCTGCTTTTCTGAACTGTTTACTAATATTTGAAAATACGTCTTTTACCCTAACTCATCATGCATTTTTATTAACGAGTTATGCACTAACCCGAACCCCTAATTTAACGTTAAGTGGGGTTAGACTTCCCCACACTTAGCTGACGACATGTGAAGTCGGTAGAATAAGTTCCACGAATTAGAATAGTGAGCCAGTTATTTACATCTTGGGTGGTATAAAATATATAAATGGGTTTAAAGTTTAGACTCGCCCGATTGTCACTACTTAATTCTTTTTTAAGTGTAGCTTTTAGTAAATGGATATATCTCTTTTCTGGTTCTTGGTCAAATGGATCGATATACACCGACATATATATTATAGGGTGGACAATTCCTAACATTTCCTTCCTTTTATTCTCGGGATTAAAGGTTTCACCTCTATTACCCAATTGGGTGAAATTTGAGGTGTCAATATCTATTACAGCTTGTAGTTCATCTTTGGTAGATGACTTGTCTATTGAGAATATTGAGTTGGAAGGTTGTGGGATATACCTAAACCTTGCTACAACACTATAGGCAGTGTACCTAATCGTAGAGTAGTATAGTTTTTAGTAAGTCCGGTTCGTTCCACAGGGAGCTGGCTTATTTCACACTATATTTTAAACAATTATATTCGTACAAAATATATTATATTAATAATATATAAAAGGGGGTTTTACCGTTTAATGACCGGTTTGTCGATTTTATATTTTAAGCGAAGCGTAAAGTAAATGACGATATTTAACTAACAATATAAAATAAATAACAATAATTAAAATGACAATAAATAAAAGTACGAGGAAAAATGAAATAAAATATATTATGCGTATTTAAACTTCCGTAATCATGATGTTTGACGTGTTGATTTTAGTTTTATGCCCATGGGTTAATTGTCCTTTGTCCTGGATTATTTAATATGTCCGTCTGGTTTTTGTCCATAACAGTCCATCGGTCATAAATTTAAAGTGCGAGTGTCCTCGTCAAATTATCCTTATACCCGAAGTCAAATATTCCAACTAATTGGGGACTTAAACTGTAACAAGGTTTTAACACTTTGTTTAATAATTACACCAGGTTATCGACTGCGTGTAACCCATGGTTTTAATACTTTGTTATCAATTATGCCAAGTGTCCTTGTACATAATTTCACCCCTGTTTTAATAATTCTATAGACTATTAATCCATTCCCGTATCCGGTTAAATGAACGATTATTCGTACATATAAATATCCCGCCCATCGTGTCCGATCGAGTGTATGTGGTTATTTATAGGTACGTCCAATTGTAAATCTTTATATTAAAATTAACAAACTATCATTTAGTTAAACAAATATAAAGCCCATTAATAGCCCATAGTCTAATTTCCACAAGTGTCGTTCTTTTGTCCAAACCCCAATTATGGTACAAAGCCCAATTACCCCGTCTTTAATATTTAGTCCAACATCATGATTACTTTGGTTCAAATAAGCATAATAATAACTTAAGTACGAGACATTAATTTAAAAAGGAGAACATAACTTACATTGAGTATTTATCGCCTAGTGTTACACGGACAGAATTTCGACTTCAAAAACCCGTAAAAATAACTTTTACATAACCCGAACTAATCTAATATAAAACTACCCTATACTATATATATTATATATATATTTATTTATTTATTTATTACAGAGTATTATTATTATTATTTATTATATATAAACTCGGCAGAATGCATGGCCTTTTATAGGCGTTTTGATTTCTGACAGCTCCGCGAGTCGTGGAGTTTTTGGCCTTCAAACTTCGCGAGTCGTGGAGTTTGAAAATCCAGCTCAGGATCCTTTGTCTCATAGCTTGTCGACATGATTATATATATATATTTATAATATATAAATAATTTATATAATTATTTATATATTATATTTTATTCTTATGCATAGTTGACTCATAATTTTTGATCCATTGCGTCGGGCGTTGATAGTTGACTCATGTCCCGGTTCCGGATTTTCGAACGTCCTTGCGTACAATTTAATATCTTCTACTTTACGTTTTGTAACTTGTACTCTTGTCATTTTTAGACGTTTTTCATCAATAAATTGAACCTTTTGAATTGTATCTTGAACATTTGAGCTTTTTGGACGTTTGTGTCTTCAAATCTTCGTTTTCGCCTTTTGTCTTCGCACTTATTTATTTAAACAATTACAATGAAAATATAATACAATTACATATGAAAACCTATTATTTAGGAGGGATATTGCTATGAAATATATGTTCCTTTTTAGCCTTATCATGTAGTTTGGATTAAAACTATCATTTTAAGTGGGTCGAACTTGTATTACATTTGATTAATGGCCTTCGTGCCTTTGTAAACATTAAACTTGTGATATTGTTAAATGGGTTGTAAGTAACCGTTTAATTGGGCGCAAATGTTTATTTATTTTTAAAAAAAAAATTACTCGTGTTAAATACGGGTTGAGTTGTTTCAATGAAATTGAATGAAAATGGTTATTTTGTGGTGAACGGATACGTATATCGGTGGATGTAAGTAAGATAGTAAATGACTATTGAATCAGATTCGAAGAATGTATAGTGTAATTTATTAATGTGAAATCTAAATATTTCTCGGGTATTACCTACCAGTTAAAATATTTTCACCATTAACAGTTTGTACAAAAGAACTTTTTATTACAATCCTTATGAAAATATGTATACATATATATTTTCTTCAGATGTAATCATGAATTTAATGAGTAGATATAATATTAACTCATTTGATTTACCGTTAGAACTAGAATACATAATCTCTAAAACATTAGAGATTACATAATCATCATGAAGAACAAAGATAAATGACGTAGAACGATACGTAGAACGATGATTATGCTTGAGGTACAGAATGAGATATTGAGGTGTGTGATGTTGAAACTTGGGTTGTTGGTGGTACTGTTGGTGCCAGTGATGTTGCTGAAGCTGGTACGTTTTGCACCATGTTTTCCAAATTAATTACTCGAGCGCGAAGTTCGTTGACTTCTTTTATTATTCCGGGATGATTGGCGGTCGGAACGAGCGGATGAATAAGGTTTAGAATTGTGAATAGAATACAATCGTGTCGAGATACTCTAAAAATGAAAGAGAAAATGGTATTTAGAAACAGGTTCGCCAGTAAGTGCTTCAGGTTCTTCACCAAGAGGTGAATTTGGTTGGTGAAAGTGATCGACTGTAGTGACCCGAACTTTTTCATGTTTATATATATTAAATGAAATTGTTATTTACATGATTAAGTGTTTCCAATATGTTAAGCAATCAAACTTGTTAAGACTTGATTAATAGAAATAGGTTTCATATAAACAATTGACCACCCAAGTTGACCGGTGATTCACGAACGTTAAAACTTGTAAAAACTATATGATGACATATATATGATTATATATATAGTTATCATGATATTACGATAAGTAATATCTTATTAGGTATTTTAACAATGAGTTATATACATAAAATTGAGTTTATTGAATTAAGAAACTCGAAACGGTATATATAACGATTATCGTTATAACAACGTCTTACTAAATACATATGAATCATATTAAGATATTGATACACTATGTTTAATCATAATAAATGATAAGTAAACATGTCATTAAGTGTATTAACAATGAACTACATATGTAAAAACAAGACTACTAACTTAATGATTTCGAAACGAGACATATATGTAACGATTATCGTTGTAACAACATTTAACTGTATATATATCATACTAAGATACATTAATATATCATAATATCATGATAATGTAATAATTTAACATCTCATTAGATATAATAAACATTGGGTTAACAACATTTAACATGATCGTTAAATTAAAGGTTTCAAATCAACATTTACATGTAACGACTAACGATGACTTAACGACTCAGCTAAAATGTATATACATGTAGTGTTTTAATATGTATTCATACACTTTTGAAAGACTTCAAGACACTTATCAAAATACTTTTAGTTAACAAAAATGCTTACAATTACACCCTCGTTCAGTTTCATCAACAATTCTACTCGTATGCACCCGTATTCGTACTCGTACAATACACAGCTTTTAGATGTATGTACTATTGGTATATACACTCCAATGATCAGCTCTTAGCAGCTCATGTGAGTCACCTAACACATGTGGGAACCATCATTTGGCAACTAGCATGAAATATCTCATAAAATTACAAAAATATTAGTAATCATTCATGACTTATTTACATGTAAACAAAATTACACATCCTTTATATCTAATCCATATACCAACGACCAAAAATACCTACAAACACTTTCATTCTTCAATTTTCTTCATCTAATTGATCTCTCTCAAGTTCTATCTTCAAGTTCTAAGTGTTCTTCATAAATTCTATAAGTTCTAGTTTCATAAAATCAAGAATACTTCCAAGTTTGCTAGCTTACTTCCAATCTTGTAAAGTGATCATCCAACCTCAAGAAATCTTTGTTATTTACAGTAGGTTATCTTTCTAATTCAAGGTAATACTCAAATTCAAACTTTGGTTCAATTTCTATAACTATAACAATCTTATTTCGAGTGGAAATCTTACTTGAACTTGTTTTCGTGTTATGATTCTGCTTCAAGAACTTTCAAGTCATCCAAGGATCCTTTGAAGCTAGATCAATTTGTCTCTTTTCCAGTAGGTTTATTCACAAAACTTGAGGTAGTAATGATGTTCATAACATCATTCAATTCATACATATAAAGCTATCTTATTCGAAGGTTTAAACTTGAAATCACTAGAACATAGTTTAGTTAATTCTAAACTTGTTCACAAACAAAAGTTAATCCTTCTAACTTGACTTTTAAAATCAACTAAACACATGTTCTATATCTATATGATATGCTAACTTAATGATTTAAAACCTGGAAACACGAAAAACACCGTAAAACCGGACATACGCCGTCGTAGTAACACCGCAGGCTGTTTTGGGTTTGATAATTAAAAACTATGATAAACTTTGATTTAAAAGTTGTTCTTCTGGGAAAATGATTTTTCTTATGAACATTAAACTATATCCAAAAATCATGGTTAAACTCAAAGTGGAAGTATGTTTTTCAAAATGGTCATCAAGACGTCGTTCTTTCGACTGAAATGACTACCTCTTACAAAAACGACTTGTAACTTATATTTCTGACTATAAACCTATACTTTTTCTGTTTATATTCATAAAATAGAGTTCAATATGAAACCATAGCAATTTTATTCACTCAAAACGGATTTAAAACGAAGAAGTTATGGGTAAAACAAGATTGGATATTTTTTTATTGTTGTAGCTACGGGAAATATTGTAACAATTCTATACAAATCATATCCTAGCTAACTTATATTGTACTATACATATATTCTAATATATTATGTAATCTTGGGATACCATAGACACGTATGCAAATGTTTTGACATATCATATCGACCCATGTATACATATTATTTAGAACAACCATAGACACTCTATATACAGTAATGTTGGAGTTAGCTATACAGGGTTGAAGTTGATTCCAAAAATATATATACTTTGAGTTGTGATCTAGCCTGAGACGTATATACACTGGGTCATGGATTGATTCAAGATAATATATATCGATTTATTTCTGTACATTTAATTGTGGACAACTAGTTGTAGGTTACTAACGAGGACAGCTGACTTAATAAACTTAAAACATTAAAACGTATTAAAAATGTTGTAAATATATTTTGAACATACTTTGATATATATGTACATATTTGTTATAGGTTCGTGAATCGACCAGTGGCCAAGTTTTACTTCCCGACGAAGTAAAAATCTGTGAAAGTGAGTTATAGTCCCACTTTTAAAATCTAATATTTTGGGATGAGAATACATGCAGTTTTATAAATGTTTTACGAAATAGACACAAGTAAATGAAACTACATTATACGAAGCCGAATATGCCCCTTTTGCTTGGTAACCTAAGAATTAGTAAACTGATCTACTAATTGACGCGAATCCGAAAGATAGATCTATTGGGCCTAACGAACCCCATCCAAAGTACTGGATGCTTTAGTACTTCGATGTTGTTTTTATCATGTCCGAAGGATTTCCCGGAATGATAGGAGATATTCTTATATGCATCTTGTTAATGTCGGTTACCAGGTGTTCACCATATGAATGATTTTTATCTCTATGTATGGGATGTATATTGAAATATGAAATCTTGTGGTCTATTATTATGATTTGATAATATATAGGTTAAACCTATAACTCACCAACATTTTTGTTGACATTTTAAGCATGTTTATTCTCAGGTGATTATTAAGAGCTTCCGCTGTTGCATACTAAAATAAGGACAAGATTTGGAGTCCATGCTTGTATGATATTATGTAAAAACTGCATTCAAGAAATTTATTTTTGATGTAATATATTCTTATTGTAAACCATTATGTAATGCTCGTGTGTAAACGGTATATTTTAAATTATCATAATTTGATAATCTACGTAATGCTTTTTAAACCTTTATAGGTAAAATAAAGGTTATGGTTGTTTTAAAAATAAATGCAGTCTTTGAAAAACATCTCATATAGAGGTCAAAACCTCGCGACGAAATCAATTAATATGGAACGTTTATAATCAATATGAACGGGACATTTCATCGCCTTCTTCGCGTCTCCATTGATTAAGTCAACAACGAACCTATCAGATGAATTGGGGATGGCTGATTGGTTGATTCATTCTGGTGACGCTGCTTCCGGAGCTTAGGTGAACATCCATGTCAGAATAGCTGTCGGATTCCGAAGAACTTGAACTAGTGGCGAGTTCCATTTCGTACGATTGAGTAAAGGGTTTTTCGGTATGAAATGATTTTCGGCTATCGGATGGTATTCTAATTATATAGAATATCTATATATATGGAACAAAAGATTTCGTAGAATAAGGAGGAATTTATGGAATATGTTAGGCAAAGTTTACAGTAATAGATACGCTAAGATATGAATTTTGTCTATACACTATTCATGCAATCAATGCAGTAAGATGTGTCTAGACTAAGAATGATAAGCAAATGATTCCCTAAGAATGATAAGCAGGTAATTTTTGACACGAAATGATAAGCAAAACTTTTGACATGCAGACACGGTCGAAGTCCAGACTCACTAATGCATCTAAACAACTATCAGTTTAACACACTAATGCAAGACCTAGTTCGCTAAGACCACCGCTCTGATACCAACTATAATGACCCGTCCTAATCCATCTGGACGAATACATTACATTTGGTTACATCGCGAGGTACTTGACCTCTATATGATACATTTTACAAACATTGCATTCGTTTTGAAAAGACAAACTTTCGTTACATCGAAAGTTGACGATATGCATACCGTTTCATAATACATCCAACTATAATTGAATTAATAATAATCTTGATGAACTCAACAACTCGAATGCAACGTCTTTTGAAATATGTCATGAATGACTCCAAGTAATATCTCTAAAATGAGCAAATGCACAGCGGAAGATTTCTTTCATACCTGAGAATAAACATGCTTTAAAATGTCAACCAAAAGGTTGGTGAGTTCATTAGTTTATCATAAATAATCATTTCCAATAGTATAATAGACCACAAGATACTCATATTTAGAAAACAATCTGTGCAGATCTACTCCTGCTGTAAAATCATTCATATGAAGAACACCAGAACCTTTCAAACAACTCACTAACGGTAGCTAATGTGTGCGTGCAATGCAAAATCATCTCACCATGGTACTTAATACAATATAATTTTACAACGGGAGCTAATGCGTGTGTGCAATGCAAAATCATCTCTCCGAGGATAGCTAAAACGGGAGTTAATGCGTGAGTGCAATGACAAAATCATCTCTCCGTTACTAACTACAAAATCGAATACAATACAATACAATACATCGGGAGCTAATGCGTGCGTGCAATGCAAAATCATCTCGCCGATGGTAGCCAAAACGGGAGCTAATGCGTGCGTGCAATGCAAAATCATCTCTCCGTTACTAACTACAAAATCGAACCATTTCGGGAGCTAATGCGTGCGTGCAATGACGAAATCATCTCACCGATATTCGATAATACAATCTTTATAGAAATCGAACCTCTGAATCCAAATAATTCTATCATAGAATGTAGTTTCGAATATTTGTGTCTATTTCGTCAAACGTTTATAAAAGCAATTCATGTATTCTCAGTTCAAAAATATATCTCAAAGCATTTAGTAAAACAGTTATAAAAACAGCGCATGTATTCTCAGTCCCAAAAATGTAAAGAGTAAGAGGGAGCAAATGAAACTCACGATACAATATTTTGTAGTAAAAATATTCATACAACGATACTGAACAATGCAGGGTTGGCTTTGGATTCACGAACTTATATCATTTATATATATATTAAAACATATACTTGTAATCGAACAAATATATATTATTATTAGTGATTTAACTTTTATATTATTAACTTATATATTTTTCATTATTTCATTAAATGTATTCTTTTTGTATATAAAAAGCATTAATATAGTTAAGTTATGTATGTTAAATATATTTTTATATATATATTATTTGTTTGTTGAAACTAGTAATTGTAATAATACTGAATTAATATTTGAAATGGTAATACTTAATATTACTAATAATAATGTTAATAATCTTAGTGATAAATATAATGGTATAATAATAACTATAAAAATATTAATCTTTACTGTTAATGATAGTTTTAATAATAAATCTTATAATAATGATAATTATAGTAGTTTTTAATAAAATGAAAAATTTAGTAATGAAGGTAATAATCATTTTGATAATAATACTTAATACTTAATAATAATAATAATAATAATAATAATAATAATAATAATAATAATAATAATAATAATAATAATAATAATAATAATAATAATAATAATAATAATAATTTTAACCATTTTATTACTAATAATGATATTAATAATAATACTTATGTTTATAATAAAAATTCTAATATTTATAATGATACTAGTATTAATATCAATCAATATGATAATGAATTTTATTATGTTCATAATAATAATAATCGTAATCATAATAATGATATTAATACTAAAATTAAAAAAATAATAATAATAGCATTAGTAATTAGTAACACTTATAATAATGATAATAATAACTTTAATACTTATAACTATGATAATATTAATAGTTATAACTATACTATTTAATAATATCAACCATAATATTAACAATATTAATAATAATACTCATAATAATAATAATAATAATAATAATAATAATAATAATAATAATAATAATAATAATAATAATAATAATAATAATAATAATAATAATAATAATAATAATAATAATAATTTTTAAAATTATAAAAACTACCTTAGGAGCCAATTTTAAAAATATTGCACTGAGCCGGGCTCGAACCCTTGACCACTCGCTCACCCGACACAACACCATGCCACTCCTCCGTTTCCTTATTTCTGATTTAATTCCTAATTATAATTATATAACCCATCGTCCACTGTTTCTTCTTCTTCCTCAATTATACTTCGACCAGAGAACCAATTTAATGGACATCACGACTAATTTATGGATTGGGTTGGGACAGGAACAACGTAATGGTGATTACCAGACACGAAAAGAAAAAAAAATAAAAAATAAAAGATTTGAAGAACAGTCGCTGTATTCGAAAAAATAAAAATAAAAACTCAAATCGTGATTTTTAATTTACGACAGTTTTAGATTGAAATTACAAAATGAAAGTGATAGTAAATCGTTCCTAGACTCTTCGGAACCCATCAATTGCTCCAGAAATAACATATAAATCGTGAATTCGAAGGAAGAAGAAATAGTTGACTTTTTTGTTTGAACTTTGACTTTGAAATTCGACTTCGTTTGAAAAAATTGAAGGCTGAGGTTTCACAGATAGTTTGACTAAACGATTCCTAATACTTCTACATTTATAGATTTTGCAAATTCTTTTGAAATCGAGCTTTTGGTTAAAAGCTATGAAAAACAGAGTTACGAACTTATAATAAGTTTTTCTGTTTTTAAAAAAATTTGAATAACAGCAAATGTAATTGAATAATTGATACAAGATAAAGGAAATGATAAGTTGAATGATTCGTTAACAATTGAGCTGATTGATTTATATAAGAATTGTAGTAGACATGAGGAATCAATTAGAAACAGAAGAAGCAGAAAAAAAATACAAAAGTTGAAAGTGAAGTTAAACTAATTTTGTATCTGTTAGGAATCAATTATGGTCATGTAATCCAGTTTAGAGACATGAGTATATGATTCGATCGTGATATATACAATTCGTACGATTTTCTGTTTTATAGTTTATATTCAATTAATATTAATAATTAAATAATATATTAATAATAATAATTCTAATAATTTTAATAATAATTTCATTAACAACAATAATAATAATAATAACAAATAATTAATAATAATACTGATAATAATAATTATTAATAATAATGTTCATAGTAATATTAATAATAATAATATTGATAATGTTATTAATAATAAAAATACTAATAATAATAATAATAATAATAATAATAATAATAATAATAATAGGATTAATAACAATATTAATAGTAATAATATCGAAATAATACTTAATAATAATAAATATAATGATAAGAGTAATAAAATAATGATAATAATAATTTTGAAATAAAAATGAATATTTTTAGTAAATATACTAATTATAATTATAATAATAACTAAAATTATAGTTTTACTCATTCTTATAATAATATTTATATTTAACATATTTATTTTGATAATCATAACCTTCTAATTATAATTTTAACAATAAAAATAATAATAACAATAATAATATTAATAATACCGATATAAATACTAACATTAATATACATAATAATAATAATAATTAATGTAATAATAATATAACAACTATATTATAACTTTTAATTAAATTTAATATATTAGTATCACACATTAATATTTATGTAATATTCAATAGCTATATATATATATATATATATATATATATATATATATATATATATATATATATATATAACAACATCATTATCTTATATACTATTTTACATTTCTAATTTAAACCATTAATTTGTATTTTTATCATTTCAAATTATTATATATATATTTATTTATTTTATATATATATATATATATATATATATATATATATATATATATATATATTGTAACACCCCGTTTTCTCGTGCGTGTTTAAAGGTACAAACTTAATTATTAGCACGCTTATAACGTGTTCGTTTATGTGATTAAATGAGCCAAAGTGTTAGTTTATGAGTTAGTGCATATATGTGTGTGTATATATATATTTATGAATGCGTGCGCGAGCGTGTATATGTATGTGTCGCGATGGCGTTGAGTCGTGTGAGACTTAAGGTTGAAGCTTAGTTGTGCATAGGAAGAGTGAATGAGGTGTGCTAGTTGTTTGAACCATCGATTTGTGTTAAATTGTCGAAGTGACCAGGCCTAGGCAAACGCCGCGCCGCGACGGGCGGGACCGCGCCGCGACAAATAAAGCGAACCTGGATCAGAAAGCATGTTAAGAGGGGTCGTTTTTCCTTTGATACGTCGCGCCGTGACAAACGAGCCGCTCCGCGGCAGATCTGCTGGCCTGACTCCTTTTTCTGCTCGATTTAAAAAGGGTTTTAGGGGTAGTTTGGTCTTTTTGCGTGTAGATCTGATGGGAGCCTTTAATACCAACCACTTATCCTCTATTACTCATTTCTTTTCCTTTTTCTTTCACAATTTCCTCCCAAAACATAAAACCCACTTAGATTAAACTTAAGATTTGGAGGTGAAGATTTGTGAATCAATCCTAGGAGCAAGAATTAAAGTTGTTCTCCTTGTAATTAGATACAAGTGGATAGTTTTTGTAAGTCTCAACTCTATGTTTTGAATTTTAATTGGTTTATGCTAGGGTTTGTTCATTTGGAACTTTTATGACCCATTTGAGGGTTAAATGGGTGGATTTTGAGTTAGATTGTTGAAAGAAAACCCTAACAACCATAATCTAGGGTTTGGTCTAATGAAATGGGGTTTGTAAGTGTTAATGGTGTTGTAAGCATTAAAACACTTGTTAAAATGCGGATGAAATTGTAATTAGGTCATGTTTGACAAAGTTGGAAGTGTAAGTGTTAAAATGGGTCAAAAGGGGTGATGTTGACCTAGTTTGGAGGAAATAGGTATGAATTACCCTAGGTTGTGCTAGTTAATGTTAGTAGACTTTAAATCATTAGCTTTGGCGACTTAATATGAGTCTTGGCATTTAAGGACGGTTTTGGGTGTGGTTGAGTCATTTAATGCGAATTGGGCCATTAAATGCTCAAAGTGTAAGTAATGTGGTAAATGCCATTAGTTGTGTATTGAATGTGTACCTATGTATTAGGTACTTTGCTCGAGGTATACGGAAGCATTTAAATCACCACCGAAGTGTTAAGGTGAGTGGAATAATTATATATGCATGTATATGATTTATTTGCTTGTAAGGTATGGGTTAAAGTTCGATGTTGACGATACCATACCCTAGAGTATATTATGTTGTGGATGAGGGTTTAAAGTTCGTTGTTGACGATACCTCATACGTATGGACTTAAAGTTCGATGTTGACGATGCCATACGATTATTATAGTGACGTTGATGAGGGTTTAAAGTTCGTTGTTGACGATACCTCATATGTGGGTTTAAAGTTCAGTGTTGACGATACCACATTAATATAGGCGAATGAGATTTAAGTTCGATGTTGACGATACCATTAGTTGGGCTAGCCTTGAGATCTTGAGTACTATGGATGTTGTGAACATCATCGTTATACTTGTGTTTTAGCATATTGTATTGTTGTGTTATATGCTATTGTTATACTAGCCTTGTTATCGTGATACTTAGCGTTATACATGTGAAAGGTATGCTACTTATGTAACTAGCATGTATGCGGATTTAGTAAGTGTTTGCAAGTAAGTAGGTTATATATATGTATGTATAATTGTTGCACTCACTAAGCCTTGCTTACCCTCTCGTTGTTTACCATTTTATAGGTTCCGGCTTGGACAAGGGTAAGGGCATACGTTTGGACTAGTGGTCTCCCGCTTAAGTTGTCGGGGGGTACTTTTGGTGTTAGCTTTTTGAAGTTGGCCTAACGTTTTGGGTAGTTTAGCCCCAAACCATGCTCGAGTGTCGTTTGGATTATAAACTATCATCGTAGTGGGTCAAACTTGTATTAAACTTAATTAATGGCCTTCGTGCCTTTTGTAAACATTTAAATTGATGTACGTTTAAATGGAACTTGTGGAATGCTTTACATATTTAATTGGCGCGTAAATGTGTATTATATAAAAAAAAAAATTATCGTATGGAATACGGGTTGGGATGTTTCAAGTGGTATCAAAGCATGGTCTAAGGGATTTAGGCGACTTGAGATAGGTGCCTAGACTTGGGCTTTATTGTGTGAGCGCTTTATGCGGGACTTGTAGGACTTTGGGTCTAATCGGGAATTGTTAGTGCTTTGGTTTATGTGAGCTAACCTTGTGCTAATTGTTTTGTGTTGGGTTTAGCAATCATCAAGCAAGATGGACGTTGTACTAGCGAGTTAATGTGACGTGCTCGCGTAACAACGATTAGCTACCGTTGTTACGGGTGTAAATCGTGTCAAACGAGTAATGTACGACGATTGTTGAGCAAGATGGGGTAGTGTGGTATGTATGTATATACTTACGTGTTATACCTTTTCGTTCATGGTTTAACCTTTTTCGTTTTATAGAATGAAGACGAGAAACGGACACGATAATGATATCGGTGGTACAAGCGAGGACCCCGAATTCACGGCCAAGGTTGAGGCCATCTTGAAGAACTACAAGGAGGATTTCCTTGTTAGCGTGAGAAAGGTTTTCAAGGAATCGGTTGACTAGCAAATAACCGATTTAATTAATGAACGAATGAAGGCCACTGTCGATGAGGCTCTTGAAGCTAGAAACATTTATCCTCGTGGTGAAGGAGGTGAAGGAAGGCGAGACTTCCACTACAAAAACTTCAAGGATACTCAACCTCCGATGTTTAATGGGGTGAGGGATCTATTGAAAAGCACTTGTTGGATTTCTGATATCGAGGGGGCGTTCCGTACCGCGGAGTGTCCTCCCGAGAAGAAGACGAGATATGGGTCTAGCATGTTACGTGAAGAAGGCAAGTTGCGGTGGGACGATAAAATCAATTTATATGGTGAAGAGCAATGCATGAGCTTGACATGGGAGGAGTTTAAGAAGGAATTCTTCCAAGAATACCGAACTTCTTCCGACCTTGATAGAATCCGGGACGAGTTACATCATTTGCAACAAGGTTCGATGGACTTGGTTACTCTCAAGTCTACCTTTTTGGCAAAGACTCGCTTTTGCCCGGAATATGTTGGTGACGATCACAAGCTAATGAAAGATTTCTACCGTACCTTGAACGACGAGTTCAAGGGTAAGATTAGTCGGGGAATGGCTAAGACTTTTGAAGAGCTATTCGAGTTGGCTCGGGGTTTTGAGCCGGAGGTTCCAAGAAAAAGCGATTTCACTTTTTCAAAAAGAAAGTTTGAAGGTTCGAGTCATTCAAATTTTTCAAATAAAAAGAACAAGAACAAGAAGGGTTCTGAAAGTGTCAATAGTGTGAAGAAGGGCGCTACTGGTAGTTTTGGGAACTTTGTCCCTACTTGCTACAATTGTGGGGTACGTGGACATATGGCTCGAGATTGTCCGAAGCCATCTTCAACAAACAAGCTCACTTGTTTTAATTGCAACAAAGAAGGACACCGAAAGTCAGAGTGTCCCGATTTGAACAACGATAATGTTAAAAGGCTAGAGAAGGCAGCGGGTACGGCTCGAGGGCGAAACTATTTGATGACTAACGACGAAGCCAAGCAATCCAACGAAGTTGTCTCAGGTACTTTCTTGGTTAATCTAATCCGGCAAGGATTCTTTTTGATAGCAGTGCAAATTTGTCGTTTGTGTCTCCAAAATTTGTGCCTAAACTTGATAGACCGTTAGCTAAGTTAAGTCGTCCTATAAAAGTCGAAATAGCGGACGGTAAGATGGTGCTAGTGGTTGATGTGTGTAAGAATTGTGACGTTGTTTTTGGTGCCGAAAACTTTAAAATTGATCTCATCCCGATGACTTTGGGCGACTTTGATATCGTTGTTGGTATGGATTGGCTCGATCGAAATAGAGCCGATATTGCATGCCATGAGAAATTTATCCATGTGAAGACCCCAAGTGGGGGAGAGTTAATTATTCACGGCGATAAACGAAGAAGACTTGTGCCGATATGTTCTTTTGCACGGGCACGTCATTTTCTTGTTAGTGGTGGCATGGCTTTTCTTGCCCATGTTGTTGATACTCGTGATGAGCCACCACCCATTCGTGAAATTCCGGTGGTTAGTGAATTCGAATACGTTTTTCCGGACGAGTTACCGGGTGTTTCGGCGGAAAGACAAGTTGAATTTCGCATTGAGTTGGTTCCGGGAGCTACTCCCATTGCTAAAACTCCTTATCGTTTAGCACCAATGGAAATGCAAGAGTTGTTAAATCAAACCCAAGAGTTTCTTGAGAAGGGTTTTATTCGACTGAGTGCTTCGCCATGGGGCGCTCCGGTTTTATTCGTGAAAAAGAAGGATGGTAGTATGCGGATGTGCATCGATTATCGGGAGTTGAATAAGGTGACGATCAAGAATCATTATCCATTGCCTCGGATTGATGATTTGTTTGATCAACTCCAAGGTGCGACGTATTTCTCAAAGATTGACCTACGGTCCGGCTATCACCAAATGCTGGTCCGTGAGGAAGATATTGAGAAAATGGCTTTTCGAACGCGTTATGGGCATTTTGAGTTTGTAGTAATGCCTTTTGGTCTTACGAATGCACCGGCGGCATTCATGGATCTTATGAACCGAGTGTGCCAACCTATGTTGGACAAGTCGGTGATTGTGTTCATTGACGACATACTAGTCTACTCAAAGAGTATGAACGAACATGAACGTCATTTGCGGGAAGTATTGAAGACGTTACGAAGGGAGAAGTTGTATGCTAAATTCTCCAAATGTGAATTTTGGCTAAGGGAGGTTCAATTCCTTGGCCATATTGTGAACAAAGACGGTATTCAAGTAGATCCGGGGAAGATAGAGACGGTGAAGAGTTGGAGACAACCGACTACGCCTACGGAAATCTGAAGTTTTCTCGGATTGGCCGGTTATTATCGTCGGTTTATCCAAGACTTTTCTAAGATCGCTTCTTCGTTGACGAAATTAACGAGGAAGAACGCGAGGTTTAATTGGGAGAACGGGCAAGAAATTGCTTTTAAACTGTTAAAAGAGAAGTTGTGTCAAGCTCCGGTGTTAGTGTTGCCGGAAGGAGTGGAAGACATGACGATCTATTGTGATGCTTTGTTAAATGGGCTCGGGTGTGTTCTAATGCAAAGAGGTAAAGTCGTCGCTTATGCCTCTCGACAATTAAAGGAACACGAAACGAGATATCCGACTCATGATCTTGAGTTGGCGGCGGTGGTACATGCGTTGAAAATTTGGCGCCACTACTTGTATGGTGTCAATAGTACGATTTATTCGGATCATAAGAGTTTGAAACATCTCTTTAATCAATGAGATTTGAATTATCGTCAACGTAGGTGGATGGATGTGGTAAAAGACTATGATTGTGAGATACTTTATCATCCGGGCAAGGCGAATGTGGTCGCGGATGCGTTAAGTCGAAAGAGTCATCACCCGGCGTTACGATTGGGATTGTTACGTATGATTATTACTAACGATTTTCTTGAAAAACTCGGTGTGATTCAAATAGAGGCTTACGTTCACAACAAGCATGCGGAGCGAATTGTGGGACAATCGGAGTTCATTACTATGGGCTAGCGTAGTTTGTTGTCTTTTCAAGGAAGAGTGTGGGTGCCTAAGATGGGTGAATACCGACAAGTGCTACTCGATGAAGCACATAAGTCAAAGTATCCCATTCATCCGGGCGCGACGAAAATGTATCTTGATTTAAGGAAAGATTATTGGTGGCCGGGCATGAAACGTGATGTTGTGAAGTATGTTGAGCAATGCGTCACGTGTTTGCAAGTTAAGGCCGAGCACCAAAAGCCGTATGGTAAGTTACAATCGTTAGAAATCCTGAAATGGAAATGGGAGCACATTACCATGGATTTCATCACAAAGTTACCTAAAACGGCGAGAACCCAGTTTGATTCGATTTGGGTTATAGTTGATCGACTGACGAAGAGTGCTTTGTTTCTTCCCATTAAGGAAGTGATATCGTCGGAGACCTTGGCTAAGTTGTTTATCAAGGAAGTCATCTCTCGACACGGTGTTCCTATATCGATTGTTTCGGATCGAGATACTCGTTTTACATCTCGATTTTGGGAAAAGTTTCATGAGGATATGGGTACACAATTGAAATTGAGCACGGCGTATCATCCTCAAACGGACGGTCAAACAGAATGTACGAATCAAACGTTGGAGGATATGTTACGGGCATGTATTATCGATTTTGGTGGTAGTTGGGACGAGCATTTGCCTTTGGTGGAATTCTCGTACAATAATAGTTATCATACTAGTATCGGGATGCCGCCATATGAGATGCTTTATGGGCGTAGGTGTCGAACCCCGATTTGTTGGGGTGAAGTAGGACAAAAGGAAATCGGGGGTACCGATTTGGTCTTAGAGACGAATAGCAAAATTGATATGATTCGAGAACATTTGAAAAAGGCTCAAGATAGGCAAAAGTCGTATGCCGACAAGCGTAGACGAACGATCGAATTTCAAGAAGGTGACATGGTGATGCTTAAGGTTTCGCCATGGAAGGGTATTATTCGATTTCGAAAACGAGGAAAGTTAGCTCCTCGGTTTATTGGACCATTTAAAGTTTTAGCTTGTGTTGGTGAAGTCGCGTATCGTTTGGAATTACCTGAAGAGCTTGCGGGGATCCATAATACATTTCATGTTTCTCATCTCCGTAAGTGTCTTGCGGATAATTCATCTTGGGTGCCATTAGACGAGATTGAGCTAAATAATAAGTTAGAGTATATCGAGGAACCGATTGCCATACTTGATGAGAAGGTCAAAAGGTTGAGACATAAAGAGGTTAGGACTTTTAAAGTTCAATGGCGTCGTAGTAAGGGTTCCGAGTTTACTTGGGAGCCCGAAAAGTTTGTGTTGGTTTATCTTCCCTCTTGTCATGCGGCTTGGATCGCGAGGACGCGCTCCGATTCAAGTGGGAGAGAGTTGTAACACCCCGTTTTCCCGTGCGCGTTTAAAGGTACAAACTTAATTATTAGCACGCTTATAACGTGTTCGTTTATGTGATTAAATGAGCCAAAGTGTTAGTTTATGAGTTAGTGCATATGTGTGTGTGTGTGTGTGTGTGTGTGTATATATATATATATATATATTTATGAATGCGTGTGTGAGCGTGTATATGTATGTATTGCGATGACGTTGAGTCGTGTGAGACTTAAGGTTGAAGCTTAGTCGTGCATAGGAAGAGTGAATGAGGTGTGCTAGTTGTTTGAACCATCGATTTGTGTTAAATTGTCGAAGTGACCAGGCCTAGGCAAACGCCGCGCCACGACGGGCGGGACCGCGCCGCGACAAATAAAGCGAACCTGGATCAGAAAGCATGTTAAGAGGGGTCGTTTTTCCTTCGATACGTCGCGCCGCGGCAGATCTGCTGGCCTGACTCCTTTTTCTGCTCGATTTAAAAAGGGTTTTAGGGGTAGTTTGGTCTTTTTGCGTGTAGATCTGATGGGAGCCTTTAATACCAACCACTTATCCTCTATTACTCATTTCTTTTCCTTTTTCTTTCACAATTTCCTCCCAAAACATAAAACCCACTTAGATTAAACTTAAGATTTGGAGGTGAAGATTTGTGAATCAATCCTAGGAGCAAGAATTAAAGTTGTTCTCCTTGTTATTAGCTATAAATGGATAGTTTTGGTAAGTCTCAACTCTATGTTTTGAATTTTAATTGGTTTATGCTAGGGTTTGTTCATTTGGAACTTGTATGACCCATTTGAGGGTTAAATGGGTGGATTTTGGGTTAGATTGTTGAAAGAAAACCCTAACAACCATAATCTAGGGTTTGGTCTAATGAAATGGGGTTTGTAAGTGTTAATGGTGTTGTAAGCATTAAAACACTTGTTAAAATGTGGATGAAATTGTAATTAGGTCATGTTTGACAAAGTTGGAAGTGTAAGTGTTAAAATGGGTCAAAAGGGGTGATGTTGACCTAGTTTGGAGGAAATGGGTATGAATTACCCTAGGTTGTGCAAGTTAATGTTAGTAGACTTTAAATCATTAGCTTTGGCGATTTAATATGAGTCTTGGCATTTAAGGGCGATTTTGGGTGTGGTTGAGTCATTTAATGCGAATTGGGTCATTAAATGCTCAAAGTGTAAGTAATGTGGTAAATGAAAGGACCCGTTCATATACATTATAAACGATTCACAATAGTTGATTACATTGCGAGGTATTTGACCTCTATATTATATATTTTACAAACATTGCATTCGTTTTTAAAAGACAATCTTTCTTTACATCGAAAATTGGCAGGCATGCATACCATTTCATAATATCCACTATCCAACTATAAATTGATTTAATAATAATCTTTGATGAACTCAATGACTCGAATACAACGTTCTTCGAAATATGCTATGAAAGACTCAAAGTAATATCTTTAAAATGAGCAAATGCACAGCGGAAGATTTCTTTAACACCTGAGAATAAACATGCTTTAAAGTGTCAACCAAAAGGTTGGTGAGTTCATTAGTTTATCATAATCATTTATTTCCATCATTTTAATAGACCACAAGAATTTCATTTCCAGTTCTCATAAATATACGTCCCATGCATAGAGACAAAAATAATCATTCATATAGTGAACACCTGGTAACCGACATTAACAATATGCATATAAGAATATCCCCTATCATTCCGGGATCCTCCTTCGGACATGATATAAATTTCGAAGTACTAAAGCATCCGGTACTTTGGATGGGGTTTGTTAGGCCCAATAGATCTATCTTTAGGATTCGCGTCAATTAGGGTGTCTGTTCCCTAATTCTTAGATTACCAGACTTTAATAAAAAGGGGCATATTCGATTTCGATAAATTAACCATAGAATGTAGTTTTAATTACTTGTGTCTATTTCGTCAAACATTTATAAAAGCGCATGTATTCTCAGTCCCAAAAAATATAAAGGGTAAAAAGGCAAATGAAACTCACCATACTGTATTTCGTAGTAAAAATACATATAACGTCATTGAACAAGTGCAAGGTTGGCCTCGGATTCACGAACCTATATTAATTATATATATTTATATGTTGGTCAATATTTGTATAGCAATTTAGGTCAGGTCATAGTGTAATCCTATCCTATAGCTCGAGTCTGACTCTACAGTATAGTAACATGTTATATTACTCATGCTCAATTAAGATTCTAGTAAAAGGTGACGTGTGAAACAACGTAACATAAATGGTTTCATAATCATAAAATAGTATTTTAGGTTTTTAGGTTTTTTTTTTTTTTGAGAAAATCAACACAAAAAGTTAACTGAAAAGTTAACAGGAAAAGTCAAAGTTCAAAGTCAAAAGTCAAAGGTTAAAGTCAAAAGTCAAAGGTCAAAGTAAAAATGAGGTCGCATGCAAATATATAATAACTTATACAAAAATGATTTTCGGTCAAACATGACTAAACGGGCCACTTCAGCTATTTTTAGAAAAATTATCGGAACTCCGATTGATAAACGGCCAAAGATAAGAGTTACACATTACCAAAAAGATTAAGCATAAATATTACAGAAGTAAACTAAACCTAGACAACTCGTAGTTGCCAATGCGTTTTCGGCGTTTCAAAGTTAATTTTTCAGCTTTAATAAATTTACAAAAGTGACCGAGTAGCCTACTTTGGAGATTTTTAGAAAATTCCTCAAAACTCGTATTGACAAACGGTCAAAGCCTGCAAATTCTCGTTACCACAAAGATATAACATGATTTTTGGCAAGAGTAAACACATATCAGGCCGACCATGACAACTGATACAAAACTGACATTTTTAAATAAAAAAGTTTCAGCTCTTTTTAGAATTTTAAAATGTGACCAAACCGTCAACTTTGATGATTTTTAGAAAAATCGTCGAGACTCGAATTGACAAACGGCCAGAGTCGTTTGTTAGACCTTACAGCAAAGAATTCAGTGGTATTTTTTTTTTATATATGAAACAACGCAGATCAGCGAGAATTTCAGTTCCCGATTCGACATTTCATCAAAATTTGCAAAACTTCTTTTGTCCATAACTTGACAACCGTTCAACGAAACGAGACGTGCTTTATATGAAAATTCATCTACTCGACGAGTAGAATCTAAATAACCACTTTTTATAACCCATAAAATTAGTTCACTAATTATCATCAGCAATTTTAATTACGAAATTAATTATGCAATTTGTTTATTTCATAACTTTCTAACCGTTACTTGGATTCAAGTGATTCTTAAACCAAAATTCAACTATTTTTCGCTAGCTTTCCAACGACATGCATATCTTATACCTTATCTCAATCGTATATGTAACTAATTCAGGAATCAACATAACCTATCTAATGGCAATATCAAAAGTACAAGCATGCATAATCCTATATACTCGAGCACTAGTCAGGGATACACTATTAGTATGTAAAAATTAAATTATGAGTACTCACATATCAATATTGAGATTCAATATTGCAGGAAAGGTACGTAAACACAACGGAGATGATAAACACTATATTGACCTCACGAGCATACCCATAAACCATACTCAATCACCTCCATAGCTATGACCCATAATTTCCTTAATCCTATCCCACTCGAAAAAACAACTTCGAAATCACTCGAACAGCACTCCGTCGTAATATTTTATGTATACTAATAATATCTTGAGATAATACGGAGTAAATATATATATATGTAAATCGATTGAGAGAGTTTAGAGAAAATTATTTTCAAGTTTCTATGAAATAATGAAACCTATTGAATTCTATTTATAATAGATTTTTGAATTATTAAAGTGAATTATTAAAGTATCAATTATTAAAGTGAATTATTAAAGTATGAATTATTAAAGTGAATTATTAAAGTATGAATTATTAAAGTGAATTATTAAAGTACTCCGTATGAATTATTAAAGTAAATTATTAAAGTATGAATTATTAAAGTTAAAGTAAAGTAAAAATAAAGTAAAGGTAAAGTTTAAGTATAGTAAAAGTATAAAACTATGTACGTATAATACGCGTATAAATATATATAATATTAATTTAAATCGTTATATATATTTAATAAAATAAAATATAAATATCGTTATCTTTTTCATACTAGTTAAGTAATGAGTTGTCAAAAGTGGTTCTAGATATTTATAAAAGTTATATACATTTTAATAATAAAGTTCTTTTTAAACTGAAAACGTTTTTGTACGTTTGAAACTAAATAGATCAATCGAGTCTTTATGAGATTCAATCTTCCACTATCCTTTGTCTAGTTCTCAATGATTGACAATTTGTTCATATTTATAAATCACTTTACCATTTTCCGAATATTGTTAAAATGAAAAGATTTCTCAAATCAACGTGGGTCTTTCAACAGAGACTTGTAATCATAATTCAATATATCTGATAATTCAATCATTTGATCTTATCTTCTAATTCCATTGATAAACATTTTGAAACAGATACAATCATATAAAGTATTTAATCTAATATTTTGTTTACGTTTCAAGTTATAATATATATATACACATATACATATATAATCATATTCGTTTAATGGTTCGTGAATCGTTGGAACTTGGTCGAGGTTGAATGAATGTATGAACATAGTTTAAAATTCTTGAAATTTAACTTAACAAATATTGCTTATCGTGTCGGAAACATATAAAGATTAAAGTTTAAATTTGGTTGGAAATTTCCGGGTTGTCACAGTAAATGCCATTAGTTGTGTATTGAATGTGTAGCTATGTATTAGGTACTTTGCTCAAGGTATACGGAAGCATTTAAATCACCACCGAAGTGTTAAGGTGAGTGGAATAATTATATATGCATGTATATGATTTATTTGCTTGTGGGGTATGGGTTAAAGTTCGATGTTGACGATACCATACCCTAGAGTATATTATGTTGTGGATGAGGGTTTAAAGTTCGTTGTTGACGATACCTCATACGTATGGACTTAAAGTTCGATGTTGACTATGCCATACGATTATTATAGTGACGTTGATGAGGGTTTAAAGTTCGTTGTTGACGATACCTCATATGTGGGTTTAAAGTTCGGTGTTGACGATTCCACATTAATATAGGCGAATGGGATTTAAGTTCGATGTTGACGATACCATTCGTTGGGCTAGCCTTGAGATCTTGAGTACTATGGATGTTGTGAACATCATCGTTATACTTGTGTTTTAGCATATTGTATTGTTGTGTTATATGCTATTGTTATACTAGCCTTGTTATCGTGATACTTAGCGTTATACATGTGAAAGGTATGCTAATTATGTAACTAGCATGTATGCGGATTTGATAAGTGTTTGCAAGTAAGTAGGTTATATATATGTATGTATAATTGTTGCACTCACAAAGCCTTGCTTACCCTCTCGTTGTTTACCATTTTATAGGTTCCGGCTTTGACAAGGGTAAGGGCATACGTTTGGACTAGTGGTCTCCCGCTTATGTTGTCGGGGGGTGCTTTTGGTGTTAGCTTTTTGAAGTTGACCTAACGTTTTGGGTAGTTTAGCCCCAAACCATGCTCGAGTGTCGTTTGGATTATAAACTATCATCGTAGTGGGTCAAACTTGTATTAAACTTAATTAATGGCCTTCGTGCCTTTTGTAAACATTTAAATTGATGTACGTTTAAATGGAACTTGTGGAATGGTTTACATATTTAATTGGCGCGTAAATGTGTATTATATAAAAAAAAATTATCGTATGGAATACGGGTTGGGATGTTTCATATATATATATATATATATAGGGCAGGATCAATGGAGAAGTAACCAATCTGGGGGAAGCGGGGGGAAGCAAAAAAAAAATTCGTTTTTTTTTTGGAAATTTTTTTTCCCGGCATCAAGATCACACGAAAATATGAACATTTAGAAGAGACACTTCGTGATGAATGTTATTATTTAGGCGGGAAAACGATCGACAAAAATAATATTCAAGATAATATTGTTCGTGAAGAATATGAACGTTTTCTTTTCATGTGTTGTGAAGTAAAATTTAGCCCGATTTAGAGTTTAGGGTTTAGGGTTTGGTGTTTTGGGTTTATTCCATAAACCCAAAACACTAAACCCTAAACCCTAAACCCTAAACTTTAAACCGTTCGTGTTAAAAACTCAATCTTAATCCTAAATCTAAACCCTAAATCTAAACCCTAAACCCTAAATTTCTAAACCCTAATATCTAAACCCTATAAACCCTAATATCTAAACCCCAATAGCTAAAACCTCAATATACGCTCGAAAAACACGATAATTGTTATATATTACTTCTTCGAGCGTTTTTCCGCCAAAATAAAAACATTTATCACAAAGTGTCTCTACTAAATGTTCATATTTTCATCTCATCTATAATGTTCGTGAACAAAGTTTTTTCAACAAACAAAAAAAAAAGTTTTTGCTTCCCCCCGCTTCCCCCCGATTGGTTACTTCCCTCTTGATCCTACCACTATATATATATATATATATATATATATATATATATATATATATATATATATATATATATATATATATATATATATATTACATATTTATTTACACACAATTGTTCGTGAATCGTCGGGAATAGTCCAAGGGTAATTGATTACATGAATATAGTTTCAAAATTTTCGAGACTCAACATTTCAGAATTTGCTTATCATGTCGAAATCATAATGGGATTAGGTTTAAATTTGTTCGGAAATTTTCAAGTCGTCACACGAACCACTATAAATTCTTGTGTTTATGCTCTTTACTTTACATTCCGCACTATTACAAACATAAACACACCACACATTGGTTTAAGTTGATTAAGGTGATCAAATATTGTTCAAATCTTATTGATCATCGAAAAAAAATTAAAAATCATATTAAATAACTATTCACCCCCTCTAGTTACTTACAAAACTTAATATGTTTACTAGAAAACTTCATATGTTTAAGAATGCTTTTTAAGACAAAACATAGTGTGATTGTAAAGTTGTACGTGTAGATATGTTTATAACTGTTAGGGTGTCTTTTGATTTTAATTTTATTATTATTATTATATTATTATATTATTTTAACACTATGATGTCTTTTTGATTAAGGATATAGGATGTATTTGAATTGATAAAATCAAGGGAAATAACCATTCGGTCATAGTTTAGATGACCACTAGGGCCTCAATGAAGTGAGAGGTTATGGGTTCAAACTTAGTTACTGGCAAAATAGATGAATTTAATAGTGACTTTTGACTAGAGGGTGTTTTTCCTGACATGAGAATAAATAATTTATAATCTATAAGGGAGATGTAAAAGTCATCTTTTTACATTTATGAATTATACATAATTTTAATATGTAAAAGTCTTCTTTTTACATTTATGAATTAGAGTTGTAATCACTTGTATCCATTAATTTGCTTGAAATTCAAGGGACCAATGAAAGCGCGACATGTGGCGCGAAAATCACATGTGATTGGAAAAAAAAATAAAAAAAAAATTTCGAAAAAAAAAAAGTTCGCAATTTTATTTTTTTTTTAATTTTTTTTTTTGTGAATCATGTCAATCATATGTGATTATGCGTGTCAAATCCAATCACATGTGATTATGCATGTCAAATCCAATCACATGTGATTGTACAATTCAATCACATGTGATTGTGCAGGTAAATCACATGTGATTGTAGAAAAAAAATTTCGAAAAAAAAATTTAGAAAAAAAATTTCGAAAAAAAATTTTAAATATTTTTTTTTTCTAAAAAAAAAAAATTTTAAATTTTTTTTCAATTACATGTGATTTCGCGCCACATGTCATACTTTCATTGGTCCCTTTGATCTCAACTTAATTTATGGATTCAAATGAATATTCCTCTTATGAATTATACATAATTTTAATATGCGTATTGATAAGGTGTGCAATATGATATACGTATTAATAAAATTAAAATTTCCTAAAGTACTAAGGAGTAATAATTTTGTAAGTATAGCTCCGCTACACTTAAAAAATTAAGTAATAATTAATTAATAAAGATTATTAATAATATTTATAAATTAAATATTAAATATTAAATAATTAAATTAAAATGAAGTAATGAATAATAAAGGTGAAGGACCGGATTTGAGAAAAATGTAGGTTGCACGGGGTAAATTGTAAATGATCAAAGTTAGAAGCAAGGAGGTAGGATAACCGAAACCCTAATTTGACATCTCATTTCTGTCGATTTGAATTGCAATTGATCATGGCAACCTCTTCGTACTGTCGACGCCTTCTTAACGGATCATCATCCTTAATTTCTTCAGGAATTAATAGCACTCAGATTAGATCCAAACACACTATCACCCGTAAGTATTTTACAATTCAATCCATGATTTAAATCTCTTAATTAGTTGGAATGAATTTGTAGAAAATAGTTAATTTAAGCTTGAAATTAGTTCTGAGTGTTAGTTTCTACTAATTTATTTACATGTCTATGTATTAACATGACATTTGGGCGCTATATGTTGTGTTCATCACTCGAAACCCTAACACTGCTGTAACATTCTGTTTGTAATCACAATTTTTATTTCTATTACAGTAATTTATTTACTTTCACAGTAGATTTTTTATTAGTATCCGTCACTTGGAACCCTAACATTACCTTGCGGTGCTGCTTGTAATCATAATATAAATGTATGTATTACTTGTACGTATCGTATGTATCCACCACTTGAAACTCACATTAAGGCTATGTTGGAAATCATAATGTTAGAATCTGTTGATTTTTGAAGAAACTGTGTATGTTTGTGCTCATCACTGTGTATTGTATTACATTTAATTCACATTGTAAATGCCTAGATTATTACATTATGGAGTAAAAAAAAACTGTAACAAGATTGTATCACTACAGGTGCTAAAACTGTTGTCAGTTCCGAGAGGCCGCTTCGGCAATTCGTCTCGGGTAAAAGTAAGTCTGCTGGTAGAAACTCTAAAGGTCGTATAACAATTTTCCACCGGGGAGGTGGAGCAAAACGATCACAACGAACCATTGATCTAAAACGAAACACTTCATCTGTTGGTGTTGTTGAAAGGATAGAATATGACCCAAATCGTACTTCCCGAATTGCGGTTGTGAGATGGGAGGAGGGGGCAGATGTTGACCGTTATAAGAAAGTCAACGCGGTGGAAAATTTTGGTCCACCTCGTAAGGTCTTACCTACTATGAGTATTAACAGTCAAGGTCAGTTTTCGTTCTGTTCTTTACCTGGGATGATTGAAGATAGACGGGTTGTTTCTTCTGTACCTAAAAGGGATCATGTAATGGTTGGTCTTCCTCATGGGTCAAAAAGCCCGTTTACTGATGAAGCCAGTCCTGCAGTAAGCAAAATGACAGATGTTAAGGATGTTTTTATATCTGCGTTTTCTTCTGCGAAAGCTAAGGGAAATAATGCACCTTATTCCTTTGTTAAAGCTTTGGGTCTGCCAAGAATGGCAGTTGCAGGTGCAAAGCCTGATTTTTTTGTTCCAAGAATGAAAGATGATGTTAAAGAAAACGATGGTTTGTCTCTTAATGAGATCAAGAAATGGGACAAAGATAGCATTGTGTGGGCCCATAAGATGAAACCTAAAGCAGCTGTTTCTTGGCAGAGTTTAAGGCGACAAGAAATATTAGGACCCGTTGGAATAGCTGGTCAAGGCAAGTCAAAGTTGAAGCTGAAAGCAATGGAGAGCGTGAAAAGAGATGGGAAGTTTACTTCAGATCGCTCACCTGTAACTTATATATTAGCCACCCATCAAATGGAAGTTGGAAAGATGGTGATGAATTATGATTCATCTAAACGTTCAAACGACAAGTTACTAAATAGATACTGAGAAACATGTCAACCTAGTTGAATTGTGTCAGCTTCATAGGTATTAGACGAATATTGCTTTCATAATTTGTAGTTTGTTTGATGAGTATTGCATGTTTCTTTGGTTTTCAGAGTTTTTGGTGTGCCTGGGTATAATGCACAACTTCGATCTATAAGCTTTTGGTTGGTTGTATCTTTGTTGAACTAGATAATTTGGTGTAAGGCTGTTACTCTCGGGTCTTATATATCAATTTGATTAAATGCAACTGATGAAGCTTTTCAAGTGTTTTTTTTTTTTCTGTTTGCTTGATGGCATCTTTAGTGACCTACTGTTTTTGTTTAATTTTGTTTATGATGATTCATATTAGTGCAACAAAGTAACCCGGCCTCTTAAGGGTCTCACAGTTGATTTTACGGTGACTGTTAATATTAAAGATGTAAATTGTCCGAGTCTAAGTTAAAGGGGACATAGGTTCAAGAATTTATAAATGTAACCTTTGGTACATGTCATAATTTCGAAAGGATAACCAGGGGACTACCCAAGTCCCTAACTGTCCATATATCTTGAAAAATGCCAACAATGATCAACGTACCACGAGACCTGATTCCGTTGTCAGGCCAAGATGATGTTGTAAATATGTAAGACATGCAGCAGAGAAACACCTTAAGAAATGTCATTATGAGAGGCACGTCTCAAAAAAGAGAAAGCCCTGTTTTTTAATTTTTGGCGAAAAACAGAGAATTATATCAAACGGGTGAAGGATCCGATGAAGAACCCAAGAACACAATACAAAACAAGGCAAAGATATGAAACAACTCTTTCCAAAAACAAAAGCAACTAAACCGCACATGAATGTATCAAATAAGTGTCTAACGGCTTGAAGTGACCCATACGCGAAGCTCAACCACACTGACTCAGGGGCTTTGATCGGAATGAACATTCAACAAAATCCTAACTCTTCTACTGAATATTGCCCACATCGGTTGGAGAGGCAAAAACGAAGGCCCTTATATGTGGCTTGATACCTCTTCCTCACAGGACGCAGAAGCGAGGAACGACTCCCAAACCGCCTATCTCTTTAGGCTTCCAAACCGTAGCCCATTTAATAAGGCTTAACTTATTTGAGATATCGCCATCCCGCAAGAAACGTCTACGATACACTTCCAATTGGTTAATGACATTTTTGAGGGCTCTATAAAGAGCCATGTAGTGTAAAGGAAATTACCTAGGAGGCTAGGACCACGTTAATCAACACTAGACGTCCATCAAAAGAGAAACAGCGACCCTTCAACCTGGCTAATTTTTTCTGTATCTATCGAGAATTGATCCCCACATCGCTATACGCCTCCCATAATACCAATTGGGATACCAAGATATACTTTTTTTCGACGAAAAAACGAGTAATCATATAGAAACTATGTTGTTTTCTAAAGGAAAACCCCTCAACAGTAAATACAAAAGGCCGGGAGGAAATGGGGAAACTCACACCTAAAAAGCAACCAACTAAACAAAACTATCTATAAATAAGTTTCTCTAAACATCTCGAAAAAAGCTTTCAAACAAACAAACCAAACAAAGACCGAAAATTACACTAAGATACAAGTAACGAAATCATCTGAAGAACACAAGATGGGTCACAACAATCAACATCGAGGACCCGCCCTTTTCAATTTGCCATTGACCGTCTCTTTCAAAGAATTCTTCCCTGACCGATTATCAAACTTGTAAGATAACACTTTAGCGGATCCATCACCCGGTGCGCTCTCCTCAACGAAACGTGTCATCATAACTTTGAATGCCGCGAAAGCTTCCACAGACATATTTCCTCTCCCGATTGCCCATAAACCGCCATCTTTTCCATCTTGAGGACATAAACAAGTTTTGAATTGCATCCTCGTAATCCAAGTCGTCAACGTTATCTTTAAGCCTATAAGCACCCGAAGTGGAAGCCTCGTTCAGCTTCTCTCTAGACCTCGGGTTAGCATCACGAAGTAAACATCTTGAGACATTTGTATTCATAGCATATCACGCTTTACAAAAACCGTCACACGAGACAATAACATCTTCCACTACGACGAATCAAAACCAGTGTAGACCTTTCAACATTCGATTCTACCTTACTTTTTGCTAACAATTCTTCGTGCTTTTTCTTTTTCTCCTTCTTCAATCGATCTAAACTTACCGCAAACGTAATGTTATCATCATTTGGCTCCGACATTTCAATAGAAACGTCATTGGACCCTTCAACTAAATTCTTAGAATATTTCTTTAACTTCGAATTAACTTTGGACATTTTTTTGTGTAATATCCCCGAAACTAACTCCTTTGTAAATTGTTGAATCTAGCCTCATCATATCGACATCATCAACCACAAACGAACCAAACTTAATCTTGTTATAAAAAGGCCCATCATCAGAAACATGTCCAACCTTGGACTTCAGCCCACCCGATGAATTAGAAACATGCCCATTGAACCCATCCATCTTATAACCTGTGACTTGGTTAGTTTTATTCTTAGTAACATCACTATCAGCACCAAGGTTGGAGAATTCGGATCTCGGAGAGATCTCATTTGGGCTTTTTTAGGGATATCTCGGCATCTCGGAATAATCTCGGGGAGATCTCGGACGTTGACTTATGTTGACTTTATAATTTTTTTTAATAAAAATATACATAAAAACATAAATATATGTATATTTATATACGTTTTTACGAGATTTTACAAAAATATCCTAGAAGTGAGCGAGAAAATCTTAGAGATTACGAATTTTACAAGAAAATTTTACAAATTAGCAAGAAAATCCGAGAAATCGTGGCTTTAATTAAGTTTGACCCTGTTGACCGAGAATCTCGGGAGATGAACATCTCGTCTCGGTTTCCTTCTAAAAACGAGATCTCGGGGGAGATCTCGAGAGATTTACAACAGTGATCAGCACCATTGTCAAAATATAAATTATTCTCAACCACTGTACCAAAAATAATATCCGAATCAGGTATAGGCAAATAAATACCACCATTAAATCTAGGAGCAAAATTCTGATCCATATGAATAACAGAATTCTTAGACGTTGAGATAGCATAAGCGTCGACACAAGGGCCATTTAATTTGCGTTAACCTTATAGATGTGTGAAGGATAAACTGAAACATCATTACATTACACCAAGTCGAAACATTTACAGCAACGTTCAAATCACCACCAACAATATTAGTAGACCCATTTCCTTTCATCGCTCTACTTGAAACTATGAAACGATTAGTGGACTCGAGTAACCGTTGATGGAATTTACGAAACAAAACCTGATTCAAACTAACAAGATCAGAAATTTCCGACACCCATAATTCACATCTCGAATAAAGTTTATCCCCCAAGTCGGCAGTAACCAAATCATGTATGTGTTTGGTATCAATGGGGATTATTGATACCAAGATATACTGTTGGAAAATATCCAACATTACAATCAAGGACTTGTGCAAATGATTTAAGTTGGTCAGTAGACAAAATGACACCATAGAGAATGGATTTTGATGGGTTCATTTGGAGTCCAGGTGCCTCAAAAAAAGAATTCAATATTCCTTTTATTCGAAGTAGCTCTTAAGTTAACGGATGGGCAAAAATAATTGTCATCGGCGAACGAATTGGGAATGGTTAATTCTTGAAGATGAACCGTTGTCGATACCGGATAACTCCCCGTTAATCAACGCATTAGATAACATTTTACTTAAAACCTCTGTGACTAAAATAAGTAAGAATGAAGAGAAGGGATCGCCTTGTCTTAGGCCTCTTTGCCTGACATTTTCTTTGAAAGGAGAACCGTTTACACGCACTGAAAAGTGGACATCGGAGATACATATTTTTGATCCATTGAATAAACTTGGACCCAAACCTCACTTTTTCGAGAACTTGTAGTAAAAAAGAGTGAGAAACACTATTGTATGCCTTAGAAAAATCAATCTTCAAGAACAAGGCAGGCTTTTTTGATTTCTTAGCCGCAAACCAAATTTTATTCGAAACCATCACACCATCCAACAGAAAATCTCGAGGGGACGAAACCATTTTGGTTTTAGCTAATCACTTGAGAGATAACCTTTCGTAGTCTGTTTGCTAACATTATAGCAATTACCTTGTAAGGAGCGTTTATGAGACTATATGCTCAATCCTTCTTGACAAACTTGTTTATGGAATCAAGACGATAAAGAAAGAATTGAAACCACTCGAAAAGTAAGCATTAGCGCGAAATTATGAAAACATTGACATGATTTCCTGCTCCAAAAAACTCCAACCTTTTTCGAAAAAACGACAATGTAAATCCGTCCGGACCCGGAGACTTATTGCTATCTAAATTCTTGATTACAAATTTGATTTCATCACTTTCAAACTCAGTATCCAAGTACGAAGCTTGGACAATGTATAGAGTCATAAGGCCCCTGTACAAAACTAGAAAAAAAGAGTAGTAAACTAATCGAGAACGTACTCTTTTACAATAACAGGGTCTTTTTCCCTTTGCTCGTTAAGAGAAAGCCCTTTTACCTCCAAAAGAAATTCAAATTAATACTCCAGCTTATATATACCACCATGGCACCATCACAGATTAAGATCTTCTAGTGTTCCAATTTCCAAGTAAAACATAATACTGTAGATCATGTTGAGATACATCTTGTTCAAATGATCAATCTAATTGTCTTTATTTTTGGTTTTATATTATTTGTTCTTATTAGTGTTTGACAATGTGTAGGTTGTTGCTGGATAGCTTGATAAAAGTGAAGCTGTGCAGTGGTGACTATGCTGTTGGTGTCAAGTTAAATGTATCAAGTGAAGGGTTAAGTCATTTGTGGATCGAGTGTATTGCTCAAGTAGTTAACATACCTAGTATGGGGGTGAAAGAGTCAATACACAACGACGGGACACAGTTTGGCTTAACTATTAAATGTTGAGGGCTATTTCTGTTTAAAATGAATATGTAAAGGGTTAGTCTGTAATTATCTAACCCTTTACTATATACATACAGATTAGGGTTACTGTTTCATTATCACAAAAATACATTCGATAGCTCTCTCTCTCAATTACAAAATCATTTGGTCAGTTTGTGAAGAGATTTGTATCTCTGTAATAGTTGTTAACAATAATCAAACTTGTTAGGGTTTGGTGCATGAATGTTGTTCATCTAGTTGATGAACATAGATTTCTGTTGATTTGTTAAAGTGATTTGATGTTGATTGCATTCGATTCATTATCCCATATTCGTTGGTTCTTAGAATTGGTATTCTGTACACATCTTTTTTGTTGGTAAAACTAAGGACCCAATTATTTTTCTTCACAAGAATCTCATGGCCTATTCTGTAAATTTGAACATAAAAGACAGTATCATTATCCCATAATCTCATCGACCATGCCTGCAACAAAACCCTCAAGTGTGATTTTCAAACGTCTTACATTTTCAAAGTTTAAACCCTTAGGTAGTTATGTCATATGTTTGATTTTCAAATGTCTACCTTTTCAAAGTTCAAACGCAAATCATATGAAGTTATAATGCAACAACTTACACAAAACCATCATAAACAAGAAGCAAGTTGAGCCACTTGCATGTCACTGCTCTGATGACTTGATATGGATATATATTCAGGCCAGGACTTCAAACTCAATACATCACACACCAACACATACCTAACAACATCCAACCTTTTAAATACATCAAGACCCAACATTTCGGCTAAGAATACACAAGCTCACACATTTCAACAAACCATCAATCAATTACACTTTTTACCAAACAATCAATTGTATCTCATGAGAGCCTGATGTCATATTTGGCTAACTACTCAATCAAGAGCTTCAAAGATGCAATAAATAAGTACACTACACATGAAACAAACAAAGATACTACGTAATAAACATCACAATATCTAAAGCACAAATGAGAAACATCTAGAATTTATCTCACACAGTCATTGTAGTCATCACATTGATGCTTGAAGAACTCTGATAAATTCAGAAAATTAACGATTGTCATAAAAAAGAAAAAAGATAGAATCTTCTTCATACCTAGATCTCCTAACATGCACAAAGCCAAGTACAATTAGTCAACATCTTAACTAAAAACACCACAAGGTTCAATTAATCCAACATCACCAACAGACACCATACATACAAAGAAGATATAATTCATCCTGGAACTAAGCTTTCTTTGGTGATTTAGCAGACTTCGATGGAGATTTAGGTTCCTTTGCAGCCTTTTCAAGAGCCTTCTTTGGCAGAAGAACTGGATTGATGTTAGGAAGAACACCACCATGAGCAATTGTCACACCATTTAAAAGCTTTCCAAGCTCATCATCATTCCTCACAGCCAACAATACATGCCTTGGTATGATCCTGTTCTTCTTGTTATCTCTAGCAGCATTGCCAGCCAACTCCAAAACCTAATCACAACACATAAATAAATCTCAAAATAATTGATTTACTAACTTTATTTAATATTTTTTTAAAAAAAACATATTATCTCCTATTTATAGGATAATTGATTAGCTAGCTTTATTTAATATTTAATTTGGTTTCATTTTTTGACCTATAATCTCCATTTATTACAGTAAATGTTGATCTGCTACAACAATAATCATGTAATTGATCTGAAAATACATTTTATATAACATATGACCTAATTGCAATCAAGCAATTACTTAATTCATGCATAGAATCAATTACTTAATATGATTATGCCTGATTTCAACTTTTGCCCTAAATTACAAAAATGAGCTAACCCTAACTTTACTTAGCCTAACATAATTAAAAAATTGAACACATTATCACCCGAATCCTAAAATCAAAAGCATAATCATCATACAATTCAGCTAAAAATATAAGATATTAATCGGAATTAAACAAGGCAACAATAAAATGCTAATTTCGTCAATACCTCAGCAGCAAGGTACTCGAGAACGGCAGCAAGGTAAACCGGAGCTCCGGTACCGACACGCTTAGCGTATCGGCCAACCTTAAGGTAACGGCCGATTCTACCGACGGGAAATTGAAGACCGGCTTTAACGGAGCGAGTAACCGGTTTCTTTTTCGGACCACCGGCTTTCCTTCCGGCTACACCTTTTTTGAACTTTCCACCGGTATCCATAATGACTGCTGAATTATATTATAGTTTTATGCTAAAATTGGAGGAAATGTTAAATTTTCCGGTGACTTTTGTTTGTCTGAAGGTGAGATAAAGAGATAGAGAGGGTGCGTGAAAATAGGTAGGATCGGGTGATGATATTTATATATGGTTTTCCTTTGTTATGGTGAGGTTGAATTGTTTTTGTATATGGATGGTTTATGGCCGTTGGATTGGGTTTAATCGAGGGGTATGGTGAAGTCTGACGATCCGTGTGATTTGGATGTAACCATTTAGAGTAAGACACGTGAATGGCTCTTTTGTAAAATAAGGTCGTTTGGTTAACAAAATTTTAAAGAATTTCAATACAATTGAAATTGAATTTTATTTTATTTTATTTTTTTAAATAATAAAATTCATTAGTAATCTTTAAATTTGATCGAGTTGTTATTTTTTTTTAAAGTGTGATCGGAAATTTATTTCAATATTTGCATAAATCTCAAAAGACTATAATTAAGAAAATTATAAAGTTTCCTATTTAAGTTTACAATTTTGCATTTTAGTTTTAGTTTCGCGTTTCAGTTTTGGTTTTATGTTTTACGTTTCAATTTCGCGTTTTAAGTTTCATGTTTCAGTTTTGCTTTTTCAATGTGGCGTTTAAGTTGCAATTTTGCTATCAAGTTTCAGTTTTGATTTTACGTTTTCAGTTTCGCATTTCATATTTCAGTTTCATGTTTCGGTTTTTAGTTTTGTTTTTCAGTTTCAAGTATCGATTGCAAACCGAATAGTGAAAATGAATACTGAAACACAAATTTGAGAACTGAAACGAACAACTGAAAACCAGTTCGTGAAAAATGAAAAGTAAAATTGAAATAATTTTTTGAACTGCCGGAATTTTATTAAAACTAGCAATGAGCTATAAGATTATAAAACGACAAAGAAAAATGTAATAATGTTATCATGAAAAGTTAGAAACGACAAAGACTGAAACATTATAGACTGAAACACTATGGACTAGACCCAATTTCCTCTTTGAGAAATATCTCACACACCTACTCTCTTGAAGCCTTAAACTCTAGCTAGATCTTTGTGTGCAATTAGATTAACTGGAGCTTATAATAGGATTTCTTGCATTATATATAGTATATATATCCAACTTTGTATTTAAATCCATGATTTAATCTTGTTACAACTAGGGTTTTAGTGTTAGATGTGTTTTCTTGGGTTTGATGCTTGAATATTGTGTACATGATGTTGTTTGTGCTTGTTTGTTGTTGGTAATTGATATGTATATGTTGTACTAATTTCTTGTACTAGTACTTGGTCATTAACAGCACGAAATCGTGATTTTGGGGTTAAACCCCGTAATTGAACTGTTACTAGTTCGTTCTCACTCGCACGAGTGAGATCTCACTTGCATTGCATGAGTGAGTGGTCAATCGTGTGGTGAACCGCACGGTTGAGATAATGCCTCAGTAGTAGTTTTTGCGTTTTTATGACTCGAACGGGTGTTCTGTCACTCGCACGAGTAACCCAGTCACTCGCACAAGTTAGGGGTCGGCCGTATGGTGAACCGCACAGTTGGGCTGATGTTTCAGTGGTGGTTTGGGTTGAGATGACTCGTACGATTTAGATGTCACTCGCACAAGTGAGCTGGTCACTCGCACGAGTGACCTGGTAGTTGGCTGTTTGTGTTGCTTTGTTCGATTTGTTGGTGATTGAGAATTTTACAAGACGAGATTACTAACTTAGTTGTGTCTTTCTTAGGTGGAAGATATTAAGAGAAGGCTTGGTAAGATTAGAATTCTAAGTGCCTTCTGTTGCTGGTAATTAGTGAGTGAGATTTTCTCTGAGTATAGCGTAAAGTAGCAGGTTTTGCTACAATCAATTTATTGTTGTCAGTTGTTATGTTGTGTTGTTACTAGTTGTATGTGAAATGTTGATATAACCTCGACTTGTAAGGTTCTGTTTGTTGATCGAACCTCGACTTGTTAGGTTCCGCTCATGAGATGGATATCGACTTGTTAGATCGTACTCAAGGAGGTCAATCTCAACTTGTTAGGTTGGGTCATGTTGACCACTGTTTGTTGAGTATAGTGTCGAATGACGCATCACTTACGTGTGGATGACTATACTGGGGATTCAGTGGTAGGACTAACGGTAGACTCTAGTCTGATCATCTAGTGGTAGTGTGCCCGGCCAGGCCGTCGTTCCTCCAACTAAAGCATCATTGTTGTTGTTGTTGTTGTTACTTGGTGTTGTATAAGTTGATATTGTATGTTAGACTTGTTGATAGTTCCATTCACTTAGCTTCGGCTAACCCCTCACCTCCTCCCTTGCAGGTTTTGCTTCTTAGTGGGTGGTTGAACGGGAGTGGGCGTTTGAAAATATGTTTAACATAGTCAACTCTCATGTCTTGTCGTTTTGTATATGTAATCGAATATTAACGTAACACCTTATGTTTAATAATGATGTAATTAAGAACGGGTTTGTGATAATCTCTATAAAGAATAACAGCCCAACTAGGGGTTGTCGTTTTGTTTGAAAGTTTTAGGGGATACACTCACAAAACATTGTCGTAATCTACTGTTCCTAATTCTGGTATTAGTGGATTAAACGTGGAGGCTTAGGGTTAAATTTGAAGGCTTAGTGGGGCACGTGGTTATATGAGGTTTAATCAGGGTTTTCAATGGGGATCTTTACATGCATTGTATATCCTTTTCATCTGGTTTCTCTCCTGCTTCTTTCTCTGTGTGTGTGGTGATTGTTGTTGACCAATTAGGGTTTCAATAGGCTGTTGTTCTTCAGTTTGATTTATCTCTATTCTCGTGACTTGTAAGTGCTTCTTTTACTCTGTATTTGTTTTTTTCAGTTTTTTTTTGTGCTCATGAAGTTTTTTTTATGTGCATATTGTGTTTTATGTATTTGGTGACTGTATTGTTGTTTGGTTGTTAATTTTCTATTGATTAACGAAGTTTTTTTTTTTTTTTTTTTTTGTAATTACTCAACTGTAATGCTTATTGTTTCATGTTCAATTTTTCCCTCTGTTTAGTTGTTTCATTTGCGTTTGGTTCTTCATCTGCTTCTTCAACCATTTGTTCTTCCTTCCTGCTATCGATTTACTAAGGTACTTTTTTTTCCTTTTCTTCTTCTTTAATTAGTCAACTGTAATGCTTTTCGTGTTGGATTTTCCCCTCTGTTTAGTTTTTTTATTCGCATTTGGTTATGTACATTTAGAAGGTCGACATGTTGATAACTTATTCACAAATGTATGTTTTTTATGGATGCACACCAAGTATTCTATGAAATGTCATTGTTAAATTTATGTTTGGTTTGTTGAATTTGCATACTGGACTTATGTTTACGAAAGAAGGTTTCTTATTTACAAGAAAACTTCAGTTTTTAAGATTGGTGGTATTTGATTGTAGTGGGAAAGTAAACTATTTGTTTATGTTGTCTTATATATATGTTTATTACTTGTTTTTTGACTCCGAGCATTAAAATTGTTGCTCAATAATTGATTAGTAACTGTGCTTAATGTCAATTTTTATAATTATGTTAGTCAACTTAATGTGCCTCCAACTTTGAATGCTTTGCAGTTGAGTTGGTTTCTTATAAATGATTTCATAATATTATTAATTATAATTATATGTATGTTTATAAATTGTACTCAGTACTGATTGAGTTTTTAGTATTATTTGTGGTTGTAGTTGTAGGCACTTAGTTGCTGTATCTTGGTGTTATGTGTTTCATCTGCTTCACGCTTGCTGTTGAAGATACTTCTTTAGTGTTTGTGAAATTGTTTAATGTACATGCTTTATTTTATTTCTTTGTTTGACTATGGTTGCTTCTGGTCCTCAAAAAACAACATTACAGTGGAAACAAACAACATTTAAACAATTTCACTGTAACTGTGTTCGTCTAACTTGTACACTATTTACCTTTATTGTGTTTGTAACTATGTCCAGGTTGCTCATGCCTGCAAGAAATGTGGTGACAATAAAGATAAAGGTAACAAGTGCAAATTTCACAAAAGTATTTGTTGTTTGTTTGTTTGTCTTAATTATTATGTTACGTAATAAGTGAAAAGGAGTTTGGGTTGAAATATGTTGTCGTTTAGTATGGGTTGAATCAGCGGTTTGTGTCGAGTTGTTCTTATGCTTATTTGTCCAACCTTACAAATTATTAGCATGTTAATAATGGTTGTGAAAACAGTATGCTCATTATCGTAATCTGGATTTACAAATAAAAATAATTGTAGAATCAATCACAATGTTAAAAAGTTATATTGTTGTTTTCCTTACTTGCTGTGATGAAATTTATGTTTGTTGCAGGATTTGTTCGATTTGTGATACTGAGCAGCAGATATATGTCTGGCACTAACGGATTACTTAATTCTTATCGGTATTTCACTATTTACCTTTATTGTGTTTGTAACTAGCTTAGGCTTGCAAGAAATGTGGTGTCAATATGGGCGAATACTTTTGTGAAATTTGCAAATTTTATAATGACGATGTATAGCCAAGTTGATTCGTATCTCATACATATTCTATATTTTGTATTCTATATCTTAAGAGTAAGTTACTTCAGATTCACTAAATCTAACTTTCGCAATGCAGATCGAAAAAGAGCAGTTTCACGACCATGTGCAAAAAAATTGAGATCTACCTGTTTATTACTTCATGTATCAAACTAATAAAGTTCACTGATTATTTTGTGTATAGAAGTAGAAAGTGTTTAACATTCCACACTTTTACAATGAAAAAAATTCACGCGACCGCCACAAATTAACTGTGACCAAACACCAAACGATTTTTACAATGTAAACGGAAGTATGAATAGTGTGCTATTACCTGGTATAACACTTCATATATTTTGTTTAACATTTTGATGAAATTTTGTTACTTATGAGCTGTAATGAGATGATATTATACTTTTGATGTGTAAATTGTTCCAATTTAACTGTACAATTAGTATGAAAATTGTTGTTCTCTTTATGTTATGAGTTGATAAATTTATTTGTTTTATGAAATACAGAGCAAGTGGCTGATGAATTGACGAACTTTTTGGAACTCAGTCTTACTAAAGTGAAGGTGAAATGACTAAGCTTAGATAAAGGAGCAGAAGAGACCGTGACTTTGGGCAGCTAAGTTTAGTTTAGTCTTCCATTTATAACATTTTGTTTTTTTGTTTAATGTTTATTTGTTTTGAAATCATTTGACTAAAACCTTTAGATTTATCAAACTTGTATATCCTCATGACTTGGAGAAATAATCATAAAATGCAGGCCATACATTAGCAAAATGTTCTTCAGATCGATATATAATGCTAAACGCAACGGGATGCTGATTTGGGAAATTTTGTTGACATTTTTGGTTTTCCGGCCCAACGAAGTGGGCCACTCCGGACCTCCTACTAGTTATGTTTATATTTGTATAAAAAGGGTATGTTTCGTAAACAAGATTTCCAGTGTGTATTTAAAAAAATACGATGTTACAAGTTGGTATCAAAGCGTAGGTTTGACCTCATGTACATTATGTTGAATGTCATGTTCCCAAACCTGGTGTTGTGGCAAACATATCTGAGGGGATGAGTTAAGTGAATGTAGGGATTACGTGTGTTAGTTGATAGGAACTAACATGTTTTCCAATAAGAGTTTGTGTGAGATGTTCTAGTAGTGTAGATATGGCAGATATAATGACCACGACAAAATCGCTATTGGCGCAGTACGTTAATAATCGGTTTCACTGAGAGGTATTGACCTCAATATGATATGTTTGTAAACATTGCATTCTTTTTATAAGGCACACAATAAATGAATATATAAATCCAAGGTTTTCGACATATTATGATTTCTACGTATAGAGAATCACCGTAAATAATAGTTTACAATAATATATCCGTTGACAATACAGTCAAAATAAGATACATGGTGATGATTTTGTGAATGCAAAGTTTTCTCGAATAAAGCACGTGTGACTCCATGCAAATGGCTTGTATAACGTATAAGCAAATAGAGGAAGACTTTTAGGGACCTGAGAATAAACATGCTAAAAGTGTCAACATAAAGGTTGGTGAGTTCATAGTTATAATATTGCGCATAATCTATATATCCACAAGATTTCAGTTGTTTCATCCAAAATGTTTGTCAAAATATTCTACGAAATTGAGCACCCTGGTAACTAAACTTAACATACATATAATAAGTACCCATGTTTTAACATACATGCAACCAACATGTACAATACACACAAACCAACGTGTACTAAACTCAAATAGCATACGTCCGCTTTATAGTTCAGGCTAGGGTCTTTATACCTGGAACAGATGGGGATGTCAAGCCCTATGGATTCATATAAAACTACTCGCACCTACCAGTTCTTCTAACCGGCAGTTACTAGTTACCAAAGCTAAGGGATTTTCCGTTCAAACTCAGTGTAGAATTTAGTATGTACTTGTGTCCATTGCGTTTAAAATAGAGTGCATGTATTCTCAACCCAAAAATATAGATTGCAAAAGCAATTAAAAGGGGATCTATAAACTCACGATACAATATTTGGAAAATAAGTGCAGGGTAGTGTAAAAATTACATGGTCGTGATATGATCGAAACATACGGTTTTATTTGTGCGGTGTCGTTAGGTCGCAACACGTCAGAATCAGTCACCAAGAGGGGGGTACTGTTTTAAATTTATATTTAGTGGGGCCTAAATCGTACTACTCCTTATTATGAGTAAGGGCAGTATGACCTAGGGTCGTATTTTTAAGATATCAGTAGAATCGAACCTATATTTAAAGCCTAAGATAATTATAAAGAGTAGTAGCGGTTACCTAATTTTTGGGTTTTTCTATTTTATAAGATAGATAAAGTAAATGCAATAAAATTCGTAATTCAGATAAGGTTAAAGCAAGTGCATACTATGAGTTTATCAGTTATTCTGTCGGGATTATGGAATGTTGGCTCATGAATAGGTAGGGACCTTATATTCATTACACTGGTCCTAAACGCACCTGTCGTAAGACATGTCACTTGGTAATGCGATAGACTTGAAGATTCTGAATAGACAGCAACTGTGACAACCCGGAAATTTCCGATAAAATTTAAACTTAATCTTTATTTCGATTTCGATGATTCACGAACAAATAATTTTAAGTAAACATATATATATATATATATATATATATATATATATATATATATATATATATTATACGACTTAATTGTTATAACTAAAAACGTAAAAATTTTATACAAGATAATATTGTTGTTATATTATTACTTTTATTATTATTAATAGTATTAATATCAGTATTAGTTATATTATTATTTGCAATATATAATGAAATATGATACATTTAAATTGTTATATCATTATTATTGTTACTAGTATTATTGTTATCATTATTTATTATAATTTATAATAAAATTATGTTTTCTATTATTTATTCATTATCATTATTATTATAAGTATTATTATTAATAATATTATTATTTTTATTAACATAATTATTAATAAATGTGATTATTCTTGTTATTATATTAGTATTCTTATATTAAAAGCATTATTATTATTATTATTATTAATACAATTATTACTATTATTATTAATATAATTATTAATTATTAATATTAATTAAAAAAACAGATAATAAAATTAGGTATATCACGACCTGGTTATTTTTTTAAATTTTTTTTTATCGTGATCTTCTTTATCGATCACTACCATTAAACAAACAAGCATGATTAATACTTTACAAGTTCGATTTTCATTTCTATACTTGTATTTAACTACTGCTAAATGATTTAAATTAAAACAGAAAAGAATGAAAACAGTTCGAGCGTCCCTGTTCTTGTTCATTTTTCCAAAAACCCAAATTCAAAACCCATTTCAAAAACCATTAATGCAGTCTTGTTAGGAATTAATTACTTAAACTATCTGTAAATTTTCAAATTCCAATTATCGAGTTCGAATTTTCAAGTCAAAGTTTTATTTTTTAAAAGTCAAACTTCGTTCATCGATCAAATTCAAGTTCAATTTGATGTTTTAGGATCAATTAAGGGTTCAGAAAGTTTATAATGAAGTTTTAGAGTAAACTTCATGTTATGATCATAAGCTAAAAACACTTGGAAATCAAAAATCAAATTTTTTTATTCAAGTCGTAACAGCAGCAGTTTTTTTTTTCCTCCTCTTTTTCCATATACAATTACCCATAATCTGTTTTATTATGTTTCGTTTATAATTCATAAAACCATTTCAAAGTCAGGATTAATTGTGGTAATTTGATCATGGTCGATTAGTGAGATGAAGAAGAAGAGGGAAAAAGGAACAAATTAATATGGGTTATATATATTTCGGGGAGAGATATAGTCAGAAAAATAGACTTGGAAGCATGGTTAAGGGTGTTAGCGAGGTAGCGTGAGGTCGTGGGTTCGAGCCCGGCTTGTGGTCACTATTTTGTTTAAAGCGTTTTTGAGGTAGTTATTAATTTCAAAAATCATATTTATTATTATTATTGTTATAATTATTATCATTAGTATTATCATTAATTTGATTATTATTATTATTAGAATTATAATTATTAGTATTATTATTATTACTAATATTGAAGTTATGATTATTATTATTATTATTATTATTATTATTATAGTTATTATTAATAAGTAAATTATTATTATCATTAACATTAATACAAGTTATATCATTATCATTATTATGTTAGTTATTATTATTAACTATATTAGTATTATCATTACTAATATTATTATTTTCATTAATATTAGTATTAGTATCATTTTATAATTATTATTATTAACATAGGTATTATTATTGATATCATCATTAGTAATAATATAGTTATAATTATTATTATCATTAAACATTAAGTACTATTATCAAAATTATCATGTTCATTACCATTGTTATTAAAAACTACTGTTATTATCATCATTATAAGATTTAATGTTAAAACTATCATTGGTATTACCATTAATAAAACTATTAATATTATTATCTTTGATATTGATATTAGTATTATCATTATCATTGTTTTATCATTACAAATATTATTTTAATATTATTAAAAAAATACTGTTTTAACAAACAAATAATATATAAATAGAAATGTATTTAGTACATATAACATAACAAAAGCTATATTTTTATATATTTAAAATATATAAGATGAATGTGTAATGAAATATATAAGTTATTGATATAAAAAGTATATCACTAATAATAATATAAATTGTTCGATTACAAGTATATGTGTTAATATATATACTTGATATAGGTTCGTGAATCCAAGGACAACCCTGCATTGTTCAGTATCGTCGTATGAAAATTTTTACTACAAAATATTGTATCGTAAGTTTCATTTGCTCCCTTTTATTCTATATTTTTGGACTGAGAATACATGTACTATTTTTATAACTGATAGACACAAGTACAAACTATTATGCGACCAACATGAGTACTTTTATTGTGTTCATTTGAAACATACAAAACCCTGCTTTGTAAATATCATTAATTGCTAGATAATGAAGAGGCAAGCGAAATTATTATAAATAGCGCTATTGGGAGTAACGTCCCGCACTGTTGACCTCATGTTAATTGGTGGTATAATAATGATCTCGATAATTACATATGTATTGTTACGAGGTAAAATCGTTTAGTTTTGATATTATACTCTCATGGCATATTTTTTATATACATGATATATCGTCTTTTATTAAATCTTGTGATCTATTACTGAAAATCATTATTTATGACAAACCTATGAACTCACTCAACCTAGTGTTGACTTTTTAAAGCATGTTTATTCTCAGGTACTTAATTATTACTTTCGCTGTATATCTGCTGCTTTGATGATGATTTCTTGCCATGCTTGGAGTCTTCATGCATCACTTATCGATTTATTTAAAAATGTTTAATTCTTTAAATACAATGTAATCTATTTATCTTCCGCTGCAAAACTCAATAAAACGTCTCATATAGAGTCGTTCTCATTTATACAACTATGATTTGATATAATTAGTCACAAATACCTGAGGCCCTATTTGGGGGTGTGACAGTAACGTCCATTACCCCTGACACCCGTGCAGTCTGACTACAGGCATACACGTTCAGACGGCTCATCCAATTGAGCGACTCGGTTGGGTGACATATTAACATTCCACAAAGGTCTAAACTTTCTTAAGCATAACATAATACAGGGTTTACCATATCCGAGAGACGTGATGTGTTTCAATGCTTTCGTTAACGATGGGTTCTAAAAGGTAGTTAGACCCTTAAAAGAGTTCAACCATAAAGAATACCATGGCCAAGTCTAGTGACTTTCATGAACACGTTCAGTTATCCTAATGGTACAATCATCTATGTGTTTAAACAAACAGTTCCTTAATTAACCAAGAATCCCTCAAGCGGGATGCAATGCTTGAGACCGCATTATGTGTAGAGACCCGTCCTAATCCATCCGGACGAAGTCCATATCGATTATAAACGATTCACAACAGTTGATTACATCGCGAGGTACTTGACCTCTATATGATACATTTTACAAACATTGCATTCGTTTTTGAAAATATAATCTTTCATTACATCGAAAGTTGACGACATGCATACCATTTCATAATATATCTTACTATAATTGACTTAATAATAATCTTGATGAACTCAATGACTCGAATGCAACATATTTTGAAATATGTCATGAATGACTCCAAGTAATGTCTCTAAAATGAGCAAATGCACAGCGGAAGATTTCTTTCGTACCTGAGAATAAACATGCTTTCAAGTGTCAACCAAAAGGTTGGTGAGCTCATTAGTTTATCATAAATAATCATTTCATAATTTTAATAGACCACAAGATTTCATATTTTCATTTCTCATAAACATACGTCCCATGCATATAGACAAAAATCATTCATATGGATTGAACACCTGGTAACCGACATTAACAAGATGCATATATAAGAATATCCCCATCATTCCGGGACACCCTTCAGATATGATATAAATTTCAAGGTACTAAAGCATCCGGTACTTTGGATGGGGTTTGTTAGGCCAATAGATCTATCTTTAGGATTCGCGTCAATTAGGGTGTCTGTTCCCTAATTCTTAGATTAACAGACTTAATAAAAAGGGGCATATTTGATTTCGATAATTCAACCATAGAATGTAGTTTCACGTACTTGTGTCTATTTTGTAAATCATTTATAAAACCTGCATGTATTCTCATCCCAAAAATATTAGATTTTAAAAGTGGGACTATAACTCACAATAACTAAGTTTGCATCTTATACCTCAGCAATTAACGATATTACGGCAAGGATTTAGCATGACAAAGCATGTATATAGTATAAAAGTTTGAGTACTTGTGTCTAAATGTAAAACAGTTATAAAAGTTGCGCATGTATTCTCAGCCCAAAAATATATATAAAAAGGGAGCTATGAAAACTCACCTAATGTATTTTGTAGTAAAAATACATATTACAACATTAGACAAACTGAACAATGCAGGGTTGGCCTCGGATTCATGAACCTATATCATTTGTATATATATTAAAATGTATAATCGTATTCGAACAAGTTTATATATTATAACTTGAATTATCTATTATACTTATTTAGTTTGTATATATATATATATATATATATATATATATATATATATATATATATATATATATATATATATGTATATATATATATATATATATATATATATATATGGTTAGTATTATATGAAAATATTCTTAATTCGTTATATATAATTATTTATATAAATAATGTTATTATAATTGGTAGGTGATATATAAACTATTAATATGATTATAATATATGTATTAAGTATATTTTAGGTACAAATATTTATTTGTAACGAAAATGATAGTTCTGATAATAATGATTTACTAATAATTATAACTTCCTTAATATTGATAATACTAATATAAATAATGATATTGTTAAAACTGATGCATATGTTAATAATAATACTAATAATAATAATACTAATAATTACAAAAAAAATGTGAAATTGGTAATCCTAATAATAATAATAATAATATTCATATTGGTGACTATAATCGTAATACTAATAATAAATGATAACTAATACTCTTATTAGTAATAATAATAATAATAACTATTAGATTAGTCCTATTAACAAATTCTAATAATAACAATGATAATTTTAAAATTTATAATGATAATACTAATAGTACTACTAATACTTTTAACAATAATAATACTAGTACATCATTAGTAACAATAATAATAATAATACATGTAATAATAACAATTACTAATAATAAACATAACAATAATAATTAGGAATAATAATACTAATAATAAGGAAACTACCTCACAAGGAAAGAGTCCCAAAAAAAATAACTGTCCTCACCCGGGATCGAACCCGAGACCTCACGCTCACCCAACACTCCCTTCAACCAGCTGGGCTATGCCCATTTTCCGAAATAAACTCGCATCTAATTTGTTTTAACCCATATCTGCTTTCATCCTTCTTCTTTATCTTCTTACAGCATCCAGTCGACTACAGTATTTTTAATATCAAATTAATGAATTCATTTTCATTTACGACATATTAACATCCATTAATATATATGTATTTTCGTGTTTCTAGTTAATCAAGAAAAGGAACGAATGAACGAAATAAAAAAAATACATAAATATCTACTGTTCGTCGCAGCCTGTTAAAAAAAATTGATTGTAAAAAGGAGAGCGTTTTAGATAAATCTTTTAACACAATATGTGTTTTAAATCATTCTTAAACACTTTCTACATTGTCAATTTAATCCAAAACAAAGAAATGCCTTCGAATTTTACCAAGATAAATCGTTTGACTTTTTGATATAAAATCTTTGACTTCGAAAATTAAACATCAAATGAAGAATTTATTGATTGAAAACTTACAGATATTTCAAAAGGTTGATTCCTAACATAATAGTGTATTTAATTTGTGATAATCGAATTGAATTCGAGGTTTGGTAGAGAAAACATCGTGTATAGACATATCGAGCTTTTAATGGGTTTTATTTTGTTTTTAAATTCTTCAAATGGTGGATGTGAATCGCTGTATATAGAATACTAATCGAATATATGCTGTAGTGTTATGAGATAATCCATTTTTGGTTTGTACTGATAATAATCGACATAAAGAATCAAGTAGGAGATATGCAAACAAACTTAAAGGAAAATTGATTGAGACTGGTGCCCATTTATGATTTTATTATTTACTTTTAATTAATATATTAATAATAATTATATGGAAAATTTTATAAAATAAAACACGAATTATATATTGTAATATTTTCTTTTACTAATAATTATAAGAATAATTATGATATTAATAATAATAATGATATTAATAATGAAAATAACAAATATCTTATTCCTAATGTTAATAATCATAAAAGGTATTATTTTCTATAATAATAACTATAAGAATAATAATGATATAAATAATGTTAATAATAATATGACATTATTGTTAATAATAAGAATGATAATAATAATCATAACAATACTCATGATAATATAACAAATTACATGTAACAAATTTTATATCATAATTTTAATGATACTTATGATACTAATAATCATAATAATGATAATAGTTATATTATTAATGATAATGCTAATATATTGTATTATTTTCTATTAACATAACTATAATAATACTAATGTTAACATTAATTCTAATATTAATAATGAAAGTAAATATTAATAATATTAATATAACATTTATATTTTAACTTGTAATTTGAATATATTAATTTAGTATTACAATTTATTAATCAGTTAATATTTAATACTTTTATATAACAACATATATTAAATATTTATTATTTATTCCTTACAATATAATTATAATTATTTATAAAAATCATATATATTTATATTTATATTTACACAATTGTTCGTGAATCGTCGGGATTAGTCAAAGGTCAAATGAATGTATGAAAACAGCTCATACTTTTTGAGACTTAACATAACAGACTTTGCTTATCGTGTCGGAATCATATAAAGATTAAAGTTTAAATGTGGTCGGAAATTCCCGGGTCATCACAATACCTACCCGTTAAAGAAATTTCGTCCCGAAATTTGAATGAGGTGGTCATGGTTAACAATAAAAATATTTTCATGACGAATATGAGTTGATAAATAGAGTTTTATTATCATTGAGTAATATGGAATGGATAAAATGATTTGATTAATCGAAGCGTATGAATGAAGTTATCACAAAAGATCGGGATGAAGAAATGGAGATTTTTTCCATAACTTTTGACGTAGTCGCGATTGAATTCCGGAATTCAATGGATTTAAAGAAAATTTTCGAAATCTAAGAGATTTGATTTTTCGGCGAATAAGGAGATTAAGATCTCTATAATTAAATACGGTGATCTGCCTCGATTACTATGTCTGATATTTTCATTATAAATTAAACTTCTCTGTTCCTTTATTCTCACAATTCCTATACTTTCTTTCTTAGTTCATACATCCAAAAGATTGTGAAAATGCTTAGTCCAGTTCTAATTCCTAATATTCTCCTAATTATCATTTTGTTCATCCCTCTTTTCAATCTTCCATCAGAAGAATCTGTTTACTTCTACTATTACCTTGGGGTGACACTATTCTTAATTATACCGTGTCTTTATATTGCTATTCGTATTAATATCCATGGTTTGTAACCTCTGTGTTGTTATTGGGCTTTATATTTTTTTCTTATTATTTGAAGCTCTTTGCCTTTTTATTATCTTCTCGATCTCTAGTAAAGCAAGTAACGGTCCAGAATTCATAAGTATGGAACTTCGAATGAACTTAATGTTCTAAATAAGAAAGAACGTAATAACACGATTTGATTTGTCAAAATACCTGAATCACTGAGAAGGGAACTATCAAGAATATATTTTTCTTGATATGTTTGAAGGTTGAACAGATTGAACGAGTCATGTAACATGGCACATGATGATGGCACTGTGAATCATCACGTTCCATTAGAAACTCAGCATGACTTACTGTAATATAATCACGTTGATCAAGTATCATTATATTATACTAACTCATGCATCAGTTCCTAACATTACTTCAATAACATTCATATTTTAAGCTCGAAATTTTACAGAATATAGAAACTAACAGTTTCTATATGATGTAACACTGATATCATGAAGAGATTAATGATTTCAGATAAGAATACTTATGAAAATATCTTCAGAAATATGGAGGATATTTATAATGAAAGATACGATGATATCTTAGAATTTCTAATATCGATGGATGATGAAGAAGACTTATCCGTAAGGGTTTAGATTCAGAAACAAGGTATTTGCTAAAGATTTCATCAGAAATGGAATCATTTGGATTCTTTGAAGTCAAACTTATTCTTTGTGATTTGTCCACGGCTTCCCTCATAGTTTCGCATAATCCTCTTTTCGGTACTAAATTTTCTATTGAGTATTTCCAGTACTCCATTTTTTTATCATTAACTTTTGACTGTTGAGGTCATTTACAGTTTTTTTTTGCTGCTTCATTCAACTTTTCAAAATTCAGAGCATTCATTTGCAGACTGGGTGTTTTTCAGAATTTCAGAATGAAAGATCATAATCCTAAGAGATAAATGTTATACATATAATTGTTGATGTAGATATGCTGTGAGTTTTCAAAGTACTGATTACTGATTCCCGGTAATTGGTATGGCAGTTCTCGTTACAAGATGCGGATGAGTATATGATAAGGTTTCAATGAATAAATATAATGATTTATCAGAGAGATTTAAGCCAAGAAGCAACGAGGTTGCTGGTACGTCTGCTGGTAATATGATGGAATATAAAAGGTTCCCCGGTAACAATAAAAGAGCGCGCATATATATCAAGGTTATAATAAGGTTGTTTTGAATGAAAAATCAAAGTTGACTTGCTGGAGCTGTGATAAAATTTGCTACTTTGAAAGGGATTACCAAGTTATTTTGGGTAATAATAATGCTAAAGGAGCTAACACAGATACAGGTTAAACATTTTACTCAGGTTCCGAGTGTTTTCAGGTGCATAACTATATGCGTCAATCTCTTCTTCCGTAGATGAAGTGCGGTTAGTTCATACTCTCGATTGAAGTGTTTTCAAGAATCATGAAAGGTTTGAACGCAGATTTGTAATCGTCAAGATACAAATGAGGTTTAAGATGAAATCAAGTGGCAAACTTGAAGAATTATTTAGTTTCATATATTATAAATAATATTTTAATTCATTTTAATTGTCCAACATTATTAGTTCACAGTCGATAGTCCAATAATTCATATATAGTTTAATATATAATATTTGAATTAATTAATACGTATCGTGAGCCGTATTCATCTCAGACTCGATCACAACTCAAACTATAAATATTATTGTAGAATCAACCTCAACTCTGTATAGAGAACTCGATCATTACTGCATATAGAGTGTCTATGGTTATTCCAAATAATGTATATAGATGCATCGATATGATATGTCAAAACCTTATATACGTGTCCCGATATTTAAAGTGCGTAAAATAAATAACAGAAATTAAATGACGATAAATAAAGTGCGTAAAATTAATAGCAGAATGTAAATGACAATAAATAAAATTGCGAGAATTAAATTGCGATAAAATAAATTGCGATAATTAAATGTACAATAAGGAATTAACAGTTAGCTAGGAACAGTTAGCTAGGATTTTTTTAGCGTGGATTCTTAATAGAATTTCTTATAGTTAATTTATTTGTTTCTAACAAATTTTATTTTATCAAATATTTTCTTCATTATGCCACTTGTTGGATTCTGATAAGTCAAAATTCAAATATGAAATTGAATGAAAATGGTTATTCTGTGGTGAACGGATTCGTATATCGGTGGATGTAAGTAGGATAGTAAATGACTGTTGAATCAGGTTCGAAGAACGTACAATGTAACTTATTAACGTGGAATCTAAATATTCCTCGGGTATTACCTACCCGTTAAAATATTTTCACCATTAATAGTTTGTACAAAATAATTTTTAATTACAATTCTTATAAAAATATACTTACATATATATTTTCTTCAAATGTAATCATAGATTTAATGAGTTAATATAATATTAATCTCATTTGATTTACCGTTAGAACTAGAATACATAATCTCTAAGACATTAGAGATTACATAATCGTCATGTCGAACGAAGATAATTGATGTAGAACGATACGCAGAACGATGATTATACTCGAGGTATAAAATGAGATGTTGAGGCATGGATTGTTGATGGTACTGTTGGTGCCAATGATATTGCTGAATCTGGTACGTTTTGCACCATATTTTCCAAGGCTACAACTCGGGCGCGAAGCTCGTTGACTTCTTTTATTACTCCGGGATGATTGTTGGTCAGAACGGGTGGATGAATAAGGTCTAAAATATGAGATAGAATATAATCGTGACGAGATACTCTGAGAGAGAAAATGATATTTCGAACAGGTTCACCGGTAAGTGTTTCAGGTTCTTCACCAAGAGTGCAGGTTGGTGAGTAGAAAGGATCGTCTTCTTCTCGTCTCCATTGATTTAGTCGACTACGAAACCATCAGATGAATTGGGGATGGCTGATTGATTGATTCATTATGGTGACGCTGCTTTCGGAGTTTAGGTAAATATTCATGTCGGAATAGCTGTCGGAATAACTATCGGAATAGCTACCGAAGTCTGAGGGACTCGAACTGGTTGAGGGATTCATCTCGTACGATTAGATGAAGAATTTTCGATAAGAAATAGATTATAGGATGTAGATTAGTACCCTGCAATACATAATTTACATATGCATATAAAATACTAAAATCCCATAAGTTACGGAGGAATCTACGGAAGTTGTTCAGGCAAAGGTAACAATAACAGATATGCTAAGATATGAATTTATCTATACACTGTCTATGCAATAGAAGCAGTAAGACATGTCTAGACTAAGAATGATAAGAAGGTAATTTCCTAAGGATGATAAATAGATGATTTTTGACACGAAATGATAAGCAAAACTTTTGACATGTAGACACGGTCGAAGTCCAGACTCGCTAATGCATCCTAACGACTTATCAGTTAGACACACTAATGCAGACCTGGTTCGCTAAGACCACCGCTCTGATACCAACTGTAGATACCCGTCCTAATCCATCCGGACGAAGTCCATATCGATTATAAACGATTCACAACAGTTGATTACATCGCGAGGTACTTGACCTCTATATGATACATTTTACAAACATTGCATTCGTTTTTGAAAATATAATCTTTCATTACATCGAAAGTTGACGACATGCATGCCATTTCATAATATATCTTACTATAATTGACTTAATAATAATCTTGATGAACTCAACGACTCGAATGCAACATCTTTTGAAATATGTCATGAATGACTCCAAGTAATGTCTCTAAAATGAGCAAATGCACAGCTGAAGATTTCTTTCGTACCTGAGAACAAACAGGCTTTCAAGTGTCAACCAAAAGGTTGGTGAGCTCATTAGTTTATCATAAATAATCATTTCATAATTTTAATAGACCACAAGATTTCATATTTCCATTTCTCATAAACATACGTCCCATGCATAGAGACAAAAATCATTCATATGGATTGAACACCTAGTAACCGACATTAACAAGATGCATATATAAGAATATCCCCATCATTCCGGGACACCCTTCAGATATTATATAAATTTCGAAGTACTAAAGCATCCGGTACTTTGAATGGGGTTTGTTAGGCCCAATAGATCTATCTTTAGGATTCGCGTCAATTAGGGTGTCTGTTCCCTAATTCTTAGATTACCAGACTTAATAAAAAGGGGCATATTCGATTTCGATAATTCAACCATAGAATGTAGTTTCACGTACTTGTGTCTATTTTGTAAATCATTTATAAAACCTGCATGTATTCTCATCCCAAAAATATTAGATTTTAAAAGTGGGACTATAACTCACAATAACTAAGTTTGCATCTTATACCTCAACAATTAACGATATTACGGCAGAGATTTAGCATGACAAAGCATGTATATAGCATAAAAGTTTGAGTACTTGTGTCTAAACGTAAAATAGTTATAAAAGTTGCACATGTATTCTCAGCCCAAAAATATATATAAAAAGGGAGCTATGAAAACTCACCTAATGTATTTTGTAGTAAAAATACATATTACAACATTAGACAAACTGAACAATGCAGGGTTGGCCTCGGATTCACGAACCTATATCATTTGTATATATATTAAAATGTATAATCGTATTCGAACAAGTTTATATATTATAACTTGAATTATCTATTATACTTATTCAGTTTGTGTATATATTTTAAATGTTTAATATTTATATATTTCGTTATATTAATATCTATATATATATATATATATATATATATATATATGGTTAGTATTATATGAAAATATTCTTAATTCGTTATATATAATTATTTATATAAATAATGTTATTATAATTAGTAGGTGATATATAAACTATTAATATGATTATAATATATGTATTAAGTATATTTTAGGTACAAATATTTATTTGTAACGAAAATGATAGTTCTGATAATAATGATTTACTAATAATTATAACTTCCTTAATATTGATAATACTAATATAAATAACGATATTGTTAAAACTGATACATATGTTAATAATAATACTACTAATAATAATACTAATAATTACAAAAAAAATGTTAAATTGGTAATCCTAATAATAATAATAATATTATTCATATTGGTGACTATAATCGTAATACTAATAATAAATGATAACTAATACTCTTATTAGTAATAATAATAATAATAACTATTAGATTAGTCCTATTAACAAATTCTAATAATAACAATGATAATTTTAAAATTTATAATGATAATACTAATAGTACTAGTAATACTTTTAACAATAATAATACTAGTACATCATTAGTAACAATAATAATAATAATAATAATACATGTAATAATAACAATTACTAATAATAAACATAACAATAATAATTAGGAATAATAATACTAATAATAAAGAAACTACCTCACAAGGAAAGAGTCTCAAAAAAAATAACTGTCCTCGCCCGGGATCGAACCCGAGACCTCACGCTCACCCAACACTCCCTTTAACCAGCTGGGCTATGCCCATTTTCCGAAATAAACTCACATCTAATTTGTTTTAACCCATATCTGCTTTCATCCTTCTTCTTCATCTTCTTACAGCATCCAGTCGACTACAGTATTTTTAATATCAAATTAACGAATTCATTTTCATTTACGACATATTAACATCCATTAATATATATGTATTTCCGTGTTTCTAATTAATCAAGAAAAGGAAGGAACGAACGAAATAAAATAAAAAAATACAGAAATATCTACTGTTCGTCGCAGCCTGTTTAAAAAAAAAAAAATTGATTGTAAAAAGGAGAGCGTTTTAGATAAATCTTTCAACACAATATGTGTTTTAAATCATTCTTAAAAACTTTCTACATTGTTAATTTAATCCAAAACAAAGAAATGCCTTCGAATTTTACCAAGATAAATCGTTTGACTTTTTGATATAAAATCTTTGACTTCAAAAATTAAACATCAAATGAAGAATTTAATGATTGAAAACTTACAGATATTTCAAAAGGTTGATTCCTAACACAATAGTGTTTTTAATTTTTGATAATCGAATTGAATTCGAAGTTTGGCAGAGAAAACATCGTGTACAGACATATCGAGCTTTTAATGGGTTTTATTTTGTTTTTAAATTCTTCAAATGGTGGATGTGAATCGCTGTATATAGAATACTAATCGAATATATGCTGCAGTGTTATGAGATAATCCATTTTTGGTTTGTACTGATAATAATCGACATAAAGAATCAAGTAGGAGATATGCAAACAAACTTAAAGGAAAATTGATTGAGACTGGTGCCCATTTATGATTTTATTATTTACATTTAATTAATATATTAATAATAATTATATGGAAAATTTTATAAAATAAAACACGAATTATATATTGTAATATTTTCTTTTACTAATAATTATAAGAATAATTATGATATTAATAATAATAATTATATTAATAATGAAAATAACAAATATCTTATTCCTAATGTTAATAATCATAAAAGGTATTATTTTCTATAATAATAACTATAAGAATAATAATGATATAAATAATGTTAATAATAATATGACATTATTGTTAATAATAAGAATGATAATAATAATCATAACAATACTCGTGATAATATAACAAATTACATGTAACAAATTTTATATCATAATTTTAATGATACTTATGATACAAATAATCATAAAAATGATAATAGTTATATTATTAATGATAATGCAAATATATTGTATTATTTTCTATTAACATAACTATAATAATACTAATGTTAACATTAATTCTAATATTAATAATGAAAGTAAATATTAATAATATTAATATAACATTTATATTTTAACTTATAATTTGAATATATTAATATTACAATTTATTAATCAGTTAATATCTAATACTTTTATATAACAACATATATTAAATATTTATTATTTATTCCCTACAATTTAATTATAATTATTTATAAAAATCATATATATTTATATTTATATTTACACAATTGTTCGTGAATCGTCGGGATTAGTCAAAGGTCAAATGAATGTATGACAACAGCTCATACTTTTTGAGACTTAACATAACAGACTTTGCTTATCATGTCGAAATCATATAAAGATTAAAGTTTAAATTTGGTCGGAAATTCCCGGGTCATCACATTATAGTGTAGTGTACTAATCAGCATTGACCGGGTTCTATGGCATTACTTAGTAGAGGTACAGCTTACAACAATCGTTGTGCTTCAGCATGCACGTACGAAGTTTATATGCTTGGTGACTGCACTAGCATGGTCTGGGACCAACAAAGTACTAAGGTTCTAGTTAGATGTTTCACTATGAAAGAGTCCTCAATCGAAATCCAAAGCTTGATAGACTTACCACAACCGATGTGCCTCAGTCGATCTTACATTGTATCCGATAGACTTCTCTTACCAAGGGGTGACACAGATAGTGTACTATGAATCGGGGTTCACGACTTCCCAATAATAGAGCCGATAACTACGTTCTATTAGTTGGAAAAGCGATTGAGTTTAAAGCATAATCGAAAAGCATCTTGACAACATACGCAAACCATAATATTATTTCGGCATTATAATTGATTACATCATAGCATACACTAAAGATAACTACTCGCTAATCATGGCAACAACATCACATAACATAATGATAGAAGACATTATATAAAGATAAAGGATAGAAGTACCAGTAGATTAAACGAGTTCTAAATACAAAAGTAACAACTTCAAACTCCAGACCGCTCCTAATACAATCTTTGGCGTTCTTCTCGGGTACTAGATTTCCCGCACGGAGTCGAAGACCTTGAAAGTATGACTAATATTGTACAAGAGAGAGAAAGAAGTGAATTGAAGTGTGTGTTGGAATGAATGACAAAGATCCTTTAAATAAGCTTGAAACTTGCCTGCAAACGGCTGGCAGGCCATTTGCCAGACCAGCCTGTTTGCTTTGGCCATTTAATATGGGCGTAGGGCATGCCGTTTACCATACTGGCAAGCCGTTTGGCTTGCTGATTCACTGGATTGTAACTTGATTTATAGTCTTTCACCGTTTTTCCTCTAGAATCTTCGTTTTAGCTCCGATTCTCTTGATTCTTTTTGCACCGTCTTTGTACTTACTTGATCTTCAATTCTAACCGATGAAGCGGGTATTTTTTCGATAAAGTTTGGGACTTTCTTATTTTTGGGCCTCAATACCGGGGTGAAAACGTGACTTTTTAGCCGATATCAACTATCCCACACTTAGACTTTGTTTGTCCTCAAGCAAACTCTCATTTTTACTTTAAGAAATTTTTTTAGAGTTTCTTTTCTAATAGGCTAAGCGGTTTGCTTTTTATTATAAGAGCAAAAAAATAAGGTGAGTTATCTACGTTAGGGTTGAAACTATCTCTGCAAGCATGCGAGGAGGTTACATGACTTAGGCTAGCTTTCACGGGTCACTCAAATCACACAAGTGTTTAGGGTTCCCTATAGATCTAAGAAATGAATTCACTCATAGCCAGTCATGTTGCACCCATCGTCATAGGCTTAATAAAGACTCAAATCCTTGTTACTAATGTGAAAACGGTAGTAACCATAGCTTCTAGGTCATTTGTCAATGATGAAAAGGAATTTTGGAGTGGTGGTGAAGTTGTTTTTAAGGGGTGATAAAAAGGTAATATAGTCTTTCTGCATACTTTTATAGATAGGAGTGCTGATATATTTGAGAAGCACTTTTGAACTTTTCTTCATTTGACAATCATTTTTGGTCAATTTTTTTTTTCCAGCGTTTCTCTTTATAAGTTCTACTCCTTTTTCTGAACTTTTGAATTTTTTTTTTTTTTTTTTTTTGAGATTTCATCTCGAGAAACTTTTTGCTTGTAACTTTTTCAAGACCTTTGCTGTGATACTTGAGAGGTTTATAACATCGGGTTTTCTGAAGGAATTTCATTTTCTGGATTTTCCTAGTGATGGTAAAGATGATGTGAATGAGGTGGTAAAGTATAAGTAGTGGAGGTGCGGAAGGCTTATTTTTGACAAATGGCTAGCTCTTATGATTGTAACCAATCACGTTTCGCTGCTTTGGAAATGCAGATCTAAAGCAAGTTCTGATTCTGAGCACAGACATCGACACTCTCAATGGAAAATAGCGAAGCATTAAAGATGAATGCTGGTCTTATTTGGGTGCCTCACCATAATCAATTTAGGTCGATAATGCCTAGTCATGCAATGCTCTTTTAGAGATTTGGTTCGTCCTAACAAGATTTCCACCTTACTTAAGCCTTATTTTGATCTACAAATGTTTCATGTTTTCGAAAATACTTTTTCGGAAAGGCTTTCTCTTGTTAAATTTTTTTGAAATTCGGCTTAAGAACTTGGAATCTTCGTAATGAGTTATTTTAATATAGTATAAAAAAATTATACCAACATCCCACACTTAGACGAACATTGTCGTCAATGTTCCTAGTATATCTCACACTTAGGAGTTTTAGTTAAAGATTTGGGAATATTTGTCTAGTGTTTATTTGGGTTGGGATCCCACACTTAGTGATAAGCTAGGACGTGGCATAATTTAAAGTTTGAGCTAGTAACGGGAAGAAAGAAGTACCCCTAGCATATGTTGCTTGTGAAGATACTGGTTAGCTTTCAATCTTGGGAGTTACGTCCTTTATTAATCGGCTCATTTGTCATCCTTTATTCTTCTACTCTACTTTATTGCACGGGTTGCCTCCCGAGAAGCGCTTTTGTTTAAGGTCGTTAGCTCGAACATACTGATGCTTAGAAAGCAGACATTCATCGCTGGTGGTTGTAATCTTGGTCTTCTCGAGGGAATGTGAGTCTTGGTGGGTAAATCCTGAGAAAGTGTCGGACCAAAAGTGGTAGTAGATCTGGTACTTCTCTTGAAGATCTTCTGAAAGATAGGTAGTGTGCAGTTTTAGCTCGTGATAAATCTTGAAGTCCGATGAGAGTATGATCCACGACTCTGATGGTTGACCCATGAATGTCAATTATAGAGGCAGTGCTGGTGGTGATTATTTCTCTGATAGGATGCACATTTCGGAGGTCTTCAAATAGTGTTAGAAACTGTATTTTTAGTATCTCGAAATCTTCGAAATGGTGATCTCCACAGTAAGAGTCTGTAGCCTTGCACAGATTAGTCAAGAGGCGAAGCTGAAAAGAAGTGAAGAGCAATCCTGGCCCAAGCATTAATGTCACCGTCTTTGAGTATATCTCCAGACATCCAGTTTTAAATGTGAAACTTGGATCCGTGGAATCTTGGAAGATGTGTGCTATCTGCTTCGTAACGTAGGTGGTAATGTTGACTCGGTCTGGTTCAAGATGAGAGAACGGATTGTTGCGTCTTACTTCTTCTGTGATTGCGTCTCGTAACTCTTTGATAATCAGATCATCGTGGTGATCAATCGTTACATAAATTACTAGCCTGTCTGGTGTGCTTTCGAAATTATCTCTTTCCAGGAGAGCGAAAAAGCTGTGAATATCCTCGTTCATTTGCAAATCAGAGTGATAAGTCGGGCGTCCGGTGGAAAGATCCATATGCTTTCGGATGAGAGTCAGTAGTACTTGTTGATTTGCTGAGAAAGGAAGTGCAAATCCGGCTAAGGCATTGTAAACCTTAGAGTAAATGATCTTCTGATCTTGACAGAATCTTGTCTCCAGAATAGTGCGAACTACTGAATTGCCCTCTCGTTGCCTTTCTTCGCGGTGGGGTATTAATAAAGTATTGAATGCGCTCTTCTAGGATTTCAACATTATTATCTTCTCTCTGTAGATAGAGGTTGTATTCGTCTTTGATAGCCATGATTCATTCTGATAAGCATAGCGTGAAATAAATTGTTGATTTACGGATGGCTTCGAGAATATCTTCGAATTCATCGGTGTCATTGATGAGAGTTTTCATGTCGACGTGTGTAGATATGACCAGAATCTGATATGAAGAAGAGTCCAGCTCCTCTTGCTCTGGCTCGGTTGGAGAGTGTGAGTTATCCAGAATGTCTTCATGTTACTCTTCCTCATCATCATCGGTATAATGGTTTTCTAAGGATTTGTCTGATGAACGGGCTTCTTCAGTATTCTGGTTCTCCACTTTGATACTTGCAGGGTCAATTTCTATAATTTTAACCTCAACCTTACCAGTCTTCTTTTTTGAACGAATGATTAAACTATGATCTTCTATCTCAAGCCTCATTAATTCTTCGTGATGTTTTATGCTTAGAGAGGGTATTATCGCAGTTTCTTTTACGTCTTCTATTTCCTCTTCCTCTTCAGGTTCTTCATCTTCCTCTATTTCTTCGCTGGGATCTTCTTCTTCCATTTATGGTCTTCTATAGTCTGTGATTTGACACCCATCTCGATATCATCATCTGGCGGTGGGGACTCATCATTGGAAGTGATTCGTCTGGTAGAAATAGCAAACATCTCTGCCTGTCCATAAAGATCGGTAGGCCGGTCAATTTTGAAAGTAACGCTCTCCCCATGCGATCACAAGATCAAGGTTTGATTATACACATCAATGATAGTCCTAGTCGTATTCATGAAAGGTCTTCCTAACACTACTGGTGTGTGTAGGTCTTCCTGAATGTCCATCACTACAAAATCCGTAGGATACAAGAATTTGTCGACTTTCACTAAGACGTTCTTAACTATGCCCTTAGGATATCGAATTGTGTGATCGGCAAGTTGGATTGTCATTGGTGACAAGTCTCCTAACTCTAATCTCTTATAGAGAGAGTAGGGGATTAGGTTGATCCTTGCTCCTAAATCTGCTAGCGCATGAATGGTTCCAGATTGGTAGATCAAACACGGGAAAATGAATCGGCCCGTATCTCCTAGCTTTGGCGGTATAGAGTTTTTGAGTAATGCTGAGCATTCTTCATTCAGTGGAATTTTGTTAGAATCTGGTATCCTCTCCTTTGTAAAGAGAAGCCTTCGAATGTATCTTTTATGGTTGGGAACTTTAGACATGGTATCCAGGAATCTTCCATCGAGTTTAAAGGAATCAAGCTTGGATGGTTCTTCCTGTAGCCTTCCATGGTAGGGTACATGAACTGGAGTTGCAGTTGGCAGCTTCTGAGTATATGTCGATTTGTTCTTGAGCCTAACTGACCTTCTCCGTGGTTCTTCCTCCGGAATTACGGAATCCATTTACTTAGCTTCCTCTATGTGGGGATTTTGGATAGTATTACTAGGTAACCTTCCTTGTGCTCGGGTTTCAAGGCGTTGTGATAATTGTCCGACCTGCGTCTCTAGACTTTTGAGCAAAGCCAATTGATTTCTCATTAGTATCTCCGGCTGGTCTTGTCTGGATGCAGTTCTCTGATTTAGCTATTATTGTCCTTGAATGAACTGAGTTAACTGATGGACCAGTTCTCTGATTTAGCTATTATTGTCCTTCAATGAAGAGCGGGGTTGGTTACTTTTGTAATTTGGGTGGTTGGGGAATTTTTCTAAGCTGGTGGACCAGTGAGTGGAAGTGGTTGATCGTAGGTCAATTGAGATTATTGGGGTGGATAAGGTGGGTAGCGATAGCGAAAAGGCTGGTTGTTTCTTTGGAATTGGTTAACCCTAGGTTGTTGATTGAATCCGGGATTTTATTTACAAGCTGGGTAATGAACGTAACAGACTGAACCGTCAGGGTTCTCGTACTCAACTTGATATTCTTCAGTGGGTTGCGGGTTGGTACAATTAACACAGGCCTGAGCCTGGTTAACCTGCTGTGGCTGCGTCTTCAATTCTTCGAGTTGTTTGGCGAGAGATTCCATCTTATCCGTGAGGGATTTGATGGCCTCCGTTTGATTGTTAAGTGCAGAGAGTGGGGCAGATGATGAAGTTGTTTCACCACTGTTCCAGTCATGATGATGCATTTGTTCTCGAGCAATTCCCATGCTTCATCTGCGGTTTGGTTCATCAGATTTCCTTGAGCTGCTGCATCGATCGTCGTCCTATGATTTACCATAAGACCATTGTAGAAGGTGCAAATTTGATCTGACCATTCTAACTGGTGATTAGGGCATTTCTTCAGCAGGGTTTTGAATCGCTCCCATGAAGTGTAAAAGGATTCATCATAACTTTGTTTAAAGTTAATGATGTCATTCTTGAGTTTAGTTTGTTTAGAAGGAGGGAAATATTTGGTTAGTGTAACAGACTGAAACCCGGGCTAGTTGTAAGTTGCCTATTTTACCCTTAGGGTTTGTGCTTAGTCTTAAGTGCTTTTATTTCAATTATTTTATTAGTGTTTTATTTTAATTGTGTTGTAACCAGTTTGTGACAAGGGTCCCAGAATAGGTTTGTTTATTTTAATTGGATCTCGTTTGGGTTACCTAATCTTGTACGAAAGATATCAGATAACTGGTAAATACCCGTGTGTTGTGGGGTATGGGGTTTTAACCCCAAATTAAGTGTATGAGCAGCTAATTTCTCTCATTTATTTCCTGATTTTTCCTTTCTCTCACTCACACCTTCACCTAACCTCATCTTCACCATCTCAAACAACCCTAAATCATTTGATCTCGAATTGAAGCTTGATTTTAGTGTCAAATTGTTCCTTGTGTTGTTGTGATTCTAACAAGGTAAAGTTTGTTTAATTTCGTGATCAAATCAGTGTCAAAATGGGTGTTTTAGTCAAGTTTTATGAAAATGGGGTTTTGTGTCAAATTGGTAGAAATTGATGTTGTTTGTGTTTGAATGTTGTGGGTTTATGTTCCAAAAAGTTTAGTGTACGAGTTGTGTTCAGTTTTGAGGTCAAAAACGTGTCCAAAGTCGAGATTTGGTGATTTTGGGTTGAAACCCGCCACTTTGCTGCTGTTGCAGCTGATGAACTACCTTCGGCTGATGGTCGTTGACCATCGACCGATGGTGAGGACGATCGGCCGATGGACGAGACCATCGACCGATGGTGTATGATTTCTGACCAGCGGATGTAATTTTGACGATCGACCGATTGGGGGAGACCATCGACCGATGGTGTGTTGACGATCGGCCGATGGATGGGACCATCGACCGATGGTCTTAGGCAGTGAAATTTTTACTAAGTGTTGATTTTTAGCCGTTATGCTGTCCGTGTGTTTTTTATGATTTTCAGGATGTAAATTCTGAAAATGCACAAGTGTTAAACATGAAAATTTTAGCGGACGCATTTTTTTTTTACTAATTTGCTATAATTCGCTGTCCGTGTGTCTAACCATGATGGGAACACTATTCTAACTTGGTTTTTGCTGTTCTCAGGAGATAAGGACAAGGAGGAAGCTCAGAAATAATAACTGAGCAGTTGCTGGTAATTGGTGAGTGGGTCTATCTACGGATAGAGTTTAAGTAGCATATCATACTACTGTGGTTGACTCTTTTACCATGCATAGTGTAGAAATTGCCATGTTAGAATAATAATATCGTTGCCTAATGTTGTATGTGAATTTTGTGTACACTGTGTGAATGGCACCAGTCGGGTCTAGGGAGACTGGGGACTCGAGACCGTGCCTAGGAGAGGTTAGAGTCCGTATGAAGTCAACCGTGCCTAGGGGAGGTTGGGTCCATAGGCTACTAATTGTGGAGTATAGTGTAAACGATGCACCCCCTGCATCTGGATAACTATACTGTGAATTGAGTAGCAGGGACTATCGGTAGACTCAGGCCCGATCAACTGGGAGTCGTGTGCTCGTACAAGCCGCCGATCCTCGTATTGTCTTATTGTATGCTAGTTGGTGGTTAGCATGTATTGTTGTTCGAATATAGCTTGTGTGTGGCTTAAGCTATATCTGTTAGATAGATTCCATTCACTTAGCGGTGCGCTAATCCCCCACATATTCTCCCCTTGCAGGTTTAGGTACTGCTAGTCGGGATGGGTGCTGTTGCAGAAGACATGTTTGACAACCCAACTCTGATGTTGACTTTTGTATAAATAATGTTTTGTAATAACATAACACCTTTGTGTAAACTTAAACGTAATTACTCAAATTAATGTAATGACGTGTCTTATAGTGTGTTTATTAATAAAGTCTTCCGCTGTGTGTTTAAAAAAAAATGGCCGGTGTTACAAGTTGGTATCAGAGCATGGTTTGGCAGCAAGTACGTACGCGTATTTTGTTCCCAAACCCTGAGGCAAGTCAAACATGTCTGTGGGAGTGGGGGGCTAAGTGGAAATAGGATATACGTGTGTTAGTTGTGATTGAACTAACTGTTATCCACTAAGCTTTTGTGTGAGTTATTTTGTAGCACATGTATGGCTGATAGAAACGCAACTGGCCCATCCAACCCCGGAACATTCAGAGCACCAGAAGAGGGTGTTGAGTCTGATGATGATCAAAATAGTTACATCCTTCAATTAGAAAGCAATCTAAAAGAGGCTGAAGATAAGATTAATGAGCTTGAATTGGCAAGGCATTCTGGAAATGATGATACACCACCTGGATTCCCAACCGCGCAATCCCAAACGATACCTAATGTGCACCAGAACCAGTTTCAGAATCAAATACCCAACCAATACTATATGCCATCGCAAAATACTTTTACTTACCAAAATCCCATGATGATGAATCCATATCAAATGCAAATGTTCCAACAACCTTACATGCAACCACCCAAAAGGTGTACTTATAAGAATTTCCGTGATTGCAAACCCTCCGAGTTCTCTGGAAGTACTGATCCGACTGTAACTCTCAATTGGTTGCGAGAAATTGAAAAGGTATTTGAAGCGTGTCAGTGTGAACCCGAGTTGAAAGTGACATATGAAAGTCGTTTGTTGAAAGGCAGGGCTATGATTTGGTGGGATTCTTTGATATCCAGTATACCAAAAGAACAAGTGAGTATGATCACATGGGAGTAGTTTCATGGGAAGGTCTGTGAACAGTATTGTAATCCGTTTGATATGAACCGAATCAAGATTGAGTTTCTTGAAATGAAGATGACACCTCAAATGACGATCGATGAGGTAGTAGAGAAGTATATGGATAAACTGAGGTTTGTACAGCAGTGGGTGCCCGACGAAGCGTCTTGTATCCAGCATTTCGTTAATATCATTTTACCAGAGTACCGAACTTTTGTTAGAACAGCTACATCATTGTCTCAAGCTGTTGTGATGGCTAAGATGGTAGAAAGTGATGTTCAAGCCGCCAGAAACAGAATGTTTGGTAATGTGCTACAACAAGGTGGGCAAGTATCTGGTCAATCAGGATCTAAATCCAAGAAGTTTAGTGGATTTAAATCGAAGGGTAAAAGTGGTCAGAGTAGTTCTGGGTCTGGATCAGGTAAAGGGAATTGGTGTCACACGTGTCGATCTTCTCGCAGTGGTCAGTGTTCTGAGGCTACAAGAAGATGCTTAAAGTGTGGTGTGGTTGGGCATGAGTCTTCAGCATGTCCGTATCCGAATAGTGTGTGTTGGAGTTGTCATAAACCAGGGCATCGTGCAGTTAGTTGTCCGTCGAAAAGTGGTAGTTCCGGGGCAGGGTTAGGGGCACGTTCGGCATCAGCCGGAGGGTCAACTGTCTCGAGTGGGCAGAAGAGGAAGAACCCTCCAACAGCAGAGGCTAGAGCTTTTCAGATGTCAGTTGAGAATGCCGTGGCAACCGACGAAGTGATCACCGGTATGTTTCTAATCAACTCAATACCTGCTCGCATATTGTTTGATTGTGGTGCCAATAGATGTTTTATGTCCCTAGATTTCTGTGCTAAATTGAAATTACCAGTTACTGTGTTACCCAAGCCGGTTAGTGTAGAAGTAGCCAATGGTAAGATCACACTCGTCGCAACATATGTGTTGGGGTTTGTATAGAGATTGAAGGGAAGTCTTTCCCGGTGACTTGTTTAGTGTTACCTATTCCTAGCTTTGATGTAGTATTAGGAATGGATTGGTTGAGCTCGCTTAGGGCTAATATTAAGTGTGATAGGAAAATGATTACCTTTCGTTCGACCGATGGAACCCGTGTTGTGGCCCGAGGGGAGCGGGGTGGGTATAATTTTCCATTAATAAAAATGATGAAAGCGAAAAACTCGATGGCAAAGGGTTGTGAATCATTTCTTGCATATGTGATTGATGTGAAGAAAGAAAAGAGAATAGTTGCCGATATTCCGATAGTATCAGAATTTCCCGAAGTGTTCCCAGATGAGTTACCAGGTCTGCCGCCGGTAAGGGAAGTCGAATATAAGATTGAGTTGGTTCCTGGAACAACTCCAGTTGCAAAAGCTCCATATCAATTAGCGCCATCTGAAATCTGTGAAATAATGTCACAGATTCAAGAGTTATTAGATCGTGGGTTTATCCGACCGAGTTCTTCACTGTGGGGTGCTCCGGTATTGTTTGTTAAAACGAAATATGGGTCAATGCGTATGTGTATTGATTATCGTGAATTGAACAAAAGAACTGTGAAGAATAAGTATCCGTTACATCGAATAGACGATTTGTTCGATCAGTTACAGGGTGCTTCATTCTTTTCTAAGATAGATTTACGATCCGGATATCATCAGGTTCATGTTGCTGAATCAGATATACCAAAAACAGCGTTCAGAACAAGGTATGGTCATTATGAATTTCTTGTCATGCCGTTTGGGTTGACGAATGCGCCAGCAGTCTTCATGGATCTAATGAATAGAGTGTGTCGTTCGTTCTTAGATAAGTTTGTGATTGTGTTCATAGATGATATACTAGTGTATTCAAAGACAGAGTGTGAACATGCTGATCATCTGAGACAGGTTTTGAACTTGTTGAAACGTGAACAACTATTTGCAAAATTTTCAAAGTGTGAATTTTGGTTACGTGAAGTGAAGTTTTTGGGTCATGTGATTTGTGCTGAAGGTATAAAGGTTGATCCAATAAAGATAGAAGCGGTAATGAATTGGAATTCTCCGAAGACTCCAACCGAGATTAAGAGTTTTCTGGATTTGGCTGGTTATTATCGCAGATTTATCAAAGATTTTTCTAAAATAGCAGGTCCGTTGACTAAGTTGACTCATAAAGATGTAGCCTTTCGATGGACTGATGAAAAAGAAAAGGCTTTTCAGATTTTGAAACAGCTACTGTGTCAGGCACCAGTGTTAGCTTTACCAGAAGGTTCAGACGACTTCGTGGTATACTGTGATGCGTCATATGCTGGGTTGGGTTGTGTATTAATGCAAAGAGATAAAGTAATCGCCTACGCTTCTCGACAGTTGAAAGTTCATGAGAAGAATTATCCAGTGCATGATCTTGAAATGGCTGCAGTAGTGTTTGCTTTGAAACTGTAGAGATACTATTTGTATGGAACCCATTGTGTTATTTGTACAGATCACAAGAGTTTGTAGTATATCTTCTCACAGAAAGAAATGAATATGAGACAGAGACCGTGGCAAGAGTTGATCAAAGATTATGATTGTGAAATTAAATACCATCCGGGTAAGGCAAATGTGGTTGCAGATGCGCTAAGTCGTAAAAAGTCAAGTGAAAACGTAAAATTCCTTCGTTTAAATATAACTTCAGATTTGATTAACAGTTTAAGAACCGTTCAGGCCTGTGCTTTGGAGGACGAACATATTAAATCTAAACAAATGATCAAACGAAAAGTGGACTTAATTGATGACTCACGTGGACTAAAGACCTTAAACAATCGTGTTTGGGTGCCTAAGCTTGGAGATTTGAGGGATTTAATCATGACAGAAGCTCACAAATCCAGATTGACAGTACATCCAGGTAGTAATAAGATGTATCATGATTTGAAAACAGTGTATTGGTGGCCAACAATGAAAACAAATATTGCCCGTTATGTCAAAAGGTGTCATATTTGTGCTCAAGTGAAGGCAGAACATCAAAAACCTTATGGTTCGTTGCGTCAGTTACAGATTCCAGAGTGGAAATGGGTACATATAACGATGGATTTTGTGACCAAATTACCTCAAACTCAGAAAAGACATGATATGATTTGGGTAATAGTGGATCGTCTAACTAAAAGTGCTCATTTTCTTGCCACTCGTGAGACAGCTTCGTTAAGTGAGTTAGCCGATTTGTACGTGAAAGAAATAGTTAGTCGACATGGTGTGCCGTTATCGATCGTTTCAGACAGAGATTCCAGATTTGTGTCAAACTTTTGGAATAGTCTTCAACAGAATCTGGGTACACGTGTGAATTTAGGTACAGCTTATCATCCTCAGACAGACGGTCAGAGTGAAAGAACGATACAGACTTTGGAGGATATGTTAAGGGCTTGTGTGTTAGAATACGGTGGTTCGTGGGATACACATTTACCGTTGGTTGAATTCGCGTATAATAATTCATATCATTCGAGCATAGGGATGCCGCCCTATGAAATGTTGTACGGTCGTCGTTGCAGAACTCCGACTTGTTGGTTAGAAGCCGGGGAGAAACAGTTTGCAGGTCCCGAAATTGTTCAAATGACAGCCGAAAAAGTTGCAATTGCGAGAGAAAAGTTGAAAGCCGCTAGAGATAGGCAGAAAATGTATGCTGATCCGCGTAGACGTTCGGTAACCTTTCATGTGGGTGAACGAGTGTATCTAAAAGTTTCGTCGTGGAAAGGGGTTATCAGATTCGGTAAACGTGGTAAGTTAGCACCAAGATTTATTGGTCCATTCCAGATCAGTGAAATGTTGAATGATCAGACTGTGGTGTTAGATCTTCCGCCAGAGTTAGCCGGTATTCATAATACATTTAACGTGTGTTATCTTCGTAAGTGTAAAGTCGATGATGAAACGCAACTCCTTCCTTTAGAAGATTTAAGGGTCGATTTGAATAAGAAATTGGTGGAAGAGCCGGTCTGTGTAGTTGACCGAAAGGTGACTAAGTTGAGAAATAAAGAGATACCGATGATATTGATCGAGTGGAAACACAGTTTGGGTTCTAATCTTACGTGGGAAACGGAAGAGTTGATGAGAAATCGCTACCCTCATTTGTTTGACCAAGACCAGATTCCGAGGACGGAATCTTCTTAAGGGGGGTGGATTTGTAACAGACTGAAACCCGGGCTAGTTGTAAGTTTCCTATTTTACCCTTAGGGTTTGTGCTTAGTCTTAAGTGCTTTTATTTCAATTATTTTATTAGTGTTTTATTTTAATTGTGTTGTAACCAGTTTGTGACAAGGGTCCCAGAACAGGTTTGTTTATTTTAATTGGACCTCGTTTGGGTTACCTAATCTTGTGCGAAAGATATCAGATAACTGGTAAATACCCGTGTGTTGTGGGGTATGGGGTTTTAACCCCAAATTAAGTGTATGAGCAGCTAATTTCTCTCATTTGTTTCCTGATTTTTCCTTTCTCTCACTCACACCTTCACCTAACCTCATCTTCACCATCTCAAACAACCCTAAATCATTTGATCTCGAATTGAAGCTTGATTTTAGTGTTAAATCGTTCCTTATATTGTTGTGATTCTAACAAGGTAAAGTTTGTTTAATTTCGTGATCAAATCAGTGTCAAAATGGGTGTTTTAGTCAAGTTTTATGAAAATGGGGTTTTGTGTCAAATTGGTAGAAATTGATGTTGTTTGTGTTTGAATGTTGTGGGTTTATGTTCCAAAAAGTTTAGTGTACGAGTTGTGTTCAATTTTGAGGTAAAAAACGAGTCCAAAGTCGAGATTTGGTGATTTTGGGTTGAAACCCGTCACTTTGCTGCTGTTGCAGCTGATGAACTACCTTCGGCCGATGGTCGTTGACCATCAACAGATGGTGAGGACGATCGGCCGATGGACGAGACCATCGACAGATGGTGTATGATTTCTGACCAGCGGATGTAATTTTGACGATCGACCGATTGGGGGAGACCATCGACCGATGGTGTGTTGATGATCGGCCGATGGATGGGACCATCGACCGATGGTCTTAGGCAGTGAAATTTTTACTAAGTGTTGATTTTTAGCCGTTATGCTGTCCGTGTGTTTTTTATGATTTTCAGGATGTAAATTCTGAAAATGCACAAGTGTTAAACATGAAAATTTTAGCAGACGCATTTTTTTTACTAATTTGCTATAACTCGCTGTCCGTGTGTCTAACCTTGATGGGAACACTATTCTAACTTGGTTTTTGCTGTTCTCAGGAGATAAGGACAATGAGGAAGCTCAGAAATAATAACTGAGCAGTTGCTGGTAATTGGTGAGTGGGTCTATCTACGGATAGAGTTTAAGTAGCATATCATACTACCGTGGTTGACTCTTTTACCATGCATAGTGTAGAAATTGCCATGTTAGAATAATAATATCGTTGCCTGATGTTGTATGTGAATTTTGTGTACACTGTGTGAATGGCACCAGTCGGGCCTAGGGAGACTGGGGACTCGAGACCGTGCCTAGGAGAGGTTAGAGTCCGTATGGGGTCAACCGTGCCTAGGGGAGGTTGGGTCCATAGGCTACTAATTGTGGAGTATAGTGTGAACGATGCACCCCCTGCATCTGGATAACTATACTGTGAATTGAGTAGCAGGGACTATCGGTAGACTCAGGCCCGATCAGCTGGGAGTCGTGTGCTCGTACAAGCCGCCGATCCTCGTATTGTCTTATTGTATGCTAGTTGGTGGTTAGCATGTATTGTCGTTCGAATATAGCTTGTGTGTGGCTTAAGCTATATCTGTTAGATAGATTCCATTCACTTAGCGGTGCGCTAATCACCCACATATTCTCCCCTTGCAGGTTTAGGTACTGCTAGTCGGGATGCGTGCTGTTGCAGAAGACATGTTTGACAACCCAACTCTGATGTTGACTTTTGTATAAATAATATTTTGTAATAACGTAACACCGTTGTGTAAACTTAAACGTAATTACTCAAATTAATGTAATGATGTGTCTTATAGTGTGTTTGTTAATAAAGTCTTCTGCTGTGTGTTTAAAAAAAAAAAATGGCCGGTGTTACAGTTTGGAATTTAGTAGCCATCTCCGTCCATGACGTGATGGAATCTTTTTTCAATCCTTCAAACCATGTTTGTGCATTATGAGTGAGAGAATAGGGGAACAAGTATAGTCGGACTATATCTTGTCTTATCCCTGGCTGTTTGTAGGAGTTCAAAAGAGATATGAATTTATCAAGGTGAGAATTAGGATCGTCATTCGGTAGTCCATGAAATTGACAGCCATTTTGGATGAGCTTTATGATGTGATGTTTTAACTCGAACGAGTGTCCTTGAATCTCTGGGAATTTGATCGGTCCTCCTCGACCTTCAATCGAGGGTTTAGTGTTTTCTACTAAAGTAACGCGTAATGCCATTTGATTTCTGATTCGTTCTTCCTTGCATGCTTTAGAGATTATTGCGTCTAAATCAGGTACGAAAAACAACGGCCCTGGTCTAGACCGGGTTTGGGTCATACACTGGGTATGCCTTTTTGTTTTTAGATTTTAAACAGATAAGCTAAGTTCTTAATTTTAATCTAAGCAATCTAAGGTAATCTAAAGTAATCCAGAGTAGTCTAAGGTGGTCTTAATCTAAGGTAGTCTAAGGTAATCTAATCTAATTATAAGGAAATCTAATTATCCTAAGTTTAGATATGTTTTTAGTTCTTGCTACTGATTCCCTGGTATTTCGATAACAGAGCTTGTACGAACTATTCAATAAACTAAGTGGCCAGGCCGACTACGGAGAGGCAGGATCCTTTTGGTTCCAATATAATTAGAGACTGTTCGGAAAATCCAACAACTAAGTCCGTGTATAATAGTCTTTCTTAGACACTACTAAATGCTTGTGAATGAGTTTGATCAAAGCAGTATTGCCTGATACCAGTTCTCCGGCAGCGGCGACAAAAACTAGCTTCCCTCTTGATATGACCGAAACGGACGGTTTTATTTGTGCGGTGTCGTTAGGTGGCAACACGTCAGAATCAGTCACCAAGAAGGAGGTACTGTTTTAAATTTATATTTAACGGGGCCTAAATCGTACTACTCCTTATTATGAGTAAGGGAAGTATGACCTAGGGTCGTATTTTTAAGATATCAGTAGAATCGAACCTATATTTAAAGCCTAAGATAATTATAAAGAGGAATAGTGGTTACCTAATTTTTGGGTTTTTATAGTTTATAAGACAGATAAAGTAAATGCAATAAAATTCGTAATTCATATAAGGTTAAAGCAAGTGCATACTATGAGTTCATCAGTTATTCTGCCGGGATTATGGAATGCTGACTCATGAATAGGTAGGGACCTTATATTCATTACACTGGTCCTAAACGCCCCTGTCGTAAGACATGTCACTGGGTAATGCGATAGGCTTGAAGATTCTGAATAGACAGCAACGTCCCTTACCCCCGACGCCCGTGCAGTCTGACTACAGACATACACGTTTAGACGGCTCATCCAATTGAGCGACTCGTTGGGTGACGTATTAACATTCCACAAAGGTCTAAACTTTCTTAAGCATAATAGAATACAGGGTTTACCATATCCGAGAGACGTGATGTGTTTCAATACTTTCGTTACCGATTGGGTTTAGTGACTTCCATGAACACGTTCAGTTATCCTAACGGTCAAATCCTGTATATGTTTAAACAAACAGTTCCTTAATTAACCGAGAATC